>NC_135064.1:20000000-20309364 GCF_051401765.1 Calliopsis andreniformis
GAGAGAATAATGGATTATTCTGACTTTGATTTAATAGATGTTGATCGTTTCTGTTCGTGCAAAAATAGCTTTAGAAAGGGACCAATTTTCTGGAAAATCCAATACAATAGGTGTGGAAGAATATTTCTTGAAATGTCTCGCATGAAAGCTTCTAGAGTCCTTACAATAGAATCATGGTATAGGTAGAACTACAGAAATGTTTGCCATTTAAAGATACTTTCAAAGTTAATCGAGCAGTAGTGAATTTATTTCAATTTTCGAGGTATTCTTTGAGTAAACTAGTTTATTTTCGACATATAGATAATGTGTTTTCTGATATGCACTTCAACAAACATATTGACTCGTAAGATTTTGAAAGGGACATTATTAAGTGCCCATGAACTAGAATAATTCAAGAAAAATAGTATACTAACTAAATAATTCACAAAAGTTAAATCAATATACCAATAAGCATCCCTTTCGACTACCCTAATATTTGCCATATTGATTCTTTTCAAACTCAAATTATATGACCCATTCTCACAAAACAATTAAAATCCTTTACGAGAACTTCGTTTACTCTGACTCAACCTATCCTACCTCTCGAAACGAATAATCACCTGTAGACGATACTCTTATCAGACGAATCACCCAATTGTTTAGAATCTCATAAAACCAGCAAAAAAGGATACGGTCACACGTAGCGTGATTCAACATAGACCTCGCACATTCTTGGCTCGTTCGAACGGTGCTCCTTCTCGATTACCATAATTAAGACAGGTTTCTCCTCGATGTTCCGTGCACGAGTCGCTGATAATAAGTTCTAATTATCTTCAATTAGAGATTCAATTAGTTAGCACGTTCGCACGCTGACGCATCTTCGTCCGCGAATCTCTGGATCTGTACGGAAAAGCAAGCTTGTTCGCGAAGATTCCCTGGCTCACCCCGATGCTTAGGCTCGCGCGAGCATTACAAGCCTCAGTTTTCTGCCTTTTTTTTCATTCTCGTCGGTTGATATCTTTAGACGCGTGGAACGAGGCGAGGCACTTTGTGGTTTTCCTTGGGGAAGCTGAGAACTTGGGACTGGAGCTTGGGTCCATATTCGTGCCCTCTGGCTCGATGCTTGCGAAGCTATTTTATTTTTCGTTCCTGCGGCTGAGGTCTAGAATTGCTGCAATGTCGATGCACTTTGTAGACTGAACTCTGCTACAGGTCTCTTGGGAGGATATTGAAGAAGATTATTGAAAGATAATAGGAAAGAGTATCATGAGATGATAGTAGCTAGTTTTCTTTAGTTTCAAGAAGGTACGTGTTTTTATGAATTGAAGAGGCCCCGAGGACTGCAAAGAAAATTAAAGAGAGCAGTAAAAATTGAATTATAAAGTAGGACGGTGAATAGAAGTGCAGACATGTAATTGCTTTTCTTATCAGCTGTTCTGTTTGTAGACGTGTAGTATTTATCGAAGAATTTAGCACTCTTGGCATTCAAATTTCTTTGTTTCGTTTTCGAAGCTTAAACGCGTGAGACGATTTAATTGAGGTATTAAGTTTGAGATACACTATAACTGAAACGTAATCGATCGGCCACTTAAGGTGTCTGTACTCTGTGGTGAATCGTGATACTTAAGCTGATTTTCATTAGTACTTTCTAGAACTTTCATTGGATTAATCAACATATTCTACGATTCGAAGTGGAAATGCTATGAAAGAAAAGTAAGCGTAATTAAAAAGAATTTAACGCAACTGTTACTTTTCTACAACTGCATATTGCAGCTACATTTTCTGAACATCACGGAATGTGTTAATTACATTTCACGTAATGTGAACCTAGCATGCAGAAATAATGAAAAAAAGTTGATGTAATCATTTGTTCTGCTTCTGGATTTTAGTTACAGATACACTTTTTGTGTCTGAATGATTCTCGTTGCAAAGCGAGCTAGCGCAACTAATTCCACTCAGTTATTCGCTATCAACGCATCCTATCTCGTTTACAATCTTGTCGATCATTTGCAGACAGTTTCATAATGTTCTACGAATTGCTTCGATTCGTTCTTTCAGTAGGTGCAGAAACACCTGTAACTCAGTTTTGTAAGTATGTAGTTTCTCTTAGATAATCGACGATCAATGGAACATGTATTCAGCTTCTCCTTAATATTTAAAACAACTTTAATAATAATTAAACTCTGTGGATAAGGGTACTCCTATTTATACCTCTACAAGAACTTCTCAGTTTCTCAAAATATTCCAATTTATAGATTGGAATCAAATCTCAAAATACCGATTTCATTTCTTTTGAATTTTTCTATGCAGAAGTACCCCAAAAACCTCTACCACTTTTCTCTCGTCACCTTGTGTACAGGCATTACGTATTTACCCGTCTGCTCGCCATTGAATACCGATACGCGTTTAACTGAATCGCTCGAGCACGTTTAATTCATTGTGCATCCCCGTCGAACGCGACAGAAGTAGCGAACTGGTTCACCGCGAGGGTGTCGGTCGTGTTCGCTTTTCACGTATCGGATTAGCCGACGCGATGCTCCTCCACGCTTTATTGCCCGTAACAAAGGATTATAGGCTGGCATTTTGCGCGGACGCGAACAACAGATCGCGTCGACAGGTCGTTCCCAGCGAATTTATCGTTCCGCTACGTGCATTCTTGCGTGTCGCGAAAATCGTAAGGTAACACTCGTTTCGCTTCTGTAACACGTCTGCATGTTCCATCTCTCTGTTTCCGCCCGAAGATCCACGCGTTTTTCCGTACATCCGCTTTA
Source organism: Calliopsis andreniformis (assembly GCF_051401765.1). NCBI lineage: Eukaryota > Metazoa > Arthropoda > Insecta > Hymenoptera > Andrenidae > Calliopsis > Calliopsis andreniformis. The sequence goes on from NC_135064.1 coordinate 20,002,751, forward strand.
TATGCCTCGCGTAACGAGCCTTTGATTACACAGGATGCTTCGGCATTCTTCTACAAATAAACTGACTACTTTCATGCTGGGGGTGTGAAAGTTGGAGCTACATATTTTCTAATTTGATAATATTTAATTTTTCAGATTTAAAAATTTTCAAATCTTTAAATTTTCAAATTTTCAAATTCTTAAATTTTCAAATATTCAAATTTTCAAATATTCCAACTTTCAAATATTCAAATCTTTAAATTTTCAAATTTTGAACATGCATTAATATTACACTCACTAGATGAAGGTATTTGCACTCACTTGATGAGAGTATTACTTCCAGGTATATTTGTACTAACAACAAGCTTCTATCAAAGAAGTATTGCAATTCCTCATTTCTCCTCTTTTCGAAAGAAAATCTGAAATTCTTAGAAGCTCACGAAGTATTACTAAATGAGTCGAAATTTTGTCGATCAATCGTGTGTCTCTAGAAGACAGCACCGAAGGAAGGGTTGAAAAATAGATGTTTGGTGATGGAAATTGCATTTTCATGGACCATCGTGCGCTCGAATAATTCATTTATTATCCTGTCGTGCACTACCTTCCCCTTTTGTCACCCAACGATGGTACCACCTGTGCTCCGTCGATGCGTGCAATCAACATCCCCGAATTTCCGTTTGCTCGAGCTAATTACCATGACTAACAAGGCGCAGCTGGTCGAAATGGGGCTTCAGGAGTTCACTTCCGTGGAGTCGCTCAGGACCTTGTGAGAAATCCGTCAGGGTTTCGGGAACTTCCTCACGGATTTGCATGGATAATACTTTATTCTTCCTGTGCATAATCTGACGTTGGAAGAATTTACGACGCTTCTAGGTGGACTGGATGCTTTTAAGCACAGGGCTATGAGAAAAGGGAATAAAATGTGAAATACGAGATTAAGGTTTTTTCTTGTTTCTTGAGTATTTTCTTTGACGAAAGGATGAAAAATATGAAAAGATTTAAATGTCGTAAGGTCCATTTTATAGTCAAAGGCAACTAGAATTATAATCAGTAACTAGCGTAGAAGAGTGAAGGCTCTCTTGCGAATTATTTGAGAAGACAGAGTGACAGAGTTAAAAAAATATAAAGTACATAATTCAGAGTTTTTTATACGTAAAAAAATAATATTCAACCTTAAATTTCGTGAGGATGCCAAGTCACGATTAGATTATTCTTCAGGGACATATGGCTCGTCCTCGATGATGGTACACGTTTGCGAATAAGCTCTCCACTTCATGCGGGCTGGGGCTCCGAAACGTAGAAGTTCAGTGAATTATTGCGACCTCTTTCAGAGTAATAAGCGTTAGCTTGTGTAATCTGCCTAATGTTAGATCGCTGACTCTCTCGCCTTTTCTTTCATTACCACTAGCAGTAGATTTAAATTAAATTTGAGGACTGCCTGAATCAAAGGATTTCATTTGGCAAAGTGGCGAAATCGACCTTCGCTTAAATCCAATTTTGAACGCTTCAACTTTACTATGCATATCTACAGCGTCTAGTTTTCTCAAGCGAGGAGCGTTGCATTGGCTAATAAAACGAATTCACTAGGGAAGTACGTTAAAGAGGACACAAGGGACACAATATGGTAGAAAGTTCTCCGAATGCGAAGGCACGACACGTTTCGTTCGAAATTCGAAAAGCAGACGACGAAATCTGGTCATTCGTACTTGCGTAACGACGATTGTTGTATTAGTATGTCCGGCCGCAACTATATATTTTCGCGTGACATAACATGCTCGTCATAGACACCGACCAAGGATAAACTCCAGTTGAATTATTCAATATTTGCCTCTGCAGCGGATTCATATCTCTGCGTTTCTGATTATACCACGACGAAAGAGGTTTTCGTCGTCTCTTCTGTGCATCCAAGACGCTTTTTTCCCAGGGAATATTTTTCACATACCGTTTCATCGATTTATACGCTCAGAAGCCTGGTGTGTCGTTTAATTTCGATGTATCGAGGCTGCTAAAAATTCTGCTGCTCAAGCTCGAGCTCTCTAATACCGGAATCGCCGAGTTAGTCAAGTCGAAAACTTCTGATGCCGCAATTTTTCTCCAATCGTTTGCTCTACGTGTCACCCGCGTTTCTAATTTATTATAAAATATCAAATCCACCGAAATCCATCACTTTTCACTCAAAAATTGGTGCAAGAAAATTTCCTCTATTTTATGCTCGTGTTGTAACGTAATTTGTATCTCTTTCGTATTTTCTTTCCTATAATTTCCATTTTATATCGTCTTTTACGATACTAGAAATATGTATCATCTTCCTGCTTCGTATCGGTTTTCCCTTATTGAATATCAGACTCGTGTACATTAATCGATACGTACATAAATGAATAATAGTAAATAGTAAATAATACAGTAGAACCTCAGAAAACTAAGTCTTCTATAAAAAGAATACAATAAAAGCATAGTAGAACATTAAGTGAAATTTTAATTACGATTTAATTATGTTGTATCGTAATAAATTTGCTTAACCATCAGAAGGGAAGTTCAGGTTCCTTGTAGTTAAGCTGCTTAAGTCGAAGTTCCGTTGCATGGCTCGTGAGAAAAGGGCGGGAAACGAGGCGGTCGTGATTTCGAATGGATAAAGGAAAGCAGACGCCTCTTTTACCATTAAAGGCGGATTCGTTCGTATCCCGTGCGTTTCGAAAATATCCAGGCGTGATTCATCTTTCACGCATGTCCGTCTATCGGTGTCTAGCGCATTATTATGCGGATGGTACGAGCGGACAGCGTGTACGCGTTGGAACAATGGCCACTTAAACTAACAGCCTTATTAAATGCTCACCTTAGTCCACGGATGCGCGATTAAATATGGTACGGGTAGCATATGGACGCTGCCGTCTGGTTTGCTTCATAAATTTCGATATGGTGATGCTATTCTTAATGGCCTTCTTGTAGGACGGTACTGTCATTCTCTGTGAAAGTATTAACCCTTCAGGAGGTACTTGAATAAAAAGAATTTAGTTAATTAAGATTTTGTACGTTTCTTGTTGCCTTTAAGGGATGAAATAATTTAGTATCGATATTGAGGAGCGCCAACACTGTGATCTGGAGGGTACAGTTGTTTCACTTGAGAATCTCTCAGCATTAGACGTTTCAATATCGCAGAAAGCTGCTTTGCTCGAGATACATTATAATCGTAGGGATATTTCTGTAGACGATGTATAAAAGTATCTTACGCCGTCATAGGTAGCTTTCGTAATTGAAACTTGTCAAGAATGTTTTGGCACCGTATTTGCTGAGAGCGCGCTTCGGGTATCTGGTTTCTCGGGCGACAACCATAAAGATCTACTTCATCGTGGGGGACTCGGTCCTGCGAGCATGCGGTTCCAGCAATGATTTTGTCGCCGAGATACACGATAGCTGTGCTCTTTTTTTCTTCCCTGCAGGCGTATCAACTGACGATACGTCTCGTTTCGCTTTAACGTAGAATCGCGCACGGTCACGCATTATTCCACTCGTAAGCGCGTTACGTTTGATTAGCGTCCCTGTGGAAGTGTGTCAACACCCTGACGAATCCTTATGCAAACAGCTATCTTTCTGGGATACCGAGATTTTCGTCGAAGATTCTTTTATCATTAGGATACGACTTGGCAAATGTCGCGGACTTGACGAAAACAAAGGAATGAAATGGAGTTGTTCAAGATTAAACGCGTCGTTCCATTTTATGAAGATATTTACATCAGTGATTCGGAGAAGGGGTAATTGTACTTCAAGCAAAATCAATAGTCTATGATTCTTGAAATTAATAGTTAGTTACTAATTTAAGTTCAGCAGGATAGAAGTTGCGAATTGTACTAGGTACTAGGTACTTAGATATTAAGTACTAGGACCTAAATATTAGCTACTAGGACCTAGATATTACGTACTAGGCTCCAGACATTAGGTACTAGGACCTAGGTATCAACTACTAGGTATCTACTAGGTACTAGGAACTATAGAATCTGGCTACTAGGCGCTAGAAATTGGGTACTAGGTAGTGGGAACTAGCAAGGCGATACTAGGTACTAGAAACTAACAACTAGGTATTACATACTACGTACCACAAATTAGGTACATTGTACTAAAAGCTAGTAACTACATACCAACTACTAGGTACTATATTAAGTACCAAACTACACCTAACGTTCTCACAATGCCCTCACCCTACAATCGTTACTCATTCTTCGCATTTGCAGATAAAAAAAACTCGTAAGCAGACCAGAAGAACGATTAAGAAGCAATTGTCGTTTGCAGGATCGCCGAGGCTACTGCGGGAGTTGCGATGCCAACGTATCACAATGCGGGTGGCGGATACCCGAATGTGTCAGCGCCAGCGCGGCAAGCGAAGCTCGACGGCAATCAAAATCACCATACGATCCCCTCAAACGTAACGTCCCATCCCCTTATACAAAATAGCACACAACACAACGTTCCTTCCAACTTGTCTGCAAGTAACATTCCGTCCCATCCAGTGTCACCGACAATGACCACGCATTCAAACGTCACCGCTCCGAATATAACCAGTCACATGAACACCGGCACGTCGCCGGTGATCCTCACCTCGAACGTCACAAATCCTAGCAATCCCGCTGCGTTATCGGTGAATCCGAGGCACGAGGTCAAACTGAACGCTATGCCGTACGTATTCCTACCTTGCACACGTATATGCACCCGCTCGAACCAATTAGGGGATTGATTCTAACACGCGTCGATTTGATAAGGCTGGTCGATACAGATCGGAAGGGACTCGTACGTTAGCTGTCTCCAACACCCAGGCTTTCAGTGGCTGAAGTGTTCGATACCCTCGAATTAGTCTAGTAATCTGTAGACCTTCATGTAGACTTCTTTTCTGCCGCTAAAAGCAGATTAAATGAACTAGAATTTTCTATGGACCAAGCTCTGTTTATTTTCGAGAAACTGTTTTGTCCTTCGAATTTGAAGCTGACCGCAAACGAGAAAACCGTGTATCCAATAAGAAGATTATGAACGATCGTGAAACCCTTGAGTAACTCTCGCTGCTGCATCTCCGAGAGAACAGGATCCCCTGATTGTTTCGAGCAGCGCAACTCCCATTACTTCTTTCATCCTTAGACGTTGCTTTCTCTTGTATGTTTCGTCGCCGATTCGATTATACCCGTTCGCTGTACCATCGAATCGATCATCCCGTTCCAGATGGTTCCACGGGAAGATATCGCGCGAAACTGCGGAGAGATTGTTGCGGCCGAGAGAGGACGGTCTGTTCCTAGTCCGGGAGTCGACGAACTTCCCCGGCGATTATACGCTGTGCGTGTGCTACCAGGGTCGCGTGCAGCACTACAGAGTGAAATACAAGAACAATCAGTTGACGATAGACGACGAGGAGTTCTTCGAGAACCTAGCGTTGCTAGTGGAGCACTACGAGCAGGATGCTGACGGCCTGTGCACGCAGCTGACCAAGTCCCTGCCGAAGCAGGGGAAGCAGGACTTCTGCGTGGACCCGAAGGCGTTCATGGAGGCTGGCTGGGTGATACAGACCCATGAGCTGGAGCTGAGGGAGTGCATCGGTAAAGGGGAGTTCGGTGACGTGTTGCTGGGCGTTTACAGAGGCGAGAGGGTCGCCGTGAAGATGCTGAAGGACAACAGCGAGGCGGCGCAGAGGTTTCTGGCCGAGGCGAGTCTAATGACGTCGCTGATCCACGACAATCTGGTGAAGCTGCTCGGCCTCGTTTTCAATAATCAACACATGTACCTGGTTACGGAGTATATGAGCAAAGGATCCCTGGTGGATTACCTGAGATCGCGGGGGAGACTGCACGTTTCGAAGAAGGATCAGATTAACTTTGCGTAGTACGTATATCGGCGAAATTGTAAAGGGGGCAGCCATTTGTAGATTACTGCTATGTTTTAGGCTGGTATTGATCTCTGTTGCTATCTAGACTGCTGAGTATAGACTGTAGACGCTTTATAGTTCAGAAGATACGAACAATTCGAGTTAACTCTTCTGTACTTGATATTAATTTTTAATGGCGTTTTAATAGGAACTCAATTTACAGAAAATACTGTGTACACTATTTTCTGCAAAACTATTCAAACGAATTTCATTACACTTGCACGCGATGGTTATTTAAATAATACTACTTGGTGTCCACTAAAAATATGCAAAGATATATCCGACTCTAGTACTATATATGCTGAACGAAAAACAGCAGCACTATGAGAGTCCTATTTTGCATTAGATAGACAGAGACACGCAATGTTGCATACTCTTTCTATCAAGTGCAAAATCGGACTGCCTCACTACTAGAATTGACTGTGGCAAAGAGCAAAGTACACATATAAAATGATCAAAATTGGAATTCTGCTATCTGTAAATGAAGAAAGTAAAATTATTAAATAGTTTAAGTTTAACATTCTACAAAAAACAGAAGTTTGTAGAATACTATCTTGTAAAAGTAGGTCTAAATCGAAAGGAATGAAATTGACGGCTTCCCTTATAATAGTATTTGCCCGAGTTTCGCCATGGAGCATTTATCGTCTAACCATTGGTGTTCGCGTTTGGTTACAGCGACACGTGTGCTGGCATGGCGTATTTGGAGTCTCGACACGTAGTGCACAGAGATCTGGCCGCGAGAAACGTACTCGTCGCAGAGGATAACTCTGCAAAAGTGTCCGACTTTGGTCTGGCACGGGACGAGAATTTCTCCCTGGAGGGCGGGAAGCTGCCCATCAAATGGACTGCACCAGAGGCTTTAAAGCAGAATGTAAATACAGGCTGATTGCTTAGAGTCTTAAAAGCAGACGTTCTTGAGCTTAGGTTCGAATTCAGGATGACAATGAGCGTAGTAGAGCGATCTCTTGAATAATGAATTCAATGCTTCGTTTTTTACTCTTATTGATTTCTAAATTTTGAGTCTCTTTACTTATGAAAAAATCTGTTAATTGAAATCTGAGATACGCGTGTAAATGTAGTTTGAAATTTCTACTTTCAGAAGTTTTCAAATAAGTCTGATATGTGGAGTTTTGGAATACTCCTATGGGAAATTTATTCATTCGGACGTGTACCATATCCACGAATTGTGAGTAACATTATTTGACCCGTTTAGTGTCTAGTTGACCTATTTCTATATAATAATAGCCTTTTTTATTTTAGCCATTAGCGGACGTCGTAAAATGTGTGGAAAAAGGCTACAAAATGGAACCACCAGATGGATGTCCGCACGAAGTTTATGATATTATGAGACAAGTAAATATAATAATGTCCAAGTAGAAAGTGTAATTCGATTTTGATGTTATTATTGATTGCACATTCCTTCTTCTAGGCATGGGACTTACAACCTGAAAAGCGACCTACTTTTTACGATATAAAATTAGTGTTGAGTCAACTGAAAGCTGAATACACCAAAGGTGTGAATTAAAAGGAACGCTACTTATTATTCTTAGAGACGGTGTAGAAAAGACAAGAAACGGGATGAAGATGTCCCTGACGATATTTTGTTTTCCTTAAAATGAGAGGCGATGGTAGTGGTCCTAAGACACTTTCACTAGAGAAATGCGATTTTCTAATGTACATTTTTTATTGTACAAAAATAGTTTCCCGCATCGCTTGTATTTATTGTTACTTTTCAATTTTCTTTTTGTATGGGAATATTTTGCACATACATTAACACCTACGTCGATCGTGCCTTTGGCCAAGTTGAAGTTCTTGAGGAACAAAGTAACAGCAAAGAAATTCAACTTGTATATCCGATAATTCAGGTAATACTTGAATTGAAAATTTAGGGTTCGAAGATTTTTTACAGAAAGAAGAACATTTGTTACTTGTATTACTTAATTTTTTTGATAGTCACGTTTTCTTGGGAGAAGTGTATAAGAGCAGTTTTCACATAGCTGTGGTAATCCTCGGGGTTTTTAAATAATTTTGGTCGTTGTTGCGACTCGAGAAATATTTCCAGGTGTAAGAAGCGCCTTACATTGAACTGAATTTAAAGAAACAGGAACAAAATGTGTAGTCTTTACGAGTACTTGCTATACAATAATCTTTTGAACTTAAACTTGTAAGATTGGATATCGGAATTTTTCCACATCGCGTAAAAGTAGGAAGAGGGAAAAAGAAAATTAGATATTTTTACTGGTTCGAGAGATCCTCGTACCTTTCAGAGAGGTGTGCAGCGATTGTAGATTACAGGTACTTGTTAGTCGTATAAGTTCTTTAATCAAAGATTCGTCGTAGGAAGTATTAATTTTTAACTAAATTATTGCAATCATTAAATACGATTATTTAAGTTGTCTCTGCGCGAGGTATTTGAACTATATATACATATATATATAGTAGTGTAAATGTACCCTTGTAAATACTTTTGTACATATCTGACTATGAAGAAAAGAAAAGAATTAATATTTCTAATGCGCAATTGATATTCGTTAGAGAGATTTAAACGTGAATCGTCCACAATTTCTTGTTTCTAGTTTTAAGGTTGATTTAATCCACACGTCGATCAAATGTCCATAACACAATTGCACCGCGTAATGCAACGTTAGAAGAGGACTCGGATATATTGTGTATTTAAAAATTAACGAAATATTTTAGAGTTCCACCGTTATTGCATCTTTTCTCTTGTAATATAGGAGCCACGACTTATTTAATACTTTTTCCAGCGGTTATAACGGACTAATGATATTTATTCATAGAAGGGTAGGAAATTTCGATGGAATAGAAGAACAAAAAAAAAGAATACTCTTAAGATAAAGTACCGTAGCTATCGAAAGGCTACGAATTGGTGAAGATGAATTTTTTGACAACTTTTTACAGAGTCGCATACACACGAAGAGACTTTGCTAGAAAATTGAAGGCAACGTACTCAGTTCCTCGCATTTATTGTTTTTCAGTAGCAACCAACAGAGAGACTGTTGTGACTGAATAGAGCTTTGTAACGATAATTTGATGCTAATCGACTCTGTTACATAAATGCAACACGTGTCTAGTTTGAGAGGTAGCTGCTAGCTGTATAAGTATATAGTCTATTTATAAGCGTACAGTCCGTTTATAACTTCGATAGCATGTAATATAATATATATGTATATGTAGATGGCTCTAATCAGTACCTAACTTTTTCGACGATTTTCATCGAGCCGTGGTTTTTTTTGCGTTACGAGGTTTCCGCGATTCACATTCGACATCGCCCAGCATGCAGCGTCAATCCTATCCCTGCTTTTTCTATTCTTCACGTTTCTTACGCTAAATATCGGAACCTATGCGTTTGTCGTATCCCCATTAAACAGCATCGTGTTACAGTGTGGCGTGCAAACATTACTTCATCATGTATCGTGTCCTGTGTAATCTGACTTATCTACACACGAGTCTCTGTTACACAAGCCGACACGTTAGTCTTCTGAATGTGAACAGTGTGTTGAATTCGTTTATTTTTTACTCACGATATAAATTTATTAGGTTGTAAGAAATTTAATATATATGCATATGTATATTGAATAACAAGATTACACACGGTAACCAGCAATCACACGAATTTACTATTGTGGGCACATATTCATATAGCTGACCAAGACTAGCTGATACGGTTTCTTTCGAGACATAGAGCGGAGATGAATCTTTAATTATGATAATCAAATCTAATTAGCGGTAAAAAGAATAATGTGAATAAAAGACATGGTTGCATGCATATTCACGTTTCGAAATTTATATTTTTGTTTAGTTATGAATATAGGCGAAAGTGATTAAAAAAAGAAGTGGCTGAACTTCTTCACTTGGACAGCCATCTGAGTTTGAACCTACAATAGCTGCATACCGTACGGGTGTATCCGAATTCAAGATGTCTGAAAGATCGTTTGCGTCGGGAAGAATGAATGCTACGAAGGAAAGTATGCGAGAAGAAAGTTAATTACTATAAGAGTTTCTTTTTCATTTTTGGCCTCCGAAACCAATCTTGTACGATTCCGAGAGCGTTCAGAGATGTTCGACTTCCACAGTCGCGTTGTTATTACACTACAATTCTAAAGATTCTCAGTAGACAGCTATTAGCGAGAAGCCTGGTCCACCGACCAGATTATCTAGCGACAGTTAACGAAACGAATTAACGGGTTAATAAAATATCTAAGAAGTTATACTGCATTTGCTCATCGGTTGTAATTATTGCCGACTATGGATGAGCCAGATGTCTGTTGCTCGTCTACCCAATGTTTCCACAAAGACTATTGATATTATACAACCATTATTATTATACTTATGAATATTTCAGAAACGCCCAGCTATTAAACCAACGTTCTATATCCGAGAAAAATGCAATTGAGAACCGGAGATATTTTCGAAGAAAAGTTTCATTTCGCACAAAACGAAAAGAGTGACGACTGTGAAAACCCTTATGTTGTTTTTACGTCATTACTTTTCCATTTAATCTTCAGTGTTATATTTTACTGCCAAACGCTAATAAAATCGTGACATTCGTTCGATTACATAACTGTCTTTTCCTTTACTATAAAATAATCCCCCATGTTTTTCAGCTCGTTTGCGTGCATTATTAGTGACGCTGCAGCTGGAAGCAGCCTATGTTTCTTTCTGTCAGTGAATTTTCGAATGTATTTGCAAATACATCGTTTTCTTGTTTGTTAAATAAATAACTGCTGAATCGATCGCTGGAAATGATCGGTTTTAACGTGTTTGTATTATTTAACGCGTCAGAGAGAGAACAAAATTTTTTGCTATTCCTAAATTCGTTTTCTTTTTTTCTTACGACCTGAGAGGCGATTACTTTATTCTTCCTAGCTCGTTTTAGAATCGTGAAAGGACTTAAACATTTACACTCAGAATATTTTTGATTTTTCAGTCTACTTCTTATTATCAAGCTCCTACGAACTTTGTACGGTCGCTCCAACCCCTTCTTCGACAGCACTCGCAACTGACTGCTAATCGACCCCCTAATTATCACGTAATTCTGACTCTCTTCGTCCACAATTATCGACTGCTTCACTTTACGCGCCCTGTTACAGCCCTCCTTCACAGAAAAATAATTCCCAACGCTGTTTCTCTTATCATCGTCATCAGGAAGCAAACTCCAGTCTTCTCGCGAAAATACTCGTTTATTTAGTTTCATATTATCATCAGAAACGTTGCTTTCGCTCGGTCGTCTATCGCAGCGAAAGCTCAACAGAAACTTCTGCAAATTTGGAATATTACCTAGAAGCGACCCCAAAGAAACAAGGCGACTTTCGATCACGGAATATATCGAGGAAACAATGCCACTCTCCATAGCCATGTCACGTTGATAAGAGGTGCTTGCATCGTAAACGGTCCTCGAAGAATCCGATTCAATTTCTTTCTGATGGAATACATTCTCCGAGGAGGCGATCGTTGTTGCTCCTCTGCTCGCCGCGTGTTCCAGGGGCGGAAAACGCCTGATCTCGGCTTTCTCGTCTGCGTCATATTTTTTAAGTCAGCATATTATTCGAAGCTGGCGAAAGCGGTAAGCGAGGCAGCGATTCCGAGAAAGCGGGGTTAGAGCAGCAAAGTAAAGAGAGTCGTAAAAGGGGCAGTAAAACTGGCGAAAGGTCGCGTTTACTTCATAAGCAAAACCACTGAATGCCGAGATGTAACGATTGCTATAAATGCTATAGTTAGATAGAGAATTTTACGATTGAACTCGGTGAATTGTGAACGGGCACACGTCGTGGCAATTAAAGATCGGAAAGGCTCTGTGTGTTGTCTAGAAGTCGTTAACGGGGTAGAAATAAAGTTTACCGAGTGTGCACCCGTTAGCGAAGGGTTAAGGTAGTTAAAGCAAGGAACTTGTTTCATGATAGTGGCGTAGGAAATCAAACGCGCGTACTGTGAACGCCGCGTCACAAAGCAAAATTGTCAAAGGTACCTTTAGACGTCGGAGCGATGAAACTCCTTCTAGGCAACCCCGAGTACCTTCAAATTCAACGCCGAAGCTGAAAATGATTTACTCACCGTACTGTTGGCAATCTTTCATCAAGTTTGATTTTACTCGAAATATTCTCCTCAAAAAGGTATTCCTTTCAATCTTCTGCTCTTCGTTGTCTGTGTTAGTCAAAGCTGATTTTCTTACTGAAGAATTCATTTTGTGAAGGGAAGGATGTACATGATTCTCTTCAAGTATGTCTGTCTTCGTAGTATTACTTAAAGGGATCTCAATAACGTTTTCTTCATAATTAATGTTTCCCTTATCAGAGTAGTTTCTTGTTACCATCCAGCTTCCAAAGTTCAAGCTTTTATTATATTCAATACTAGTCATTATAGAAACGACTTGTGTATTTTCCTTTTCATTTTCAGTTTTGGATTCAGTGGCTACGAGATTAATCTCATTCGTGCTGGAACTGCTTTTGTTCGTTGTTTCTTTTGTCTGTTGATTCTTGGTATTGAAGTCTGGGTTCCAAAGAGCAGACACTTTGCCTTTAATTACAGGTTCGTTGTCGACTTCTAAGTCCTTAAAGAGATCTTTAAAGATTGTCTTTACTTCTAGTACTTTGTTGTCTTCTGGAAATTCTGTTTCGATTGCTTTAAGCATGGTTTGAATAGTAGACTCTCGCAAATTCGTAGTTTCTAGATTTTCCACGTTTTCTGGCTCGTCTTTTAATGTTAATACTCGTGATTCTTTGGGAAAGCGAAAATTATCACTCCTGATCCTCGAACGCTCAGTCTTCCCAGTTTCATCAAATTCACTCTGATCTTCCCCAGCAACCGGTTCCTCAATCACCAGAGACCAAGTACTCGATACAATCTTCTCCACTTGAATAATCTCCACCTCAGACACACCAGGTCTCACAGTTTGCTTTCCATCAATCTTTACTCGAAGTTTTTTTTTATCTTCATCGAAGCTCTCACTGGACGAGCCCCTGTCGCAATTACAACAACCGCTACACTTCCTTTCCACTGACCCTTCTTTAGAGGTTTCTTGGTCTTCGCCAGTTGCCTGGTTCTTGGAGGCCCCATCCTCCGAGGTGCTAGTCGCCTTGTTTTCATCCTTCTGCCTCTGCGCTACCATCTCAGGCACGTGGGGCTTCAGGTACAGTCTCCTAGGGTTGCGTGGACCCATCGAGAAGGGGTCTGGAGACTCGAACACAGTTTCTGGCGTGTAGGGCTCGAACAACTTAGTTTGAGCGAAGCCAAAGGTGCACCGTGACTCGGCGAACTGCTGGATGATTCGCGAGGTCAGAGCTGGGGTTGGGACTGGCAGCGAGGCGCATCTTCTGTTCTCGAACTCCGCCTCCACTTGACGGATCTTCGCCTGAACGTTGTTCAAACGGGACTCGGCGATTACTCGCTGCGAACTGTAAGGCGAGAAGTTCGCGTTTACCCTCTCGTCGGTCTCCTTCTGCCGCAGGGCGGACAATAGCTGTCGCAGCTCCGCGTTCGTCTTCAGAGCCAGCACGGCGGGGTCAATGGCGCCGCTGGTTTCTACCTGGAAATTTCAACGTAACTGAGCACGTTTTGGCCCGCGAATCGAATGGAAATGAAGCAACTGCGAGAACGACGCTCGCCCTATTCGCTGGTTGACCGAAGGATGTGTTTTGGTGATAGTTCGCTGTGGTTCTGAAGGTCTCGAGGACCAGAAAATGATAAAGAGTTGTTATCTTAATTGTACTTTTAGTTTGACGATGAAAAGGTGGAATTATGATGATTTTAAGATCGTGTAAGATGAATGTAGAGTACAAGGTGTATTACACGGTCGGGGCCTGAGATTAAATATTGCTCACAGAGGAGTATTCAAACCCGTCCCCCAAAATCAAGACTCACTTCAAACCCATACCCCTGGCACTCCATCACTTTCTTGTTAATCAGACTCTCGACCTGGGCTTTCAGCACGTTCACCTTGATCTGTAGCAACGTGAGCAGCGGTATGATGTTCGCTGGTGGATTAGTAGTCATATGGAGGTTGATCAGCGCGTGCACTTGCTGAGCGTTCCTCGACTCGGTCAGCAGCTGATCTTTGGTGAGCACGCTGATGGACCTCTGCGCTTTGTCCATCGTGTCCTCCATGGTGGTGTTTATGTTCGATCCAGGCACCTTTCTCAGAATCAGACGGGTGGCTGCGCAAGATATGATCCCAGGAAGGCACAAGAACTGCGAGGCTAGGGCTTGCAGGCTGATGGAGGCTGGACAATTTCGCTTCGAGCAAATAGTGTCGTCGTTGGTCGCCGTGCACTGATGCTCCTCTTGCTCCATGACGCTGCAGCAGCAGCTCGTCGGCAAGTGCTTTTTCAATTCCCTGCATTCCTGCCTCCTCTGACAGCATCCGCAACTTATACCTCTGTCCCTGCCTGGCGCTTGACCCGTGGGTGGCTCGTAAATGGGGAGAGGGACAGGGTAGGGGAAGAAGGAGGGTGGACAATACACTGGTGGCGGATAATTGAAACCTGTCGTTGGTCCTGGTGGCTGGGCCGCCCCTGGAGAATGATTCGACCCTTGGCAGCTGTTTGGTAATATAAATATGGGTGGCACGTTGCTGGCGTATCCGCGAATCTGCTCGAGAACGTTTGGAGGCAGGGGACCATATTGTGGTTGGGCCTGCATTGTTGGAGGGATGTTGGGAGGTGCTTGGAAAACTGGGGGATAAGGGTTCCTTGGGGGCAACATGTTTGGGACGTACTGGTGGTTCGCCACGAACACGTCTGATTGGTGGAGTTGGTAGATCGGCTGCTTGTATGGATCTAGGTAGGAAGATTTTGTGAGATGTTTTATTAGAATTGAAGGGTTTATGGGAAAAACGATTCTTTTCAGATTTTACGATGTTTTTTGTGAGAACTGTAGCGGGACGTGAGACTCGTAACATAGAAGAGCCAATAGTATCAATAGTAGAAACTCCAGAGTATCTTTTTGGTCTTTTTGAAAAAGATAGAAATTGACAAGTGTCATTTTTTATATGGACTCTTTGATTTTTAAAGATAATATCGAAAACCAATAGTGACGTTTTTGAGTGAAACTGACCCTAGATAACTGTATATTTAAATATTGCATGAGTGTAACTTTAAAAAACGATACGAGTAAAAACAGAGCACAAGAAAATTTCAATCTCTCGACTTGTTCACTAAGAGGAATCACTGTCTGTCATAAAGTAAATTGAAAACATGAAACGCTCACGAGCATTCTGGTGACACGCGCGAGTACCTTGCAAGTTCCCTGGATAAGGAACTGAAGGAGGAGTTTGCATCTGTTGCGTGACCGTTTGAGGTTGCTGGAACCCTGGAAAATTGCTCTGGTTCGTTTGTACTGGTACGCTCTGTGACATCAGAGGGATATTATACGGTAGATTAATCATCGATGAAGTAGGTTAATCCCAGATTTCTTTTTCCCGATGCTACAGGAGTACTTTACGACAGATTTTTCTTGTACAACATTTGACTTGCTGTGTACGTTCTATGGTAATCTACTTCTGTTACTTGGAATTTTGAGTTGGGGAAACGTGAAGGGATTGTTGGATGTGGTATTGGTTTACGGATTCCGCGGAACCCGCTGGTTAATTCCACCCTGTCAAAGCTTGAAGTTGTAGCGATACCAGCGAAATAATAGTTCGACTAGTCGCAATCATTCGTAGAACGTTCAATACAATTCTATTAACTTTAAAAAGATTAATGAGTAGAAAGAATTCTAAGTAACAAAGTCATAAATACCAATTAAAGAATACTGAATAAGTAAAATAAAATTATAATTGTCTGATTTTCTTTAGGTAAAATATCCTCCAAGTATTATAATTGATTATTATTGAAAAGGAGATAAAGTTAGCAGACAAAATTGAACTTCCAGAATTCTCGAGATTATAAACTTCGTATTTCTATCTTCCTTGAATTTATTTGATAATAAATCAGGGAATATTGTTTCACGATTACTTAAATTATTTTTATAGAATTAATTTGCATTTCAATTGTCACACGGAAAGAATAGGAGAGAATTTTGCTGTCTTATGTAACCAGAAGTCTCAAAGATCTTGACATATAATTATTTTGCGACGACACCCAAGTCGTCCCAGGCGTTAGAATTAAAATCACTTCGCCAGGGTCCTCAACAGCGTCGAAACGAGGGCGAAAACTTCCTCTGGAACAGTTACGTACCGCGATGTGCCCATGAAGCTGAACGAGTCGTACCCCAGAAGGTTCCTCTATTATTATAATTGCAGTGCCTCCGCGTGCAAACGTCATTGTCTAATTTTCCATCTTTGCTCGAATGCCACCGAGCATCGATCTCGTCCCAGTGATTTGCTTAATTAATTAAACGAAACAACAGGCTGCGCGACACGTGAAGCGGTCCTTTCATTAAATTTAATTCTCTAGGATAATGATGCTCCTGTTTCTAGTTGTCGATTAGTCGAGAAAAAATTTGAAATTTCAGGACTGATAAAACAGCTTTTGAAGAAAAGTTATCTTCGGTTTTAGGAGCTACAAGTATTATACACTAGGTATAATGTGATGGCGATATAGATACTTATCGTAATTATGCTAAGCACATAATGCAGCGTGGCACGGAGAAAATCTACCAGCTCAATCATTCGGTGACGCGTCATGAAACAGGTTGCTCTATCCCGACAGTTGATCATGTGTTAGTATTGAATTACTCTAACTGTTGTCCAATAAATCAGCTTATAACGCTTTAGGCAAGCCACGTATATACAAGATACAGAAATTTTCAAATATTCCAATACATCATTTTCAAATTGTCAAGCTTTTAAATTTTCACATTTTCAAACATTTAAATACTGAAATTTTTAAATCCTCAAACTTTTAAATATTCAAAATTTTAAATATTCAAATTTTAAAATTTTCAAATTCTCAAACTTTTAAATATTCAAATTTTTAAATTTTCAAACTTTTAAATGTTAAATTTTCAAATTCTCAAATTTTTAAATTTTCACGTTCTCAAATTTAAAAATTTGTTAAATTTCAAAACTTCAAAGTTTCAAAAATCCAAATATGGAAATATTCATATTTTAAAATTGTCAGGTTTCCAAAAAAGTAAAACACCCAAAGCAATTTCAAAGGGTCCCCCAAATCAATATGATATGTTGGTTTCGTGAATATTTCGCAACGATAAATTCACAAGAGAGTTATGTACCTGCGTTGCATCGTATGCATTTGGTCACTTTACATCCGCTGCGAATATTTCGTGTTGGTCTATGGGAACTTTAATTATTAATACCTTCTAAACTATTAATCACATATCTCCTAACGTAGACATTACTCTATTCCTCTTAACAGATTCACGAAGACGTATTAAAAACTGCGCTATACTATCGTACCTCTCTTCAGAAATTAGATATCTGATCTAAGCAGGTTGAATAAATATTATTCCGCGATACTCGATGTTTTTAAACTTCGAGTTACATGCAAGCTACTTAAGATGACACAGTCGTCAGACTGTAGGTACTTATCGCGTAGTTGAGTCACACCAGATCACTTTCGTTATTCCAAAAGCATTCAGCAAAGGATGTTCCCTATTCGTAACCAGTGGCCGAGCAAATTGAATAACCTTTGAAAGGGATCGTGAAATGGAAAACGATCAAGTGAATGTATTCGTACGACACAATACGCTTTATAAGTGCGTATCAGGTGGCATTCTTTAGACCCTTTAGCAAATCAGGGACAACAGAAGGTCACTCATCCGACGAAACTTGCTTCACAGTGTCGACGGCCCTCTCCGACTGTCAGAGACAAGTATCGGAGTTTAAACTCGCTTGTGACGTCACTGACAGATAAAACAGTCGTTATCTGCGGGAGGAGCGAGGGAAGTCGGCACGCGATAATGATTCCCCCCAATAATTCTTACTTGTTACTTGCGATCAGGCCGTCGCGACGCGTACACTAGCTACGAGAGGTTAACGATAAACTGGTGTTATCGTGGGCGTTTTGACACGCGTTTGCATGATCAATACCCTTTGTAACACTGGCGGAGCTCTCCTCGTATTTAAGGAGACTAAACTCGTCATCGATCAGCAATTAGTTCACGGTTGACACGACTTAAACTTGTAGACTCACTGTGTTCCTCAAGCAAGCTACGTACTCTACAGGATATCTGTGTATCTAAAGTGTTGATCTGATTAATAATTCTTATGGCCAGGTCGCCAATTTTCTCTCAACATAATCCAAACGCGCCTCTGAATCGAAGTTGAAGTGGAAACGAAGAATCAGCCATCGCGACGTGCCATTCGGCGATCACCCACAACGTTCCACCGTTATCAGTGCTCCAATGGTATCTGATTAAGTGTCTGAGATAATCGAGAATCGGACAGCTCGCGTCACAAGCCTATTTTACACCGAAACCACTGGTTCTTCGCCAGTAGTTACGCTCAACGAAACCCATACCTGTTGATTCCAGCCCCATTCTCTCCCATTACAACTGTTTCTCGATAAATCGCCTCGATACCATGGAGTCCCAGGAGCCTCTGGAGGAAGGTGTCGACTTCATCGAGCGCGAGTTGATCCCAGAGATGGTGCACTCTCGGTGCTTCTGCGAGCCAAATTCAAGGGAGTTCGTCGAGTTAGAGTCGGTCTCGGCCCACCTCGACGAGCTTAGTCGGACCAGCGAGATTTATCGAGCGGAGGCTGTCGTCAGGTTCTCTGGCGAGCCTCGCTGCTTCCCTCTGTTCGTCAAGCTGCTCCCAGAGAGGAAAGGGCACTCGCAGACGGCGTTCGACGCCTACCAAAATGAGGAGATGTTCTACTCGAAGATGACAGTCAAGTTTGGGTCAGATTTGGTCCCAAAGTGTTATTTAGCCGACTTGGGTCGGTATGGGAGGACCGTGGTGGTGCTGGAGGATCTCGAGGCGACTGGGTACGAGCTGATCGATGGAGAGTTGGACGAGGATCACTTGAAATTGTGCGTGGAAGTTCTGGGGAAGTTCCACGGTCGGGGCCTGAGATTGAAGGCGACAGAGCCCAGCGTCTTCAGGGAATTCGAGGCGAAACTGTTGGAGATTACCCTTAGCGAGGAATCGATGAGGCGTTACGAGAAGAGGTCGTCCAGGTAATTCGTCCCTTTTCCGTGAATGTGTAAGATAGAACTGACTTTAGATTAACGGTGTAGATTTAGAATTTAAGTATTCGGGTTTTATCGTCACTGTTTGGGCCTGGAATTTTATCGCTTAATCGATCATCGTAAAAGCTAGCGTCTGATGCAACTTTCGGGCTGGAGTTTGGCTGATGGCTCGTAATGTAGTTGTCATGAAGCCGGTTTATCGAATGGAGTTTATATTTGTGCGCTTAAGACTCCAATTTGGGGTATCTTAATTCTTTCGTGCTTGCTTTTATTGGTTTTGATAGCGGTATAATGAGCTTGGATAATTTAGGTGCTGAATAGTTGGCAATATTTCCTGTAATATTTCGCTCTATAAAGGAATATTTTTTAGACAAATTTTCTTTGGAAATTGGAAGCTGTGAAATTGGGTTGCTGGATGATGTGACAGCTACACTATTTTTGAATATATATTATATTCGATTTGCTAAAAGAAAGTCATAAAGGCGCGGAATAACTTAATATAGGTATTGCTGTAGCCGTGTCCTATTTTCTAAATTACTTTTCTCAATTTCCATAAAAATGCTAATCTTCAATTTTATTTTTTCCAAGAAAAATCTTTTCTAAGGAAAAAACTGTTACCTGTTCTGCAATTTTGTATCTTCTCTACATAAAATATAAAGCCGCTTATAATGAATCTCAAGCCAACATGAGTTCTACGTTCTAACTATTTCAGTAAACAAGATTTAATTCATTCCAGGTCTCAACTTTGCAAACTGTTATTCGGTTCACGTAACATTTATCTAAAATTAAAACTTCAAAAGCCTACTTTGTAACCTTGTATATTCTATCTGCAATCAAATAATCCCACGTTAATCCTGCATCCCATTTAAGCCCGAACAAGGTCGTTCCATTCTCCAGTCACGTTTTGATTTCCAAGAATCCCACAAAACGCTTCAGTGCGATTTAAAATCGGCCAGGAAACGCAGGGAAACGATTACACGGCAGATAATAGAAGAGGAAATGTATCACCTGGAATCTTCTTGATTCCAGTTAAGTATCACTAACTCCGGTTACTAATTCCAGCGTAGGGTTAAATAAACAGCAGCCAAGCGTTCCGCGAGATGTACGATACCAGAGTTAAATTAACGTTATCGCGGAGGATTAACGTTCGCTAGATTTAATGTGGGCGAAAGGTCGCGAAAAGCACGACTTACGAGTCGTTGAACGCGATTGCGATCTCTTTGTTGTATGACATTTTAATGATACAGTAATATTGACGTTATCGATTTCAATAACAGTCGTTCTATTGCGGTTCCGATACGAGTATAATAATCGAACGACGATTGAGGTGGACTTTAGCCAAAATTGGTCAAGTTTATTAACAGATTATCTTTTCCATCAATTTGTTGTAAAATCAACAAACATCGTTGCCATGCAGTTTGTGTATCGTCGAGTTGCAATGAATATCAGCTTGATGGTTGGCTCAATTTCATTGCAGCTCCTACAAATTACAGAGTTTTTGATGTTTTGTTATCCTGCTACCGTAGCGTGCTGTAACTTCAAATTTTAAACGCGTTTCGCTTGGAACCATGTTTTTCGAGGTTGCACACAGGATGCTGCAAAAACTAATGGAATAGCTTTAAATTTTGCATACGTATAAAGTTGACGCCACCTTTTAGCTTGAACTGTGGAAAATGAGCTGGATTTATCTTAACTTACTTTTTCAAGAATTATAATTCTACCTTTCATTAGAAAATAAGAACAGTATTTTTTAAAATCCCACGTTCTCAATTTTTTATATGTTTTATCTACGTTACAGTTCCAGTGATAGAAGCATTCATATGGTTCAATTATCTGCACACATTTTTCATTTTAGATAATGAAACACATTAAACTTACTTTCAGGACTATTTCATGTATCTATCGTACCCATTTGTCAATCTTTTTCAAATACATAAATTAAGCCAGTATATTTTTATAACAGAAGAATTGAAATTTTACCAAAGATATAACGAAAACTTGTAAATAATGATGGAAGATTATATAATCGATCAGATAAATAATAAAGAAAATTTGTACTCATATATTTTGATCTTTGAAATAATCAATCATTTACGAGTACCCCTAACATCATTATTATCGTATAGCCAAGCATCCGAATTTCTGTGTTAATAATCTCACAGTAACTTTACTTTTTTTCCACGTCCATGCAAAATTGCCTCGTCAATAATCTCTCGACAGGCTCCGATTAAATCTTCACAACTTGTTGATCGCAGAATGATGGACATCCTCGAGTCAATGGCGGATTCAAGGCTGGCCGAGAAGGTGAGGAGGAGGTTGAACAAGAGCCCGATGGAGACAGTGATGAGCATCGCGTCGGAAGTGAACGAGGTCTCGACGATATGCCATGGCCATTTTTCACACGATAATCTGATGTTCAAATACGAAAACGAGAAGCCGATCGAGGCGAAGGTGGTCGACTGGCAAACGATGAGGTACTGTTCGCCTGCTGTCGATCTAGGGCCCATTCTACTGTATAACATGAGCCACCAAAGTGGGCCGTCGGATCTGCAGGGCATTCTGACGCTGTATGTCAACGCCGTCAAGTCGGAATACCCAGAGGTAGACGGCGAAAGATTGAAGGAAGACATCCTGGACAAGTTTCTGTTCGCCTGCCTGATCCTATCTTTTCAGGAACACATAAGCGACGAAGAACTCAAGCGAATCATTTTAAAATTGGACCGACTCGATGTTTTCTAGAAAATCCACGTTGCAACGTGACTAGATTCCACGTTCCAAGTTTGCCAAGGTTGTGACGTTGAGACTGAACATTTTTTTCTTTTTTTTTTACTGAACGTAGAATTGTTGATATGGTTTCTTAATTACGTTTCCTGTTGATCCACTTGCGGTGTATGGAGGGAGGTAGCTATTAATAAATGACTTTGGAAGTAATGTGGTTTTTGTCTTCTTAAAAAGTGGCATGATTGCTTGCGTTTATGTCTTGTGATATGCATGCACTGATTTCTCCGCAGTAAAGTTAATTAGTTGAATACAGTTTGCATGATAGTTGAGGTAATCTGTCAGTTGTCGTAGGTGAAATTGACTGTATACTGAAGTACCAGAAAGTGAAATAATTAAAAAATATTGAAATTTTACAGTACTTAAGAATACGAATATTTGATGTGCAAAAATTTAAATTTCTAATTAACCCTCAACTACTACACCTATTAAAACTTATGTAACCACTATTACCAGTCTCACAGACCACTAATTTTTATTGCATTATTATGAACATAAAAGTGGCAAATAAAAAATCAAAGTCAACTGTATTGCAGGAAGGGAAGTAGATGTAATAGTAGTTAAGAGTTAACTAGTATACAAGAAATTCATAATGCTCACACACAGACCGTCGCCATTTATTTAAATCAGGTCATATAATGCATTCAACGCAAGTTCAAACTATTTTCCCTAAAAAATATCAATAAATTCGCGTACAACCATTAATTTCCCATAATTCCCATATCGACAATTTCCAAATACCGCATAGTTCCCTGAATTTGACTTTTCAAGCAGATAATAAGCCTCACAATAGCCCTCCACCGAGCAGAAAGTCTAAAATGTAGATCACGAAGCGTGGTCGATCGCTTCACAGCTGTTACGTTCGAGACCAGTATCGGTATTGTTCGTCGAAACGAAACGTTACTTTCCCTCGAATAATGTTTGCAGATGAAAAATGTAGTCCAAGGCACACAGTTTTCGGACACGGATTTATGTACATACGTTACACTCCCGTGCAGCAAGGTTCACACATTCGTTACCCCGACTCAAACCTTCTGTTTCCTTCGACCCAAGCGTCTCCAAGCTGCCATAATGCGACCCCTCGACCATCGTATCAATCTTTTCTGCAAATTCCGTCTCTACCAAATAAAACCGATTTTCCAGCGGGGAGAGGACGAAAACAGGTCAGGGTGGACTTTGCACTCGATCGAGGCGCAATTTAATCAAATCACTCACGTTCGATCGCGTTCGCTCGTATCGGTTGCCTCGCTCCTCTCGGACAATCTGATCTCTCCTGATCGAGTACCCTTCCGCTGCTCGCTGCCAATCCTCCGTCCGTGAGCCGAGGTTAGGTCTCCTCTATTCTAAAACTGAAAAATGTACAAGTGCGTCAGACGTGGCTCCGTACCAGGGCGTCGTGAATTTTCTACGTTGTCGATCGTTCCCTTCATCGCGAGACGGAAGCGCGTGGCTGCCAACAGGGCCCCGCGAATAAGAAGCCCTGAATCTTTTATGAAGTCTCCCTACACCGACGAGGAATTAAAATTACAGGGCTGTCAATGGGGGTTAATTAACGAGGGAACAGCGAGTCTGTCGTTGCTATCTATTTAGACTCTTACACATATCCTCGACGGGGACCATGGAGGACTCCTGTCGCAGTGGTTCTGGCTCTGGCGGAGGTTGCGGTGGCTGTGCTCGACTTAGGGGTAATCTACGCGTTATGTTTCCTAAATTTCCCCGCTGGTTCGTTGAGCACGTGAAGTAGACGACGGCCATTATGATTAGCAAAATAATGAAGGAAATTAGCATGCGACGAGGGCCACATCTGGACTTAAGGGGCGGCGTGCACGACTGCAGGAAGTCCTTCGACGAGATGTAACACTCCAGGGTCTGGTGGGACGAGGCACCGGTGCCATTGCAGTCGCAGAAGGCCTTCGCCGCGGTCACACCCATTCACGCTTTCGTAATTTTGATGGTTTTGTGGCCCGGGACGGACCTGCCAAATGAGATGTGTACGGTGGATTTTTACTTTCGCCGCGAATGGGTGTCGATCGTCTGATTTTTGCCGATATGTTCACTTGTGTATGCAGCTCAGATGATTCTGTCCGTATTGATAGTGTCTATCTCTTTCTTACATAGGAGCCATTGAATAAGAAATGTATGTATTGTACATGTAGAAAATGTCGACGTGGCCAGAATCGTTTGAATCGGCCGTACATATTATGGTTTCGATTGGATTGGGATTCGACATAAACGCCACGACGTCTGGTGGTGGAGAAGAAAAACATTATTAAAGGTGGGTCTACAGGACATGTTATGTAACAATGTTATATAACTTTTTAGAAAATAGAAAAGAGAGACGTTATGCATACTTATGTTTCTTTTCTGTTTTCTAAAAAGTATAACGAAGTTATACTGTTCCAATAGAAGATGTAGCTTCCGAGTATTTCAGAGTATCCTCCCAGAGTATCTTCAGAGAGCGAATTCTTTTCTATTTATATCAAACTCTTTGGAGTTTGGATTATTTTAATCACAAAGTTCAAACGACGTGGATTGACGAAGTGTCTGAAAAACTTGATTTAGATCTTGATATGTGGATTTATTTTCGTCCGTGATTGTTAAATATGTAACATTCGTGGAGCATTTTAACCTGGTTCTTTATATGGAAAATATTTTTATACAAACTTGTACTAATTCTGAAAGTATGAAAGTGCCTAATTTCAATTTTTTGTAGTATCACAAACTATGTATAAACTTTGTATCGACATGTGAGAATCAGAAGGAAATGCTGGAATTTTAATATTCACAATTGCATAATGACTTTTAAACTGATATAATATATTATGGTTAGGAGGACCCACTTTATCGATTTGGTACTTCAATAATGTCGACTACTGAACACAAGGGCTCATTAATATAGCTTGTTAGTAATGTTAGAGGAACGAAGGTCGAGAAACAAGACCCATATTTCACGGAACCTGAAGTTCAGAGAATCGCAGCTGTACTCTCGCCAATCGTTTGCAGTCAGGTCGAATGGAGCTGGAACTCCTAGATTATGAACATAGTTGACGACTCCCTGATGGTTTCAGACCCATGGATTCAACGTTTGTCTAATTCCGTAAAGCGAATTGGATGTTTGTAGTCAGTTAATTGTACGTCAGCAAGAACTATGAATATCGTCTATGCGTCTCAAAAATTTCTTGTACTTCTATGAATACGTATATTTCATACCTACACCCATTCGATTTAATTCAATTGATAATGGTAGTCAATAGCTCACGATATTTTCAGATGCACCTACTTTTTTTATTTTTACATGTAGGTAGTATTACTATAAGCAAAATTTCACATAATTCTAAAACTCAATTAATAAAAAGTAAATTAGAAACATTGATCAAATAACAGTATTTAAAGTACTAAACCCTTGTATTTTCATGTATAAAACTGCAACGCTTAGATGCACCCAACAAATTGCAAAAATGGCCTACACCTAAGGGTCTAAAACTACTTATAAAGCATTAAGCAGAGTTCTAAGATTGAAGATCGATGAAGTCCAAGAAACACTTCTTGGACCTTCTTATTTCATGGTAAATCGTTTCCCGTAATTTTCTAATACACCAGTGGAACAGTTATGATCTTTGGTTCACTTTGCTGTTCACGTTCCCCTTTAACTTGCATTATCCGAAGAACACGGAAAACATTTCACCGATGGAAACCAACTGTGTTTCCTGTGTGCTCCACTATTTTTACAGCTCGCTGTTTTCAAGTTCTTCGCGAGAGCAATGGGCACTGGTGAAAATAGTTTCGTCGGTCGGCAGCTTGCTTAACAGCCGACAGTGATGTCGGATGACTGGACCACCGAACGAGTTAAACGTTTTCTCTTCCTTATTCTTCCGCTGCCCGTTCTCAACTTCTGCGCGGGAATCGCCATGGGGTGGCTTTCATAAACTTTTGACCAGACTAGCAGTGACGATGAGTAATTTTTCCTGACATGTCACTGGGTTTCAATGAAAAAGAGAGTACGATGGTAGGTATTATAATAAGTGTTTAATATTTTACTATCCATCATGTGACTACTCCTATGAATTTATCATTCACACTTTGCGTGATTAAAATAAAATAGAGTTAATCAGGGATAGCTTTCAACTGTGAATATTAATTATTTCAGGTTTTTCTAATTTAAAGGGTCGTAGAGAAGAGGGAACATGTTTTCCAAAGGAATTGGAGCTATCATCCAACGTTTTCTTCTAAAAGAATGTGACTGAAACACGTATAAAATCTTGCTCGTTTCTCACCCTCACGTGTATGCCAACAGCTCGTGCATCGTCTGAGATTTTTCTCAACCAAATGCGTGTACATTCCATTCCGCAAATAGCGGAGGCATTTCGAATCCTTTCGGGAGATACGTCAAATATTCTTTATAAGCATCTGTGGAATTTTTGGCTGTAGACGAAAGTCCTGCGGTGAGATCTTTATCCTTTTCTCAGTGCTCCCTGTGCATAGCTTTAAAAGCTTGTAATTTTCAATGTTTGTTATTATTACAGAGTAGGTACACAGAATACAAATACATTATGAATTATTTTCTGAAGAATGTCTTTCATGACTTCTAAAATTGTGAAACTTGGACTTGCAACATTATTAATTCACCTACTTCCTGGTAGATAGTATGCTGTTCTATTAAATATGCAGATATTTCTAAATAGTTGCACTCCACAGTTGGGATAAAACGAAGTGGTGTATTGCAAAATTTACGCAGCTCGTGTCGTTCTTTGAGCTAACAACTAATTCGTGACTTTAGTGAAAGCACCAAAGCTCCTCAAGCTAGGGGTTGCATGCCTAATCAGACAAGCAGCGTAGACAGTGCTTTATGCGTTCCTACATCTACGGATTTCCGTTTAATATGTCTATTTGTATGCAGAAGTATATTATCTTAGGTGGTGCTTGCGCTCTGCGATCTTCGTTTTGGTACGTGTTTTTTTCCAGCCTGAATGACTATTGTGCGCTTAGCTAATTACTCTCACGCTACCTGCGAGTTGTAATGTGGTATTCTTGTTGATCACTTCAAAATTTTTAGCAAAGAAGCAGAGAAGCATGGAAGCAAAGCTCTTCATGATTAGTGAGGTGGACGTATCTTTGGCCATATTTCATTTTTCAATGAAGGAAATTATATTGTCACTGATTTCAGAACATGTAACAAAAATTTCGAAGCAGAATATCAAGTCTATTCTTAAAGATAGAAACTAAGAAAATAGGGAGAAGAGACCTTCTGAGACCCCAGAAGTCCTAGCATGAGGGTAGTCCTAGGATAAGTGTGTAGTCTTGGGATGAGGGTAGTACTGAGATGAGGGTAGTCCTGAGATGAGGGTAGTCCTAGCATAAGGGTAGTCCTGAGATGAGGGTAGTCCTGAGATGAGGGTAGTCCTGAGATGAGGGTAGTCCTAAGATGAGAGTAGTCTTAGGATGAGGGTAGTCCTGGGATGAGGGTAGTTCTGAGACAAGCGAAGCCCTGGGATGAGGGTAGTCCTGAGGTGAGGGTAGTCCTGGGATGAGGGTAGTCCTGGGATGAGTGTACTCCTGGGATAAGGGTAGTCCTGAGATAAGGGTAGTCCTGAGATAAGGGTAGTCCTGAGATAAGTGTAGTCCTGGGACCAAGATGGTCTGAATGCCAGAGAGTCCCCACCGAGGATCCCCAAGACAATCCGCACCCCTCAGAGACTCCGGAGCGAATGAAACATTCGTCGTCCTGCAGGGCTATATATACTGTCCGACCAGAAGAATGGAACTAATCACAGAATCGGTTTGTCATCAATTATAAGATAACGTTCTTACATAGTCCTTCGACAAAGACAAAAGAATATTTTTTTTTTACAATAAAATTCTGTTCACCCTCATAATTAATTTACAACATCTGACCATCAGACTCGACAACAAAAAGTTCCAGATTCGAAATGAACATCCTTATTGATTTTTATTACACAAGGGGAATTAATATGAACCCGTGATTGCGTAACAATGGTATAATCTCGTCCTTATTACAAATTTCCAAGGCTTAACTATCTACTCTTCTACTTTCTTTCCGTGAACCTATCTTCCTCTGGTCGGTCTTTACTTGACCACAGTCAGAAATAATCCATGCAATTAATCTCCTCCCGCTCAAGGTTCTTTTTCTATATCCTCTTATCTTAGATTACGTGCGGTATATTTTCCGCATCCTTTATAGCTCGCGGAATAATGCGACTCTGCATTATCTCCGCGAATGAGTCGAGATGGCTGGTGGTTTCTTATCCGCTTTTCTAGCGTGACAGAGTATCACGGTGTTACGGCACTTTTTAAAATGGCTGCTGCTGCCTGCAAGCTTCCGCATTTAGGCCAAACTCTTCTAAGAACATGACTGTCTTGTGAGCACCATTAAATTCGTTGAAAATCTTCGCTTTAACGACTTCTGAAAATTGTCAGTCACTTTGCATATCAGAGATGCAAGTTATTCGAGATGTACTGATGGGCTAACTTTCTTTTGTTACCGTGTTTAAAGCCTGAATCAAGTGTGGGTTTGAGTAGCTTGAAGGTTTTGTACTAAAATGGAAGAAAATACGAGGACAGAGTTTCAGTTTATCTGTGACTTTTTATAGCTGTCAAAATCTGAATTTTGTCAACGAATTTTTTGAGATGCCGCAAGCGACTAAAAATTATTGTTTTCATTGAATTGACGACTTTATTTTATTTTATTTTTTCTATTTTATAAGAATTTATGAACTAGACAGTAGTATTTTTATGGAATTTGGGGACCGGTGATAAATTTTAAAAAAATGTATCTAGGCTCACAAATAGTTTTTACTTTCTCACTCTAGACAATAAATTCTGTTTTAATAGGAAACATGAAGGGTTATTTTTTAATACAAAATTCTGTGGCATTTAGGGAAACCAAGAACTAAAATTTCAAGCCTCTTGCGATACTTTAAAAGTCATTTTAGCTTTTTTGTAAATTTAGTCTAAAAAGCCTAGAAGCAAGACTTACTGACTATTACAAAATAGTTGATAATAGAATATTTGTTATATATAGATAGAGATCTCAAGACTATTTGCCGAAATGTGCGACAAACACTTCAGGAACTCACAAGTAGATAAAATCGAATCAGACAAAAGATGCAAGAACACATGTTACCAAATAACCAAATAACACTTCAAAGCAACATATGAAATAAAAAGCAAAGAATATTCCAAAACGTTTCCCAATTCTCGAATTTTCCTCTTATTTCAATTGGCTAAGTGAAAATTCGAGCAAACTGTAGCTGGATTATTCGATTTCACGATGTTGCAGCTGGAAAGAATTCGCAGAACGGCAAGAAATGGAATTTCGCCGCCGCTTCGCTGCTACGAATCCCTAGCGAGTGTCGGCTACTTTCGAAACAGAAGAGACGCTTTGTAGAAGACTTAACTTCCGTTTACACGCCAAAGCGAACGTGTTTCGCCGCGGTAACAAAGGACCGACGAAGAGTCTTTGAAAAGTCTTCAGAACAGCGGAGCATCATCCAGTGGAACGTGTTCCCTCGAAACGACGCAACTCCGTGAACGTTTTTTCGCCGTCTAATCATGAAGGCTCAACCGAATTGCATCCTAACAGCATTCAATTAGAAGATGGAACGAGAGTGAGAATCTCGATTAGCTCTGTGCGCTAATTTTTACGGGATTCGCGAGAACTTCGGAGAGAGCACGTTACAAGGAAAAGGGACGAAAAAGAAGGGGGGATGCAATTAAAAGACAGTTACGAAATTTTCGCGAATAGGAGGTAGGTTTACTTGGAGCCGCGTGAAATCTGACAAATGTGACGCGAATTTTAATCGACGCGATAGTGAGGGAGGCCTCGCCGAAACTGGCATTCGTATTCTGTGCAGAGTTTAATCGATAAATTATCGAGAGATTCATGAAACCCCGGGCGGTTTTTCAATTCGAGTAATTCAACGATTGCCGTGACCATGCTGCTGATGGAATGCACAAAAACCGTGTCGTGGCTGTAGAACGCATTCATCATGGTGCCTCTGTTCTTTTATGAGCAACTTGGGTGAGATTTTGCCCATTTTTTGGGAGAAAAATTCGGCAGTTTGTTTGCTTTTACTCCTTTGAATTTATAGGATAAGATGTTGAACAGCGATCGGATAGAAAAGGAAGATGAGTGAACTTATTCTACTGATTTTGTTACGTATGACTTGAGACATATTCTACTGGCTCCACTGTATCTCACCCGGAACAGTTTCTACTAACTTCCCTGTGTCTGACTTCAGACGTATTTTACTGACTTCGCTGTATCTCACTCGGAACATATTCTACTAACTTCGCTGTGTCTGATTTAAGACTCATTCTACTAGTTTTGTTGTAGAATAGAAGCAATATCTTTCTTAGAGCGTGTATTATAAATTCATTTGAATAATGTGAACCCAAGAGCTGCACTTTTCCCACTGTTCTTCTATTCTATTTCAATGACAACTGAGAGAAAATTAAAATTTAACAAATAAATCACTCGAAAGAAAAAGGTACATCATACTATTTTTCATAGTTAACTAATTTTTCGAATACCTGTGAATGAATTTACGAGTCACTGTACCTACTATTTATGGGCACGCAGAAACCATTGTCGATCAATAAATAACTTCGCCCGTTCACGGGCTGGAATAGCAATCACGACACCGAGAGGGCTGAAAAAAAAAAATCCTGCATCCCTCAATTCGACGGTCGAAAGCACATAAAACGTCTCACGTGACAAAGTGACTATCGAACAGCGTGATTAATCACGTGCGAACGTTCTCCTACTCCTTCGCCGCAATGAGGCTATCCGCAAGGACGCAGCCGTTCCACGAGAGAACCGTTCCGATTTTTACACGCACACGAACGGTGACCAGCAGTTTCGACGACACCGCGAAACAACAGACTGCTGCCACTCACATCGTTGACAATCGATGCGTTAACAGTCAATTATTCCTGCCACGTGTCACAGTGTCGATCGATCCCATATATATTCCCTCTTGTTTTTTTTTTTCTCCACCCCTTCCCCCCCTTCGCTCTGACTCGTTTGCAAACATTCATCGGCGGCAGGCACCGCGCAACGATGAAATTGCATTTTGATTCGCGTCACCCTCTTCTGCCGGTTTCGGATGCGGGACGTTAATTAAAATAATTGATAGTATCAGCTGTCTTTGACCCTTGCGCCGCGGCGTGTCCCAGCCATGACGTTATCGCGTGTATGCCTTGCAGACAGACACGCCGTCGAATAAATGCTGGTACCTGTCCCTCCTATTTACACGAATAACCAGTCCCCCGCGGGTCAGAATTCGACTCTGCGATCGAATATTAAACTGCTTCGCGGGCAATTAGCTCGTTGATTAATGATGGCGGAAATTAAATAACGGGATGCAGCGCCGACCCGTCCCGCGTTTCTTTAATTATTCCTGACCATTAATTAAAGGGTCGTCCCTGTGCTACCCCGTCGGGCTGTGTTATTTGTCGACGTTGCTTACTTTGGAAGCTGTCGAATGAATTTGTTCGCCCTGGCGAATGTTTAGGCTTTAATTTGTTGATTGAGAAGCCTGAGGGCTGGAAGGAGCGAAGACTTATTTGCGCGGTTAAAGTAAGAACTTGGAAAAGGGTGGTTTGGGCTAGGGGTATTCATAGGTGGCGAGTAATGTTAGTATATTTGGCGTAGCTGTAATTATTGTGGACTGAAGATATTTCTATCGTATTGTGATCATTTCTTTTAGGAATCATCTCCTTGTCTGACTACATACGTACACTGACTACTGGGTAAACCATTTATAATACTTACACTTACACCGTGTATGTACTATTAATTTACTCTAATATTGGATAGACTGCCTATCATAAAAACGCTTCACTAAGTAATTTTCTAGAAAATTTGAGAAAAAGATAACGAATAAAGACGAAAGTAACTCTACATCTGCATACTAACTGCAAATTCAATAATCGATCAAAGATAGTTCACAATACGTATTTATATACCTACGTTTCTGCTCGTAAAACCGCAAAAAGGAGAAAAATCATTCTGAAGATATAAATGATAGCCGCATCTGCGTTCCAGTCATTCAGTGGAATGTCTTTATTACATAGCTGGTCCGGGAGCATTGCACGTTCAGGAATTTCTTCGTTTTTCACGATAACGATGGCCCGTAGAATACCGGATGCTGTTAAGCGACGCTAGTTGATAAGGGACCCCGAAGCAATGTAATTAAAACGCAATACGGGCGTTACGTTTAATGGAGAGAGTGGAATTAATTAATGGTAGGGTATTGCGACTAAAAATTCTTGCTGGTCTCTGCATCTTAATAAGAATTTTTCATTTGATAATTCTTTAGAAATAGTGGATGGAATCTAGTAGAGTGGTGCATTTGAAAATTGTGATCGCAAATAGCGTGACGTTTCTTTACTTTTATTAGGAGATACTAATCTTCGTTGAGTAACTTCTTCTGTATTAAAAATAGAAATTTGATATGCACTTAACCCAGTAGATACTTTCTCTGACTTATTTACAGTACTATTCCTTCAAGTAGAAAATTTCTTTTATTCATTAGAAGAACACGGTCACCCTTGGATGCAGCTATATTTTATGGCTCGTACGCTCCAGATAAAGGACATTTTTTATCCCCTAGTTCCCACAGTTTTTTCGACCAGACTGATTACACCACATGCCATTATCAGAATTCGACAATTGAACGACCATAATTCAATTACGAGGCTCTCCCATTCCCTGTTCCGAGGACTTTCCTCCGGATGATCAATCGGAATTTGTCTTATTTCCGTTTCACCCTCCGTTCCACCCTTTCATCGTCCACCTAACAGCAACGTGTCTTCTTTCTTATTTATCCCCATTCCTAGCAGCGTTAATTAATCTTTTTCTCCCATCAGCGTTGGCTACTTCGTGCTTGCACTCAAAGCTGCCAAATTTTTCCCGCGAAATTTCGCGCGAGAGAATGGGACAATAAACCTTTCCACCGAGCTAAGTAAGTATCGAGTGAATTTTTGTCATCGTCGCTGCAAGATACTTGGAAACATGCAGTAGACGGTGATTTTTACTACCCATCAAGTTTCCCTTGGTTTTTTCTTTTCCCTTCTGGAATCTCGAATTTTATGGCGAGGCAATATTTCACATCTGCTTCGTTGCCCGTCGCGCCTCTTACCAGCCATTTTATTTTTCATTTTTCTTCTCCCCACGAGTAGGCCACATTTACTAATTCAGCACTTCTTGAAAGCTGTGCAGGTATCGCTGCAACTGTGTTGGAGGAGATGAAACGGAGCTAGCGACGAGTGTGTGGGGTTGAAGAACTGGTTGCGTGATGGGAAGCGACGCGTGCGTCTGAATATGTTTAACAAAAGCTAGGACGCAAATGTTTGCGATACAAACAGCTTCAAAGAATTCGAACGCGTGCGCCGGAAGTAAGATGTGATCGTTGAAGAGCCAGGCTGTTTAGCCTCGGCTGTGCCTTGGGATCTACTGTCAGCAACTCGCCTTGGGATTGTATTTTTAAAACCTTTCGGTGACTGTCGTGGCTTAAAAGTTCCTCGAGTATTGCAGCGGAAACTTAGAGTTCTTCGATAATATTTTTTTCATCTGAAATAATCGCCTGTTCGTGCGCTTGTCGTTTTAGGTCTGCGTCGCTTTGAGCGTTATATGTTTTGCGAGGAAACACGATGCACGTTTTAACGGTGAAATTTACGAGTCACCGAGGAGGCTACATAGTTTCGGAGGCAATTTGAATCTTTGCTGCATGTGTTCCTGCAGTCTCGTGGAAGGAACATTAAATGTTTGGTATTCGTGTTGCGTTATTGTGGGGAGTGCAAGTTGTGAGAGCTAAGATGTGGAGATTTGGGGGATTCAAATTTTGCCATGGATAGTAACTATTTTAATTTTATAGGTCCTTATAATGTCCTTATTTGTATGGGTATAAGGGACTCGATTTTGTCATAGATAGAGCTATTTTCATTTTATAAGTTCCTATAGTATTCCTATTTGTTCCTATTTATCTTTATTTGATAGATATAAGGGACTCAATTTTGTTATGGATAGTATATATTTTAATTCTATGGGTTCCTATAATTCCTCTATAATATCTCTACTTATCCCTACTTTATAGATATAAAGGGTTCAGTTTTGTCATGGGTAAAAGATATTTTATTTTTATAGGTCACTATAATATCTTTATACATCACTATTTTATAGGTATAAAGGACTCAAATTTTGTCGTGGACAGTAGGTAATTTATTTTTCATGGTTTGTATAGAGGAGTTCAATATTTCGTATGCATCGTTTTATTTTTTATCAATTTTTCTGCGGTAGATGTATATTCAGGGACAACAATAGCCCATTTATGAGAACCGTACATACATAGTGCAAGAAGCATCGCAATCCAGTAAAAAAGTACCATGCACTATCAAAATTTTTTTCAATATATATTCAATTAACACTGCATTGAAACAATTTTTATATTTGTTTTTTATTTCTACAGCAGTTTTTAGCACGAGGCCGAAAAAATTCACAGTGTCGAGTTTCTATCTTTTTTTTTTATTTTTCATTCGAATTACGTAACACTTCAAGAGCTTTTTCAATTATTGTGCTCAAATATTTCCCGAAATAGATAGCACGAATATGTAAAGATTGTATCTAATAAATCATACATCTCCGCAACAGGATAAGACCGCAATCGCGGAAAATTCTGGCTGTGATTATTTTCCTATACACTATCGATTCGAATGGCGAAATTTTATTCACAGCTGTGGCCGATATTGTGGTCCCCTTCTGTTATTGTTAATACACGTGATCCTTGCACTGCGCCGCGCGTATCATTAATCAAGCGCATTTATCCGTTTCCGTGTCTAAAATCTGTTACTCAATTACCCATTTATATTTAAGTCAGTGTTGTATGTAATTTACAAATGTTTCGATGCATTAAACAACGACCGAGAGGTGTACAGATAATAACAATTACGATAAATAAGCGTTCAATGCCAACAGAAATTCTGTTTAATTGCGCGGTTTCACCTATATCGTCAGATGAATACATTAATTACAGCCATTATTAAATTTCTAAATTCGAGATCCCTCAGTATCCGAGGCATTGTGCAACGACCTATTTACTCAATTCGAACATTAATTCGAAGATAAAAATTCTAATTAATTTCCTCACGCAAATAATAATCTTCATCCGCTTATCACATTAATGATCCACGAACATGCTTTCTGGCACTTTACTTTTTATTTCCATATGATCGTGTATTTACCATTTTACTTTTATGGCGCCACTTTTACGTCCATTTAATGCAATATACCGTCGTACATATTTCCCGGCACAACGTTCGCCAAGATGCCATAAAAGACGATGCCATAAATTCCATCGGTCGGTGGAGCTTCATCATAAAAGTTGCTAACAGCTTAATTAGAAGCGAACGGGCCAATTTGTGGTAAGTGATAAGGTCAAGGAAATGCGAGCCAGGCCCGTCTAATGGCTCAGTTTTAATCAACACACGCTCGACGTGGCCACGGGGTGTAACCGGGACAAAAATTGACTCGTTAATTTTAATTATTTCGTCCTTGCCGACGTGTACGTGAACTTCCTGTGCAGATAATCGATCGGGTGCCGAGGAGTTCATTTGTTCCGAGCGCTATCTCAAACTTTCCGCCGACCAATTTCGCCTCTGGCATCTGTCTGCCTCTTTATTCGCTCCTCTTTCGCTGCCGCTGGTAAGGATGACTACAGGAGCACCGATAACAAGGCGCAAACCAGCACAGAAGTGATTTTTCAGAGTAAACATCGCGATTCTAGGGTAAAGGGACGAAGAACCGAAGCAGCTGTGGATTTGAAATTCGAATTTAAATCTCTTATCGGAAGTAATAGCGTTGATTGATGGATGATTCTACTGATCGAATTATTCAGGGTTTAACCAAATTCTTGGTTGCTTAATGTAATAACGATAGTGTTTGCTGATTATGTAACAGAATTAATAGGCTAACGAGGCGTAACCTATTTCTCCATGCACAGCGGGTTCACAGAATATTCATTTCACGCGTTGCTACTAAATCGTCAGAACACGGAACAGTAAACGCGGACACTGGTGTATCTAGTTATTATAGCTGATTGGTGAAATAACATTATTAATGTTTATCAAGCTGACACATAATGAAGTAAATGTATCGCGACGACTGTTTACTGATCTGATATACATAACAGTATCCTCAAGAACTGTGCCTTACAATAAATGCTATGGTAATTTTTTCACTTGGTTTGCTTTGAATATTACAGACTAACCACTCCTAATAACGCAATATAATATGCTTGAGTCATCTGCAATGAAACAGGAAGAAAAAACTATATCCACAGTACAATGCGTATAATGCGTTTTCAGTTCGCTTAGGCAGTAATTCAGCCAAGAGAGTCTACATTCCAACATCGTAGATAACCAATAGAAATGACTGCCTTCACGAGCTTCCACTAAGCTCGCGGCATGCAAAGCAGGAGGAAACGATTGTGATTCAGCGACGATGCTGGTTTCGGTGTAATACTATCTCATTCGGTAACACTCTTGCTCTTTAATGCGATGCTTTCTCAAGATTTAGCCGCGCTTTGTTCCCGTCAAGAATACATCTTTTTTTTTTCAAGTTGGATAAGAAGGATATCTGGTTATGAGTCTTCGAGGGCAGAGAGAGAGAGATCACGTGGAGGAGAAGCGCCTGCGACAGAACCCTAGGCTCGATTTGCTGCCTCTTAAAATGCGAGGAGAAAGAAGCAGAGGATCGTCATTCCTCGAGTTTACTACTGACGCTGTTCCGATAAGAATGGACGAAGAGCGAGTGTAAGCAGCGGCACACTGACGGGCAATTCGGTGAAATAATATCGCGCATCCTTTACGATTGCCTGGCTTAAATATTATATTTTTAACGACATACTAGATTAAGCAAGACGTTCATGCTAATTCGTGGTATTTTAATTTTGGAAGCAATTCTTTTCGCTAAAATGCGAGCTATAAGTTGGTAGCTGGATGGAAATGGTCATTGAATAAAATGGTAATTGTATTATTTATTAAAGTAGATAGTAAACCATATTTTATGTCGAATTTTATTTTACGACGCTGGCGCGCTGATATGTGTACTGAGTGCACGCAAGTGTCAGCTTATGATGGGATACAATGTTTCACAATAATAAATCCTACCCAGTCGCACTATGTATTTTTCTAACGGACGGTTTTCCGATATTAGCGACAATTTACAGAAGACACATTTTTGTTTGCAATTTGTCGAGATTCTACAAGATTTACCGAGATTTCCTAAGATTCATTACAGTTATAAATGATGGAATTCGAATATTTCAATTAAAAAGTCTTCAAACTAATTATTATATTTCACTTCTTGTTAAGTACTGTGCAAATATTTTATTTACGTGTAATGCAAATATTCAAATTTAAATATTTTTAAACCAATTATATTTCATGATATTAAGTATAGTACGAATATTTCATTTACGTAGGATTCAAATATTTAAATATTCAAATTTAAAAATTTTCGAACGAATTATGATATTTCACGTGATATTAAATACAGTACAAATATTTCATTTATGTGACATTCAAATATTCAAATATCGAAATTTAAATATTTTCAAACCAATTATAATATTTCACTTTACAGTTACAAAAGATCGATCAAACACGCGGAAACAGCAGTTCACTTTTTCACTCAGGCAAATATTCTGCCTCAGACGTTCTCATAATTTTATCAATTCCCCTATCGTTGAGATTCCAACGCGAAATCTCCCTCGAAATTTTCCCAAACATTTACTATTATGAAATGAAGCTTAAAGAGAACGCTTTCCGTGCGCATTCGTGCAACTTGTGGATGTTACAAGGGCGTCGAATAAATCAAGAGCAGAGGTTGCCAGGAAGCACGTAGAACGCGCGGCTTTCATTGTTCTACTGTGTCGCATTTATAAATACGCATATGTTGTCGTTGCAACTGTGTGCGTCACACGTTCAGGCCGAATATCGCGGTACGTGTTCACCGTAGGATACTACCTTCCCTGCCGTCTCGCCTAGCCGAATTTCCGACTAATTTATACCGTGCCGCATTAATATGAGCATATTATTCTATGAGAAATACGCACGCGTGCCAGCCAACACGTTCGCCAGCGTATAGTTCGCTCACTCAACTGAATAATTATGCGTTTTATACAGCAGTTATGCACCCGTATCGGCTGATTCAATTCCCTGCACGTACCCAGACGAACTTTTTGCACGAGCTGCGTTCGTGATTTTGCGTGTCAGTGATAATCAAGTGGCACTGGTATAATATTGCGTAAGGATTTGTGAGATCAAAGATAAGTTAGAGATTTTGATTGAAAGCTAGATTGCTGAGAGGCAGATCCAGGTATAGACTAGGCTATAGCTTAGAGCAGTGATGCTCAGGAAAAGTGGCTGCGAGGGGCCTGGCTCGAGCGCCTCTCCCACTCCTTGACGAACGATTTTAGAATAGTTTCGATGACTCCCTACTCTGGTTCTGAAGTCAGCCTTGAAACCACTCGCGACTGATTTCGGAGATTTTCGACAGCCTGGGGAATACTCGAGCATCGCTAGCTTGGAGTGACAGTTTCCAGGAGGTTTCCTGGGAATGAGCGAATAAATGGGTGAGCTAATAAACGAGCGTGTGCAGTAATAGATTGATACAACTAGTTTGTAATGTCCAAAGACACGATAAAACTAATAAAGGAGATATAAAAAAAGAATAAGGAACCTTCTTTATTCGGAGGCTGCAGTGGTTGGCTCAGGGCAGTGAACGAAACTTCAGGTGGGGATCGCAGACGTTCGTGTACCAGCGCAATATCGCGGGTGAACTTCGATTATCATGCGTAGTCACGCAAATCGATTCGAGGCACTTTTCATATCTTCTCTGCTCGTACTACACACGATTTAAGCTTCATACGTACTCCGTATATTCACATTCCTATCGATCGTTCTGACAGGAAACGAACACGCTTTAGCCTCATATCGGTTTTCAGGCGGGTCATTCGTGAACGTGACTTATTTACATGTGCATATTATAGCGATCGTTATTTACGTGTACACGATAAAACATTAATCGAATGGGTGATCGTTTGAGTGGCACTGCTAGTATCACGAACGAATAGAATTAATCGAGAGCTTATTCATTTCTTCGATTCTCATCTATTATTGCTCCCCTTCAAAAATATCCGAAATTCAGGGGAACTTATGTAGTTAAATGAAAAGAATAAATAGTGAGTTGCAAGACAGTTCAAGGGGATAATTATGAAAGCAGAATAAAATTATTCTTTGATATCACCTGTAGTACGTCAAATTAGGTTCAATGATGCCTGCTATCTCGATTCTCAAATGTTGGACTCAAAAATTGGGAATCCAACAATAGCACTTCTAAAATATGAAACTCTTTTACTGAAATTTTGAGATTAATTGCATGTTCAAAATGATATCGTTAAACATTTTCAAACCACTTCTAGTTTGGCATAGATAAGCATGCCTCGTGAATATTCAGGATGTTTCACTTACATAAATTTACTCAATCTAAGTTATTGTATCTACGAACCATATCTATGAATCGTATACGTCGCATACTATAAAATATAGCTTTAATAGTGTCCCATGATCAAGAGGACTTCCGAGCATAACTGTCTTAATTGAATGCATCGCGTTAGCTCTGAGAAAAGGAGCATACACAGACTCGCGATATCGTCCAAGGTCCGCTGCTCTCTACGAGTTTACCTATTCAATTGGATTTCATGCTTAGGTAGTTGCAATCGGCTATTGTGCTGGTCTCATGACCCAAATGATTCTCTCCCATCTAAATTCAGCATAAATAGTCACTGTATTGAATTGTAAGGTTAAATATTTTCGTTGAGATAGCCCTGGCCGTGTTAAATCGACGAGCACCCTCTTTTTCCAAACACGATCAACGTCAGCCACCAGCAGGGAAGATTCCGCGACTCATCTGAGTCTGATTCTCCCCTTGCTAGTCGGTTGCTGTAATAGATTGACACGTAATCGACTTCAAGATTAAATGTACCTTGCAGAAATGCGGGGAGGATAATTCTGCTGAAGGGAGCATCGATAGACGATAGCTTGAGTGTGTGGGACGTATAGAGTTGGTATATTAAACTGTCAGTTTGGACACGGTGCATGTATAGAGCGACTCACAGATTCACTCACGCGTATTTAGGATAGTAGTTAACGATAATAACTACCGTGGTATTGTTTTCGATTATCTATTTTATCTTCAGCCTCTATATTTGGCTCTAGCTTTTTTCAAATTTTCATACAAAAAGTAAAATGTTTTTGTCCACGTGGAAATTGAATTTCACTGCTTCCATAACGCTTCTATCTACTTCCTAAATTTCAATCTACCTGTCATCGAACACGACAAACTTTAAAAACACATAACACTAGTCCAGAATATTATTAAAAAAATTAAAGAAAGTCGCCTGCAGTTGTAGAACGAATAATACTTCTATCTCATAAACAATTCCCTGTACCACTGGACTTCCTCTCATAGTTCAAAGTTAGTATTTTCCAATGAAACTCTATAGCACCTACAACTTCAACATCCCAAAGCTATCTATCACATTCTAATACACTGCTCAGTTTCCCGTGCCCTTTGAAGCACAAAACACAATCTCCCCGACGAACAACGCTACCCGATTCAAGGGAGACCCTAAACTCTCGAAATAGCCAAACTTTGCGTGCACGAATCTTCCCTGCGCGATCCCCAGGATATCGATGCACGTAAATTAAAACGAGAGCCGAACGATCTGAATTTGGCTCGTTGAACCAAGGTGGGTGGGTGGGGCGGGTGAATCTGGTCATTCGTATTCGCGGTTGAAAAGCACGCGGAAACGACGAACTGGAGGAACAGCAATAGGCCGCGACTCGTCACCGATGAAGAATAAATTCCGCGAATGGTACGTTCTGAAAAATGACGGCTCGAACAAATGGTGACATCCGTCGCGCCTAGGGGCATCGGCGAGGCGCTCGACTGTGCAGCATTGTCATTCTGTCCGAGTAACGATCCAATAAAAGGTGAGCACAAATCGTCGACGACCAGCCTGGAAAATAATGGCGGCTCGGAGACGATAGCGAGGTTCCTATCCACCGATATGCAAAGAGTCCTTGGACCAGGCTGCGCTTCTGCCGCTTAACACGCCTCGGCGAGGCGAGGTGTGTACAGCGGACGATTTCAGGCTGATTCAACTGGGTTCGTTTCATTTGGACGAATAATAGGGAGGACTGGTTCCTGCACGAAAATACAGCGTGGGGGTGTTCGTTAATGAGAAAAAGAAAATAAAGGGGTCGTAATTCTAGTGGGGCTTAGAGAGTGTCTCTTTAGAATACTTTAGATAGAAATGAAGAGTAGAGAAGGTGGAGTTCGTTTTTGCGACTGCGAGGCTTCGTATTTGGGTAACTAAATCTTCAACATTTTTAAATGAGTATTTGATGCTACGACTGCGGATTTTTATGCATTTATGAACGTTTTAAATTTGTAAAAAACTACACAGTTCATATATTGTTAAAAAATATGAAATAGCATAAAAATCCGCAGTCTAATTACGACAATTTCGTCTATTAAAACGCTAACTAAATCAAACTGGTAGCGGCGTGTGGGTCCGAAAGCCACGAGACAAAGTGAGATAACAGCGCAAATTCTCGAAATTGAGTCCGTATATAGCGGAACGGAACAACATTTTTCAGCGTCACGATCAAATTATAACATCCGTCGTCTGAATGACGATTTATTTGGTAGGTGGGTCGCTCACTCGGCGCGCGGCAGAACGCTCGAAAGGACAGAACACCCGGCGTAATTGCGTTAAATTTATAATGAACTTGGCTGGCGAACTTTAAAAATAAAGTAACGCTTAAGCGTGAAGCGAGCGCGAGACCGTGTGCACTTTGCCCAGCCTCGTTTTCCATCTTCGCGCACGTGACATAGATAACTTTTAACGCGGTCCGCTCCACGGCTGCACGCTCGGCCGTATATACGCCACTTGATCCCCCGTACACGCGAGGGAACTCGTAATTAGTTTTTCATTCGACGCTGTTCGCCGTAAAAATGTCGTAGACCAGCGACGGCTATTTCGAGCCCGCGTATGAATGTTACGCGATGAATTCACAGAGGCGCGCGGCGAACTTGGGTCGGCAGGATGAGGCGCGTGCTATAGCCGATGAATGAAGCGGAAAATCGCTGAAAGAGGAGAACTCGAAACGGGGCAGGGTTTGGCTGAGAGATCGTAGTTGTCCCAACGATTCTCGTTAATCCGTAAATTAACGATGACGATTCCAGAGTAATCGGGACGTAAAACGGTTGGCTCTGCGTTTAGAGAAACGTCCGCTCTAAGGGACACGGTCGCTCGTTGCGGGATAGAGGAGAAATTGCTTTCATAAAAAACAATTCATCGGGGGAATAAAGAAATTGGAGGATTAGCGGTAACAGCGGGAATCAATGGACAGGGGAGCAGTAGAAATAAAGGAGAACGCTTTTTCCTGGTGCACGTTAATTTGATTACTGTTTCGGAAGTTCAGAATTGTGTGTGGTGTAACACAGTGAGCCAAGTGGAGTAGTTACGGTGCTGGAAAATAAAAGAGTCGCGGGAAAGTCGAAAACAAAGTCAATTTGGGTAGACGTTTATGTAGAAACCTTTTTACTATTTAGTTTTGTATGTTATGCAATGCTGATAAACATTTAGTTGTTTCTCGTTGTAAACTGGTTGCTGTGTCCACGATTTTCTGGAGTTATTCACAGTTAATGAGTTTGATTGTCGCGGTTTTTTTGGCTTCGTGTATGCTACAGAATGTTCGAAGTTTGATGCAAATGGAAAGACTATTCCACTAAAAAAAAACAAGAGGATAAAATTGGTCAGTATCCAGTTTCGTCTGGCGAAAATTGAAGCTCAATTTTGACCACGTCGAGTGTATACAGGTCCAACTTTAGGCGCTTGGGAGGTAAACAGAATAAGGGAAACACTTCAGTCAGACCACTGCCTCTATTGTGAAGTAGAAACTCCCCTCCCTGGACTCCCTCTGTCGTAACCAGGTAACCCCAAACGACAGAACACAACGAGAACA
The DNA here is from genome assembly GCF_051401765.1 of Calliopsis andreniformis. Classification (NCBI taxonomy): domain Eukaryota; kingdom Metazoa; phylum Arthropoda; class Insecta; order Hymenoptera; family Andrenidae; genus Calliopsis; species Calliopsis andreniformis. Next base: position 20,045,628 of record NC_135064.1, read on the forward strand.
AAATATCAGTGTCTCAGCTTCAACACCTCCAACCACAAGCAAACCCACAAAAATGAAACTCCATCGTACAAATATGGCACCCCTTTTCTTACATCCCCTAACAGCGCCTATTCCTCTCAAAAGCACGTCACAACCGTATAACGAGAAGCTGTAATGAGCAACTGTTGCACCTCACCTGAAACCCAAACGCAGAAACACAGAACGCAATTAAGGTATTAACGAGGAAGAAGCAAGGGAAACGAAGGAGAAAGGAGGGTGGTGCGGGAGGTGTATCGCAGCTGGTTGCCCGTTTTTGTATTACAGCCAGGCACGCGAGATAGCAGGGGGTTGATCATTGAATCAGCCAGCGTCGGTGGGCGGAAAGTTTTTGGAAATGAAAGTTGCTCGTTCGGATAACGAACAGACGGGTCGCGAGTTCCCCGTGAACTCGGGAAAGGTTAATGGATGGGACGGGGCCGAGGTAGGGAGGGACGATGGTCGGGTGGTGGGACCACTTGGACGATCGATGCCGCCAAACAAGATTTCCACCGCAATCATTTTTACACACGCCCGTCCTGTAATTACGAATCATTAGTGGCGGGAGGAAATTTCAGCAGGTGTTGACTTTCTGAAGGCGCGAGGGCAAGCCCAGGCTGCCGCCTCTCCGTCCTTCTCCTTCGTTTTAATTAAGGCGACTCCTTAGTCGGTCGTCGCGCGTATAACGAGCATTCCGAAATTGACGCGCGTGTAAAGGCGCGAGCGCGCGGCCTTACAGAAAATTGGACCTCAAGGGGGCCTTAAACGCGTGCACGCACACACGCTTTAATTAATTCACGTAACGAACAAGATTTTCAGTTTCCCTTCTCATTCGAGCGTTTTTCGACCAACTGGAATCGGCGGCACTAGCCCCGATTTTTGCAATTATTCGAATTCTCTAGGAATTGGTGCCTTCGCTTTTTCCTCCGCGCTTTCAACCACTAACAATTTTAATTAGTTGGATTTTATATGAATTGTGTTAACGATAATTGACAGATGCGGACGGCCACGTCAGGAACACGAAACTCGTGTAATTGTCTTGACGGTTTGTGAAATCTCTCAATTAAATTCTACCCTGCGCGTTAATTAAGCTTTTCTGGATTACAAATTTCCTGCAATGTGGTATTAGATTTTAAAGTTACCTTCGAATTTTCCTACGTATTGCACTATGATTATTATTATGAAACGAGGCTGTTTGCGATCAGCCATTGCAATAATTTCATTATATTATTTCGTTTTGTTTTGACAATTTAAGAAGAATTCGCGCTAAGACAATTTGAATATAATACATACAGCGTATCCTAGAAATATATGGCTAATTTTTGGAAAAGGAAGAAAAGAAGTTCCTCCCATCCTTAGGAGTATAATACAATACCAAAGCTTGACCATCTATTTCTGGGACACCTGTATGTTATTAATATCATACATATATGCATAAACCGGATTAATTTCTCATTTTATTTTCACATATAATCTGGAGACCCCCTCCCAGCTATAAATCCCATATTAGTTTATTACGTAGCATATAGGTACATATTTCATTAGCGAAATGTAGGTGATTTGTCAATAAAATCGTAAATTAAAGCGTCGCAATCCTAGCTGCGGTTAATCTAGCGAAGCAAGCATCGTGACACCGATCATAGCCGTTTAATCGGAAAAATCATTCGGTTTTCCATTAACGCACGTACCTGCGTAATCAGGCTGGCCTCGCCGCTCACTTCAGGGAGTTGCGTCGTTCGATTTCGTCACGGTAATCCCGCCGCGTCTTCCTCAAACTTTTCCACTTCCGCCTCGACGCCACTGTTATATTTCACTTCGTCTCGCCTTAAAACATACTTCCGAGTGATATCGAGACTTTAATCCTCTGCCTGCTGCGCTCTATCATACCCACACAACTCGTCCTTTTTGCTCGATCAACAGGCCGTGCTCGATCTTCGAGCATGGGCGAACTTTTACAAGAAGTACTTTTTCCTTCGATGAACAATGCTTCAGCTCCACTTCGCTCGCTTTTTCGAGTCTCCTTTGTGCTTTTTGTTTCCCGAAGACGCTTTTAATATCGAAGCACCTGTTGGCTGATGTTTGGCGAGCGACGAAATTTTTTCTCGCATTCATTTCGCGTACCTTTTTGCTGTGGCCGAAGACATTATTTTAGCTGCGATTCAGTGAAACTATGAGCCTCAAATTAGTACTGAAATTCAGAGTTGTATCTGAAAATTGGTAATATTTTTGTATGTGTTCCTTTTCTACATATCAGACTATATTTTCTCATGAGATTTTACGTTACACAAATGTATCACTAAATAGTCACGAATCTGAAGATTGATCCTATACGTCCCTCCTAGGTGTGCAAATACCCAGATTGATAATGCACTTACTTCTTAATAATCTAATATTTCTTGAAGAACTGTGTACGTAAAAAAGATAAAATTCCAAGAAAATGAATCTGTAATTTCTACAAACTTGAATTCTCCTCATTGCGCTTTTTTACGAACGTGTTCGATTTCCCACACACACGTACACCTGTTGTGTTCGTCGACTGAAGCGAAGAAAGTGTTCGTAAGCGTATCCCCAGCGTTATCAGTCGCAATCAATGGGAAATTCAAGTTGAACGGTATGAAAGGGGTCTTTCCGTGATCGATCCAATTCGAGAAAGAACCCTGTTTACAAGTCCATCCCTTCGTTTCACCGAATTCTCTGGCTCAGCGGTTTCCCCGTCTCCTTTTTCGTCCTCGTCCTTTTCGTACCCAAGCAAATACGATTCCTTCGACGCTGCGACTTTGAAACAGAGCACCGCAGTTAATCACAGAGCTGTATTTTCCAATGCCGCGTGCGTCGAAAGACTTCGAACCTTCCTTCTCCCCGTGGCGATTGTTAATGCACAATGTAATATGCGCGCATAGGTAACAATACTAACAACCGTCATTCAATCGCGTTATTCGACTGTGCGTGGCAAATGGGCAGCGGCAGTTTGTCGATAACCATTCGCGATTAACTTGCTTCGATCAGTGTGTTCGAGAGCAGTCTATGTTATAGTTTGCATATCGTATTGCCTATTACAATATGAACCCCGCAACGAACCGAAACAGTTTGATCGTCATATAGTTATTATATTATCGTTCTCGAATAATTTTAGGCAGAATTGAGTAACACGAGTCATATGAGTAATAATTTGGAATTGAATGTTACAAGTTTTGTTGAATATTAGAATTGTAGGGTATAGAGGAACAATTTGAGGTACTCTGTAATTAATAGCTTTCTTTCACTGTGCAATAATAGGCTCAGTTAATTTACACTTCGTTTGTTTTCTGCATATTAAGTACGTAGTTTGAGAAAGACATCAAAAGCCCATCGAGCCATAAAACTTTTTCGGTGGATTCTGCAGCTGCGTTTACCGCGATGCATGGACCTCCGTTACTGTTTACACCCTCTGAATATTAAAGCCGCTAATGAAAGATAAACATCTAGTAATCGAGAAACGATGCGATGGAACTTCGTTTAAAACTCATTTCAATTTTCGGCTGGGAATGGATGTAGGTATTTTAATGGATGTTTGGAAAATGGAAGTGAGGATCCTCTCACTATTATTATTATATGCAGTGGTAAATTTGTCTAACTGTTTCCTGACTCAACTGACGCTCAAGTAACTCACTTACAAATAAAAAGTTGAATGTCCATTTTAAATATCCCACGTAATATAAACGTCCTTCTTCAAATACAGATCACTAAATCGCCATCACTTAATTTGAATTCGATCCTCATTTAAAATCCACCTATCCAAACACCTGGTTTAAAAAAATGTTCAAATCCTTTCAAACCGCATCCACAGACACCAAAGCTCCGGTTAAACGAGACACGTTGCAATTTCCAATTGGACGAAAGAATCGCAAAACGTGCCTCCGCGATGCAACGCTCGCATTGAAATAACTCCAGCATGCGTCGGTTTAACGGCTCGGCAGGTTCGCGAATCGCCTTCCTTCTTTCTTTCCAGCGACTGTCGTTGCCGCGCACAGTGCACAGTCGTCCACGGAAAACAGAGGAACCAACCGGCTGCTGTCGCGTAATTATTATTCCAGCAGTTGAAACGTACGGTTGGCTGTGACGTTGACGTCGCAATTAAACGCGTATTATTGCCGTAAACAGGACGAGGACTCGACGCCTACGTAACGCGCCATGGCGAAACACGTTTTCGTAATTTATGGATCCCCCAGCTTCCTTTCGCGATTCTTTGTTTCCGAGGGACTGGGGGACCTCTCCCGCAGCGAGCCTGGCTGGGTCCCTCGGTGAAAAGAACCTGGGAGAAAGGGCGCGTGTGAATCCTAATTAGGCGTCAGGGATGAAAGAATAACGGTGGTGTTAAACAGTCGCATATTGTCCAGACAGACACGAAAATCGTCGTTCCGTATTCGCGACGCGATTGCATCGCGCGAACGCGTATTCGTGCGATGTCGTGACGGAATATCCACCCTCGGCGGGCACAAAACCGAGCTGTTCTCCTTGCGACCGTAAAACTGCCGGCGCGGCAACTTATGAGAATTGCCACGCCGCAGGCAACACGCGTAGATCGCGACGATTTTCCATCGCGAGCCGTGTCGGTAAAACGAACGAACTGGTTGAAAGGCGGCAAAGGATGCCGGTATTTAATTCCTCGCGGTGGTTGCGGCTTGTGCAACCGAGCCCCTCTCAAACGGATACACGGTTAATCCCGAACGTTAAGCCGTTTTTCACCGTTTATCAGTCTTGCATCTTTTATCGGGCCACGCTTTGTGCCACCTTCGCCCCCGCAGTTTTATGGCCACCGCTGGGTAAGGATGATAAAACGATAACGCGCCGCCGCTTTTTCCCGTCGATAAAATGACGTTTAATGAATGTTATTTAACGGTAGGCGACGGTGTGTTAGGCAGAAATTAAATATGCCCGTGTTCGCGCGGAAGAGGTGAAAAACGATCTGGAACGAAGGTTCTAGGGAAGAATATATGGCGATTGAATATTTCAAATGGAGGTCATTTTTTTCTCGTTTCTTTGGATTGCTTATATGAATTTTTGTGTTTTCGATCATTTTAGTTTTGGTTTAGGGAAATAAAAAATATGGGGTTCTGGGGTTCAGTATAATCCTCTTACCAAAAGGCATAGTCTTCCCTACTTCGTGGCCAGATCCTCCAAAAATTGTCAAATTAGAATTTCTAAGCGACAGTGATTCTTAAAGGAAATATTCTCGCATCTGGCAGTAATAAAATAAACTGATTGCTTCATCGAGCGGAACACAATATGTGCGAAGAACCTTCTGACCATTTTGCAATTAAACGTATGCAGACTTTAACTAATATCACAGCTGGCATGTAGCCCTATATTTCTCTTCCACAAATTAATCATTTCCCTACCCTTACATCTCTCAAAAATCTTCGCAAAAAGAACCAAGCAAAGTCTTAACAAAACTGACAACGCTATAGGGAAGAATCGCCTCTGAGACTTCGGTCATCCTCAAAGATAAAAGAAGAAAAGTGTTTGTCATGGCGTCGAAGACGGTCGACCGACCGTCACGGGTATTTCTGCAAGGTGTCCCCATTGTCTGTCTGGGGATACTCTTTGATCGGTCGGCCTGGTTACGACGGCGTTGATGAAGTACTGATTACGGTGCGCACAGAGTCGTTGGGGTTGTAGGTTGAGGAGATGCGTGCGCCAGGGGATGAATGCGGCGAGAGAAAAAGAACCGGGGCGAGAGTCAGAGAACTACAAAAGAGTCGCGCGCGGAGAGAGCGGGAAAACAATGCGCGGGGATCGTGCGTGCTCGGTCTGCCAAATGAAAACCGAGGCTGCAACGAGAGCACTTTGCGTGCGAGGAATTACCTCCCCAGACAGATCGGGGAATCGAGGAGACGTGGAATGGGAGCTTCATAAGGGTGAAGTGGAATAAGGAAAAATTTAGGGGTTGCGTGCATGTTGTTTCCTCTAGACGAGACGACGAGTGGAGGGTGTTTCTGACTCAACTGGCTTAGTAATCGTTTCTGAGGTAGTCACATTCGAGGTAGTCTATTATAGAGTACAGGGTGACTTAGAATTGGAGATAGAATCGAAGAGGGGTAGTAAGGTAGCGCAAGTGGATTAATAGAAAGAAATTCCAAATACCTTTTCAGAAAATGAAAAATGACTAATATTTTGTTATGTTACTTGAACTTGTCTATTACCCCTAAAAGTATTTTATTATTAGACCTGAATTAAGAGAGAAACCTGGAGGGCCTCGGGTCTCACCTTCTAAGGACCGAATCTTGTATTTTCGAATCATTAATGATTTTCTTCAGAAGTTACATTTACCTACTGTGGAGTTTTGGAGTTTACCTTGCTCCAAGGATTAAAAACACTCATCCTGTATAAAACCCTATTAAACAACAGTAAATATTTCAGTATCGTATCAACACTTCCTATGTCCAACGATAGGCATCAAAATACCTTAATTCAGCTCTCTTTATTACATTAAAAAGCACTTTGTTGCATATGTAAATATTATTTACATTCCAATATCAACCATGAACCTTCTCTACAGCCACGTATCGACTGATACCCTGCAGTAGGAACTCCCCCGTAGCCAATTACAAAAGGGCACGCCTCAAATGCAGATCAAAGGTGGTTGGAATATTTAGTTAGGGTAAATCGTTGATCGTTCGAAACGTTAGCGCGGGCTGGTGTACAAACAGGAAAAGGGTGGGCTACAGGATATGTTACGAGCATTCATCGTGGGTGCACGAGTTTGGTAACGGGGGCCTGTGCGTCGTTTTCATTTGAAGCTCTCTAAGCAACACGCCATTACCCGAAACACGATAGAGCGGCGGAACAAATCGTAAGGACGTTGCGGCACAGATCTGTATATGCATATTGCGTAGAGAAGGGTCCTTCTAAGCGGGTAGCAGGAGCGAGATCGACGGTCGTACATTCGAAATCAAAATTTAGGTTAATGGATAAGCCAGCGTGGGGAACGTTCAATTATAAGATGAATATCCTAATACCTGCACACTTAAGATGTCAAATATTCCAGTAAGTGAACAACTTAAAATGCAAATCCTGATATTTGATACGTCCTAATAGTTGAATATAGATACTTACTACTTTATAATAATATTTATTGTTTTTAATTTGATTAAAATATAAGCTTAAAGTTAGTTAAATAAAATTAGCATTAGTGTTTATGTACCAAGACATGCTCTACTACTGGGACATCGTCAGGGATGAAGACAAGGTCATCTACTGGGACATTTACTTAACAGATGCAATAAAAGAAACTCGAAACATCGTAATTTTCTTTTGACGCAGCGTTTCCATCAAGGAGCAGTTTTAAAATTAATACTTCGCCTGTAACGCGCGACTCCCGCAAAGTCCTCTCTCATTTCAGCTCGGGCGAATTCCCAGCGACGAATCGCTATTCAACGCGACGAATCCAGCCCGGCAGGCTGAAAACGTGAAACTTCGCGCCGCCTCGGACCGTGGCTATAATGAAAGTTTCACAGGCGTAATTAGAGCTCGGAGAAACGGTGTGTACGGTGAAACTTTTAACAACGACTGTACGATGTAGGATTCTCCACGGACGGGCTGCGCGCGACAGCTGAGCTCTGCTTCAGTCACGGCTCGCTCCATTTCAAACTCTTTTCGACCCCCTCCCGAGTCGTAACCCCCTCGAACAGCCCTGGAAGCTCGATGGAACACTCAAATGGATGGATCCAACCCTCGCGCGTCGCGACTTACCCCCATCGAGGGCCTACGGTCTACGGTTGCGTTATCGCGTTTCAGTCGCAGTTACTTTTTGACCGTTTAAACGAACGACTTTCATTCGTGGATCACGCGATAGGAATGCAGATTGTATCGTGTCATGGTTGGTGGCGCGGAAATGTGACGCCTCTTTGAAAGGCACGTTTCATCGCGACATTTGAAGCGTGTCGGCTTTGGAAAACGAACGGAGGATCGAGGGGAGTTGCTCGGTTTTGAAAAATACCTGGAAAGTTCTTGGTTAATAGTCCTGCTAATTTCTGGCTTTTAATGCTTCTCGCGAGGGAAAATGTTTAGTAGATACGGTAGGATCTGAGTGGAACATTTGCGCTTTTGTGGAGCTGTACTATAGAATACAAATTTCTATTTCCATTTTCAGTTATTCGTAATTTCAAATGATTAAATTCTATAATTTTAAACAGGTTTTCAATTTTGTCGCTTATTCCAGGTTTTGAGTTTTCATTCAGGGTGCAGAATTGTCTACCTCACGAATAATTTCACGTTCGAATTCGAAAAATGTAATTATAACCGGACACCTCTGTATAATTTATCATTTCATCTGTGCGATGCATGAATCTCCAGGGAGCAGTAGAATACTGATAAATATTCGAATATTCCATTTTCAATTAATTAGTTTTTTCAAAATTATACATCTATTATGAAACATTATGTAATAAATTTTAGTCTCTATACACAGAAAATTTACAAGTACCTAATAGGAGAGACACAGTATAACTTATTATAAAAAACACAAATATGTATCGTCCAGGTATTCTTATTAAAATTTGTTTCTTTCGAAATTTCATAAAAGTTGGTCAACTATTTTGCACAACTATCTTCCTCAGAAAATCGATGTCTCCATATCGTGTCTCTTTACATCCCCCATTTTATAAGTTACCAATTTTCATATCAGATTTAATAAAGGCCCTGATGATCCTTCCTCGCAGGATCAAATTCTCTCATTAACGGACACATGAAAAATTCCACCCCCCTGATAAACGCGATTCTTTGTTCATCTGATCTTGGAAATTTTCGGGCAACGAGCCAATCGTTCTTTCGTCGCGATGTTAGCCTCCCTCCTCCCTCTCCACCCTACTCTCTCTTACTTTAATGCGCAACTCTGCCGGTGGAACGTCTCGTTGTAATCCACAAGTTCGACGAACTTCGCCGATATCTCCTGGCATGAATATCTAAACGTATTAATTAGCGAATCTGTCCAGAAAGTTTTACCAGTTCGTCGTCGTTTCACATCTCGAACACGAAAGCTACTGTAATGAATGGTGCACTGTTGCAGAAGCAAAATAGAAGGGCATTACGTTTCATCTGAACCTTGGTTCGACGTTGTTCAAACATGAAAATATGCTGACGTTACCTGAATCATGTCTTTCGATGACAGTGAGCTTCTCCAAACATAAGGGCACGTTGGATAAAGTATTCGAACTGTGTCCCATATAATTAATTTTCTTTCACTTAATCCTTAACTACGCATATTCCATTTTAGGGTACGATGATTTTCATCAAAGCTATTCATATTAATCCTCGAAGCATTGGCTGTTTATAATTTGCTTCTGGATCATTTGTGACCCCTACACCAAAGGTCATTCCCCCACCAACGACTCCAATTTATTCCCTCTCTACTTCCTACTCACAGACCTGTAAGTAACCCTGTGCATCAGTCACTCCTCAGTCTTCGATCAGGTTGGATGGATATTATCCAATCTGGGATCGTTATCTAGAGGGTGACTCATCCACCCTCTGACCAGTTCCCACTGGTCATCCCTAACTCTTCTAGCTCCCACTAGTTACCTTGATCCTTGACCAGCTTCCACTGGTCATCCCTAACTCCTGACCAGCTTCCACTAGTCATCTCTGACCCTTGACCAGCTCCCACTGGCCAGTTCCTCCTTCACCTCAAGACTGAAGGCATCCCAACCATCGAGCGATTTCCCCAAGAAGGCAGAAGATAGAAGACTTAAACTGCATGCAATTACTGTACAGTGAGCGACTAAATTACTATGTAACTTTACTGTTTTACTTCCCCTACCATGTTCATAAAATTAGAAACTTGTCATACCATAAGAAACTATCATTCTAACAAACCACACAATTTCGATTCAACCGTACCGCTGTCAAATTCTAATAAAGTCGATAAAAAAAAAAAAAATAAATCACTCTGACCATTCGCGATGCTTCGACGGAAACAAAATCGCCAGAAACAACGCGGACAATTTCGGCGGAACGTACGAAATCCATTTTTCGTGCTCGCGTCGAGCTTTAGGGGCATAATTACGCAGGGAGGGCTCGGTATTAACCAACGCGGCGCGCGGACGGCGAAATCCACTCTGGAAATGCTGGTGCAGCTGAAACCTAATCACGCGCGACCGCCGGCGAATTACATTCAAGCTTACAGACAACTGCGTTAAATGGAAATTGTAGGCTTCGGGGGCAGGCGATCGCAATTGGGCCATTGTTTCGATTGCGTGCAGGCATTTTGGGTAACTGCGCGCGTCCGCGGATGCCCGGGCCCGCCACCGCAACGATATACATCATGAAATGCCGATACGAGGGCAGATATGTACCTGTCCACGTATCGAAATAGTTTCCCGATCCTGTCGATTACGTTATTTAGATAGGGGGACCCGATACGCTCGGCGGTATCGTGCTCCTGTTAAACGAGTCCTCGGCGAAAACCGCGCGGAACCATCCAGCTAGCTTGCCCGTGTCACGTGGAATCGATATTTTTGCGCCGCTAGACGACGGTTCGTTAACACCCGTTTAGTTTTGCCTGCGACGCCAAGATTTACGATGACGCGCGTCTATCATGCTCACGTTTATAAATCACGGCTATTTCGATGGGTTATACAGTGGCTGCAGTCGAGGGAAGGGGAGGGAGAGCAAGGGAGCAGGTGATGAAGAATGTTTTTTCGTTCGCAAGGAGCTGTTGATGGAATAATAGATACCTATTGTTGAAGAATGGATAAGAATTGAAAGGCTGCGTTATCGACGATTGTACTACTTGCTTATCTGTTCCCTGGAAGTCTTTCTTTTGGCAGTTGCTTATTATAGTATTTTATTGTTATAAATTCACGGTTCTCCTTATTTTTTGGAATTATTGCCTCATTTTTGAGGTTTTATATATCACTCATTTGCTGCAACAATGGCGTACTTAAAAATCTGAATTTTTCGAGAAATAAGGTAATAGCTGTATTTCACAGAAGATTTGGTTTCTTTATACTAATAACTCGAAAATAGTTATTTTTTCAGCTAAGGCATTATTGCAGCAAATAGTCAGACATAGCAACAGCATCTTCGACATTCAGAGCGTAACATTTTTTCCAAGTCCGACTCAAGTGTATTAAATATCAAAGAAACAACGATCACCCCGGAGTTAAATGCTTAAATATATTATGCATGGTCTCTCATTGTCAGTAACAATGTATGGTGACAGTCGAAAGTTCTCGCGAAACGCCGCGCTTCCTGTTGAGACTGTCGAGACGGTTACAAAGGTACCATAGGACACCATCGAGGTACTTCTGTCACAAGCTCCAGCGAGTGGTCGAAATTTGTTGCATCGGAACCAGGGAAAATTGAAATTGATGGAAAGCCATCTGGCAACGCGCATTGCGAGCGACGGCGCAGAAGGGAATCCCCGCGTCGATTTATCTCTCGTCGGGGCCCGAGCGTCTGCGCCTATGTATCATAGCTTTCGTTACATGACGCGTACGTCTGTCGTCGTAAATTCGTTACACGAATTTCGCGTTCCGTCGGAGGTCCACTCTTTACCTTCTCGTAATTGCGACGATGTTGATTCGCTCTGATTAATTCTTCTCGCGATCCCTCTTTTTCTCCTCCCCTCTCTCACCCCGTCTGGCGATTAAACAATGTCCAGCTCCTACGAGTTTGCTCTGAATCCTTCTTCCCTCCTGTCGGTCGTCGCTCCACGGTAATAAGTTCCCTGAAACGGAAACAGTTCTCTTTTTTTCCCTATCGCGTCCGTCAACGTCCCCACGATTTCCATTGTATTTTGTTTTATTTAATTCCTTCGCTACTGGGAAAAGGAACTCCTATTTCCCGCGGGCTTTTTTCGCGGTGAAAGCGCATTTCCAGGCGAGCACGGTGCGTGTAATTGTTCCCAGCGAGGTAAATACGCCGATCGCGTATTTGTCTTTCTTTCAAACGGCCCCGAGTCGGGGGGTATTTAACATTGCCATGGGAAACAGATTCTCCGTTTATTATGCGGCACGCTCCGAAGAAAAAAAAAGTCACCTCGGAGCAAAACTTAAACAACGAGCAACGAAAGGTATATTTCACCAGCTGATCAACTTTTTAACGCGCATCCAGTCGGGTCACGGTCTCTCGTTCGTCCCCGTTAAACCGAACAATGCGATTTCTGTTTTTCCGCCTGTAATCACTATCGTTTAATCAGCCATGGCCCGTGATACGGGATGAAAAGCTCTTCTGTCCTCGGTTCCTACGTCGCCCTCTCGAAAACGTGTGTTTCACCGCGCGCGACGGGAGTAATCAATCGATCGGCCATAATCAATGGAATATACGCGTCGATTCGAAGCTGGACGCCACATGAAATATCACTCGTTTGCATGACATTAATTAATTTACGAGTTACAGGAACGGGCGTGCTTAAACCGTTGGCGTGGCGGCGACGAAGACCCCGCGGAACCCATTCTCTGGCATCGGTTAGGCTCGTTGACAAATTGTCCATTGTATCGGTCCAGGACGCGACCAGGGCCTCGATCGACGAGGGTGGCGAGGGGGGGTGGCAGCGATTGGAAGCTGCGTGCTAGCCAGATTTACACGCGAAATTCCAGCTAGCACTAGCCGGCGGGAGGACAAAAGCACGACGTTACCGATAGAATAGTGCTGGGGAGGGTTAGCAAGGGTCAGGGGCGACAGAGGATACCGGAAATGGATAGCGCGATAAGCCCCTGATTGTGATCCAATAGATCGGCCTGGATCGTAGGTGGAAATTAATGACACCGACCGTCGCGTCGCCGCCTACCGAAACCTGGATTCGGCAGGCGTTTTTATTTTTGCCACTGTGCCGCCTACCTTTTGTGCTCCGAGGGAAAAGGAAATCTCTTCGCCGCGCCCGTCGAATATTATTGCTCCACCCCCTCCGCTGGATGGATCTTTTTATCGCTTTTGTTTATTGAATGCGAGCCCTTTCAAGGGGACGAGCTCCCCTGGTGTAAAAGAACGCTAGTGCCTGGGATATCGCAGAGGGAGGACGTGCCGCTGTTTTATAAAACGAAAAATCGGACCTTTTATGAACGCGGAGAAGCCGATGTTATTAAACGATCGTATGCTCGAGTGATCCCGTTTGATAAATTACTTAATAAGTTTTCATGCATATTGTTGTTGCAGTATATACCTGTTTCATTCTTGTCCGCTGATAATTAATATTCGTTTAAGATCACTTTACCCAAAGGGCTCCGCTGCAGCTTCGACTCTGCTTTTTGCGTTAATTTATTTATGAGGCGTAACCAGAAAGCGAAATATATTTTGCGGATTTAGACGCTGTCGAACGGGATACATGTACTGCTTACGTATCTTGTTGTTCGGTAGTCGTGCCATCGACGCGAAGGCAAATTAATTTTTCTCATCGTAGAGACGCATGGAACGCGATATTTCTTATCTCGGGCGAAAACGTCGACGATTTTTTCTTTAGACGACTGCTTTTATCTTAATTAAACGTCACTATGGCGGCGTAACAACCGCAACGTGGCCCTTCGTTTGCGAGCATAGCGCTTTTTCCCACTTGCAAAGTCGAATGGTTGTTTCGGTGTTTTTACTGATCTTGCGGAAGTAGTTTTATGCAACTGGGATATTCGTGACTGATGCTCGTAAATCTAAAATATCTTGCATCTTTATTTATATACTGTTTGAATCAGCGATTAAATTTCATTTGCTAGTTATCAATTACATCAAGTGTGTGTGCTGATTTCTTCGTTCGTAGCGCCTGTCAGTTTTTACATTTATTTCGAATTTATCTTCATCATAGTTCCAGAGACAGGAATCCAGCGCGGGAATTGCAGATTTTGTTCGTGGGAATTTTAACATTCGTGAAATGGATGTGGTTTATGACACGGGTGCCGAAAGAGGGTAAGGGAACTGTCAAGGGAGGAAACAAAAGGGTGAAGTCGACGGCTCTCCGTCTTTCCTTTAACCCCTTTCTCAACTCTTCCACTGCTTGCTTTAGAACAGCTTCTTTGCTTTAACGACTGTTTTCTGACCCTATTGGCGTAACTTTTGGCATCACTTTCAACTGTCTGTTACAAGTAGGCTTCTCTATGCTCCTGTTTCAGCAAGTGCGAGGCATTATCCACAGTGCCAATAGAATTACTATTTAAAATAACAAACTACGAATGTATTTAAAATTTTATAAAAAACTTCAAATCTATCAAAACTCGTTTTAAGGTATTTCCAGCAAAATATTCGCAATTACAAATTTTTCTAACTTATGCGTGTACAAATTATTCCAAAAGCACTCACAAACATATAAATGTCTCTTTCACGTGTCTCAAAATGAATATAACTTCTCTCGTCGACGTTTCTGTCTCTTATCGCAGCTAATCTTTCATTCGCGATTAAATATGTAGTCGCTCACTGAAAATTTAGAGAAATGATGATCGTGCAGTTGTTCGGTAATTTTCAGCTCTATTATTACGCAGATGGAGTACGATTCGGCAATTATCGATACGAAGCCGTATATCATTTCATGTGACGCATAGCAGGTATGCTCCTTTTGGCCAGGCGTTGATTGAAGGATAGCGGTTAAGCCATTTCAATTAGAACTGCTGATTTTACTCGTGTACGAGGTATAGCCGAACTGAATGATTAATCGATTAAAACAAATTTCTCCTGCGAAGAATCGGAGATATTGCAAAAGTTATTGTACTCTTATGGAGGTGGTGAAAAGAAATAAAAAGTAGAAATATATCGCGAACATTTTTTCGCACAAAATTTGTGAGCAGTTTTCAGCACTCCCTGCTAGTAGGCGTAAAATGTTATATGCGCTCACTCGATAATTTTTATAGTAGATATTTAATAAAATCACGTAAAGTAAATGCAAGGATTTAAGTGAGCCATTGACTGACTGAATACTTAAATAGTCGATAATTTAAACTACATTTTTTAATGATCCTTTACTAGGTTTAGAGCTCCTCAAACTTAAGACGACATAAAATATTTGAATATTTGAAAATTTGAATATTTGAATATTTGAATATTTGAATACTTTTACAATCATTCTTACTCTGTCCAATTGGAGACAGTAATCTTTAATTAGATTGACAAAAATAATGCAATTATAGCTAGTAATTAATAATTAGATTAGATACATTTTGACCAACTATGTCTAATGGTACCCAAATAAGTTCTTTCCGTCGCGCATTATGCCACGTGTCGAACGTCGACTAATGACACGCGCAGTCACGCAGAGAGCGGCTGTTTCAAACAGAGAAATCGCGGATTTGTGTTTCAGGGGAAATCGAGAATATATACGAGGCGGCGGGTGCAACGTCACTGCGGTCTCGCGCAATGCAGCTTTGCGGTGTATCCCACGATGTATCGGATATCCGACCGTTAACGTTCGATAGATTTGCCAGGCACTATAGCGCTGCGAAGTGTCCACCGCTAATTAAACGTCGCCATGTTGGCCGAAGCGTTTTCTGCCAACGTTCGTCGACCTGTACGCGACAAATTTTTCCTGCAACCAGGAAACTCGAGTTCCTCGCGAGTTCCTCGCTCATGCAAGGGGAAACGCGCGGTATTGCATCCATCGTCTGGTCAAACTTTATAATTGTCACCAAGTTTCCCACCCTTCCGTGCCGACGCGACGCGAGGCGTGAAAAGTTTCACCGTGATGTACACACGTGTTCAGCGACGATACGAATGCACATCCACGGCCTCGGACTGATATTACGAAATGTAACCTTGCTGCGTTCTGGAATCCGACAAAGTTTCGTACTTTGCGAGTATGTACACTTCAACTGCCATCTGGAATATTATTCCACGCGATGGAAGAGAACTATGGGCTAGTACGATGACTTCCAGAGAGCGCTATAACGCTCTGATTTCGATGAAGATCCTTGGAAGTCCTAAACTTGAACATTGTACATTATACAAATGTAACTCGCCTACTATCGAGTACCTACAACGAACGATGACCCAAGAATCCACCCTGTCCGCGTCATCAGTAATAAAATGACTTCAAGATCCCACTGATCCCCAAAATATTAACTGTGCATTGCACCAAGGTGTAAGCAACGAAAGAAACAGTCGCTGCAGTTAATAAAGAAAGCCCTTTGATAGTTTATTCCGACGAGCCAATCTCGGTACATCCTTCGCAAAGGTGGACGTCTATATGCGCGGCAATATCCGTGTACATTTAACCCCGTTGATTTATTCATCTCTATCCGGTTCGAATGCGAGCGCGGAGAACTGTTCGGTCGAGGTCTCTCGCGTGGCGAAACCCCAAGTTTTCCTCTAAATCAGGGAGAACAACCACAACAGAAGGGATGCCGCGTTAAATGCAGTTTCCACTCTGATCTCCTTCTATTTCGGGAAAAGCTCGGGTAGAAAGAGCCAGAGAGGGAGCGGAGCGGGTCGAGGATGGCGGAAGGTTGCCTGGATAGAATGGTCGGCACCGGTAGCAGAGAAATACAGAGGGTGCGCGCTTATGCCGAAATCCAAAGCGATCGACGCAATAAGCGAAACAATAGTGCTTACGAGCACGCCAACTTCGCGCCGCGCAACTTCGTGGGCTCGATTCGCCGTGGGCTTCCTTATCTACCCCGCTACTACCGAGTTATTTAAACTCTCGTATCTCTGCCAGTCCTGTTCTCCGTGGCCTTTCTCTATCCTTCGTGTCCTTCCCGCCCCACAAAGTGCACCGAACGTTCTACCTGTTCTCCCCTGTTCCCCATCCTCGCCGTTAATGGCTAATGATTATTGCCAGTCCTGTAAATTGCCGGTGCCTGGATAGCAACATAGCACGAGCGACCGTAATAACAGTGTTTTATTCACTCGAAGACACTTGATGCACTCTGGGATCCGAGCACTTTGTCAGTTGTATAATGGATCCAGGAGACGCACCTTGCTTGTTCCACGCGTTCATTGTTTGAATAATAAGGAAATGAATCGAGGATAATGGCTGGCAGGGGAGGTGCTCAAAAATAGTTGGAATTAGACTCAAGAGATTAATTACTTGAAAGAGAGGATTGGAGTTTAGCTAGGGTTCTGTAGGTTTCAGGTGTGTTCCCGTAGTCGCAGTGCTTAAGCAACAATCCACTCCAAATCCTTTCCAACCCACTTTGGCACGCTGCAAGTCTATCCAATTCGCGCCGAACCTTTCCTGCCCTCTCCAGCTTATTCAGACTTGGTCTAATCTGTTCATGGGGGTTTCAGCTGACCCAGGCTCAGGTGGTCTGGCCTTGACTTCAGGTGAGGTAACCTTGATGTAATATTAAGCTAAAAGCAGGGTTGTAGCAGAGTGAAGATAGTGAAGGTGACGCGGAGGTCATGTTAAAGGTATTTAGGGTCACTTAAGGTCATTTCTGAATGTTGATATGCTGTCTTATGATACTAAGGTTGTATGTATGTACATAAGTTGAAGATTGGATATCTTGTATGCGCTTTTTATTCGACCTTAATTCATTAGGTGATACTATGGTTAGAATAGAAAACAGATGAGTTTTTATCTGGATGCATTCATCAAAATACAAGATCTGGAAATTAGTAGGTATGATGTACTCTCTAATGTGTTATCTAACATCAGGCGCACAAGTGAACATTAGCAGAGTGTTGTATGCAAACACTTTCTATAAGCGGATTAAGAAGCGTTTGCCTCGTTTCGTGAAACCTTTGGATTAAAACTCATCTGCTTTCCACTCTACCTAGGTGAACATTCACCGAAAATTATTTTGCCTTGATTTCACTATTCACTACTGGGGACCTCTCAGATTCTCTAAAACTCATAAGAGATTTATACCTACGTAGCATAATTTCTTTCTTTCAATGAAAAGTTTCACCAACAGTAATCTAACTTAGCCATTCCTCGTTCTACTATTACCAGCCACTGATTTAAATTCCTCGGTTGCAGCTTCTACCATAAATTATGCAAAGTCCTTTGCGGAAAGGGCTCGACTCCCAGAGGTTACGAAGACGCAATCGCAACCACCTGAAGATCGAATCCTCTTAGATTCAACAGATAACGAGAATTTCGCTCCTCTCGTCTCTACGTGTGGCCCTCTAACGAGGAAACTTTTATGCCCGTTTCATTCAATTCTACGCACGACCAGATCACAAACAAACGCATAGTTCCTAATTAAATTCAAGCCAGCAAAAAAGCCAGCGAAAGTCGAAAAACTGAAGCCTAAAATTCATAGCTTATTATATCTTAAAATACTAATAAAGGAACGTAGATTTTATTATTACCCACAGTTTATACTGATTTTTCCAATTAATTACTTACTTCCAATTAATTACTTTCTATCCCTAAAATCTATATGCTCCCAACAACAGTTTTGAATTTTTATGCGTTCTCGATAAACTAATACAAATATTTTTCAACTAAACTTTAGTCAATAATCAAGTTACAATAAATAGCAATCAAAAAAATTGATAAACAATGTTTTAATTAATAAAAAATTAAGATCACCTTAATTTCTTTTCAGTAAAATTTTCTTTTCGATAGTGATGCATCTTTGAATTCTCTTTAAAAAAGGTATTAAGGGTCTTAAGTCGAAAACGTATTAGTTTAAAAGTTATCAATTTTGTCCCGAACGTCTATATACTCGTCACACTGTGCGACGCGTCGATTTACAAATGACATATCTCGTTTCTTGTTAGTCGAGTGAACCCTGGGATCTCGGCGGGGCTCGATGAAGCGGAAACCGAATTCCGAAAGAATCGCTCGACGTAGACTCCGTCAGTGAAGATCGTCCCGCATAGATTCGGCGCGCGAGCGAGCTTTATCGAGCGTGAAGGTAACGTTGAATTTCATTATCCATCGCGGTGCATCGCGGTAAGGGAACGCGCAGAATTTCCCAACGTCGAAAATTAAGGATAAGGAATTTGATCGTCGAGTGGCTGATCGAGCCAGGCACAAAGCGTGTGTTACGGCTCGGTCCCCCACTTGTTAATTTCCTGGCTGTTAGGGCGTGTCGTTCGTTTCAACGTGCACACGTATAATATGCCGGTTTACGACGTGTTTGGTAGAGTTAACAGTGTTGCAGGCCTCGCGTATGAGAATACCTGGTCGTACCCGCGTAAGCTGACAATTGCTGTGGCAGCAGGTGACAAGCAGTCATCGCGGTTCCGCCGTCGACGAAACTCGCGCGTTACACCTACAACCCGCTTCGAACCCCTTCCACGCCACACATACGAACGCGAGATCTACACATGAGGAAATTTATGGCGTCATCCGTCACCGACAGCGCACTGGCTGGTTGCTAATTTTGCATCTGATTCGCGAATTAACGTCCGACACGCGCGGATTCGACTGGTTTTGAACGACGCAAGAGAACGACGTTCGATTGTTCTTTGCCCGCGATACTAATCGACGAGCCGTATTGAGCGATTGATTGCAACGCTGACGATGGACGTTACTGACATTGTGAGCGATCGTTCGTTGATGCACGGTCGCGGTAAACAAGATTGCTATCATGGAGACGCAGAAGGGTTTGGAGAATGGATGGCAGCGAATTGATTTGTAAAATTGGTTAATACTGGGCACTGCTGGATAATTGCAGGAAAAGGTAGGGTTTGTGTATGGTAGAGTAAATAGGTACTTATTGATTACGGAGAGAGTAGTAAATCTGGTTTTGGAGTTAATAACAATGGGATTGTTTTAAGAAAAGGAGGTCGAGGACTTTCTGCGAATCGAAATTAATTTCAAATCTTTGAAATATATTTTCTGTAGCAGGAATAGAATTTGTATCAAAAGGCAGAAGTGGTTACTATTATTGTTTTTAAATACAATCGACGAACGAAGAAATTCGATTGAAGAATTGCAATTCTAATAGATTTACTAGCATTGATCAGCTAATGTTAAAGAAGAGACTACAATCCCAATAAAAATACAGAATATTTTAGTTCAAAATCCGTGAAAACCAACATCTATTATTTTTGAAGTATAAAATATCGCTTACTGAAGAAGAAAAATATTCGCAAATCCTACAGTAGTTTCAAAAAGTTCATATAATTGGGAAATAGCATTTCTGAAGGAAATAGAAAAATCGATAATGGCTGAGTGGTCGTCAGCAGACAGCGAAGTGAAGAAAATTCTCAGAATTCACAATTTTTGAATCTCTTCTACTTCGTTTGATTTTTCGAAAATTATCGGATGATGATGGTTCTAAAAACGCGCTCGATTGCTTCACACAAGGTGATCATTGATGTGCGCGATCTTGGCGGTCAATGGGAAATCAAAGAAAAGTGATGATAGGAAGTAGCTGCAGAATGCATTCGTTCGCTTAGTTCTTTTTAGTTTAACGCACGGGTTTTCGCGCTTTTCCTCGGGAGAAATTGAAAGCCACGAGCCTGGATCCTAAGGTCGACCCGCGTTACGGCGCCTTTTGCACGTAATTCCGACGCTTCTTTCAGTTAAACGACCCCCCGCGAATTCGCTTTGGTATTAGGTATAACCCTGCGGTGAAAAGGATGCGAAATTCTTTATTCGCCGCTAGTGGATGCTTTCATTAGACTTTAAGGTAAAACGCCGAAAGAAATTGCGAGCAATTTAAAATGTTTTAGTTCCCCTGGAATCGCATTCCTTTCAAAAATTAGCGAAGACTAATGAGCTGTCGTGTTCATGAGATACCGTATCGTTCATTAAAGACGTGAAGTCTACAGATAACACGACGTACCACGAGTTACACATGTATCGAAAATATTTTGCACGTATAAAGTGTGATTTACGTATGAAGTTCTATAAGCCAGCGCAGAAAATGTTTATAATTTATGAAAATTATTTACCTTTCAAATAATTTTAATATGGTTGTTTTGTGTAATTTATGAAATACGTCTTTTGTATTAATGCAAAGTACTTGTTAGTACTTCGTAGAACAAGGTTAAAACCTCTGCTTTGCTTCCATCAGTTTCTCTTCTATCCTTCGTTTCCTTTCGAAGTTGACAAATGGCACTTCCCCTCGTCCCTTAATCCCCTCGTCCATGTTTGATCTAGAAGACCCATTGTGATTCCACTTTAATTGCATTTTTAAATATGGTCTTGTCTCTTATTCAAAAAATTGAAAGATTACAAAAGTCGGTCATTTTTAACCTACACTAATTTGCCCCAACTGTTTCTATGCTAGTCATTATCGATTCTACTTCAGAGATATGTCTTTCCGATGCTTTCTGACACTCTTGGGTCTATTAAATCTATTTTAATCCGTTTCGAGCTGCTCCAACCCATTTTCATGAATCTTTAATAACCCAAGTGAATCTTGAATTGAATGCGATGACCATACGATTCTACAATCAGCCATTTAGAAACTTCTGGCTTCAGCATTATTTTTAATTGACAATATTTAATCGTGATAGTGAGTTCGAACTGACGTTAACTTTCTCTTAATTAATCTTACTCAGTTTCTAAAGGAAACTCGTGATTTCTTCGACGAACCTGTGATAGGATCCTTCCTGGGCAACTAATCACTGTCCCCCTGGCAGCAAGTAGTTAAACAGTTCTCGTTGTAGTGTCACGACTCGAAATAAATGCAAATGAAGCGTCTGGTTGGCGGTCTTGTTACTCTTCAAAGCATCGCAGGTCGGTTACGTACGATGGATCGAACAGTGTTCGCGGAAATGGCAAATCTGCACTTCTTGGCACAACTGTCGCCACTGCAGGATCTAACGATCGTGCGTACAACCTGCAGTGGATTAGCGAGCGGAACGACGTTTAGTACTTCGTCAGGGATTCGCGTTCGTCTGCGATTGAATTACGCAACCCATTAACGGATAACGAGAGAGCGAAAAAAAAATATCGATTCTGGTTAGGACAGTGGAAGGATCTACTAAATGCATCGAAGAACTTCTGAGTTTAATAGACTAAACTATTTAAAACAGCATTTTAAGTAATTTCAGTAAAACTGAAGTACTTTTATCGATCAACTTTTTGAATAGAGAAGGTGATGAATTTTTAACACATTCATAGTATTCTGCGTCTATTATATTCAGCAACTTTTACTTTCGACTATACGAATCGAGAATAATGTCTGCAATCTGGCAGTAGGCACAGATGAAAGAGGACAGGAGTGAACTATAGCCCTGTATCTCATCATTTAAAGAGCCTTAATTCTTTCATGTAAGAGTAAAATAAATTTCTACAAATACCTCTGCAAAATCCTCTAAAACAGTGGAACATATTTCAAGTATTATACTAACTCCTCCCTCCCCTGTTCCCAGCTCAGGCCTCCACAAAATCGACCTTGCCTACCCTGTCACCCTCAATTGGGTAACAAATTTCATCCCTAGAATCACTAGTGCATTACTATATTCAACTCTAGATAACTGTTCTCAATTCCGTGGTAGTTCAGCGTACACAGTTTTTTCTCGGGGTTCAACGAGGGGTCGCCAATAACAAACTCCCGCGTTCAGAGGCGTATCTCTGTTAATCGGGGCGCGTGACTCGGCTGATCGGCCTCGGGCGTCGAAATTGACAGAAATTCCAGGGCGATCTTGTCAGTGAGAAATCTAGATTGCCTTTCGTACTGTACATTACAACTCGATAGCCTGAATGTACGGGTGGTCGCGTTAGTCCGTATCCTATTGGACAGCATAGTGGCGGTGGACGCAGTTTCCTTGTTCAGAAACTGAGCTGACGGCGTGCAATGTCCGATCCAATCTACGTGTGTATGGTCCACGGCTAACGGATGCCAGCCCAGTCTGACCGTCCTGGTGTACGTAGTATCGTCATTCCCTGCGATCTACATGCACGCGTAGGCGGCGCAAAGCTCGATGTAACTGTACGCGTGTGGATACAGCCGACCGAGGAGGCTGTGTTCACTGGTACAGCACACGGGGCACGGAAACCTCGCCAAAGGCGACAAGGGATGTACTCCGCCTAAATTGCCGCTGTTGCTTACGGGATATCTCATTCTTACTCGCCACGCGTCACGGGATTATTGGCACTGGCAAACTTTTTCAGCTGTACTCTCTGTTTCCTTTTTATAGTCCTATACAGGGTGTAACGAGTATACGTTGAAATATTCTGAGGGGTGGTAGGGGAGCTCAAGTGAAACACAAAAAATCGTGTAACTTGGTGTCTGATTTATCTCTGTTTTGGAGTAATTGTGCCTTAAGGTTAATATACCTATGTGTTAAAGTAACAGTCAGAGGATTTTGCGATTTTATAGATGACCTGAGGAGGAGAAATAGGGTAAAAGAGTATTAACAAATTTTGTTGTATCTCTTATGGTTGATCTTTTATAAAGCTTTGAGAATTCGAGATTTTTGGAGGAAATTTATCTCGTCAGATACGCGTGAAATGTGTCTGACTCGAGACTTATTCTACTGATACCGCTGGGTCTGGTTAATGCACGACGACAGTAGAATAAGTACCAGGGCAGACATATTTCGCGCTTTCAGACGTTTTTGCAACACTAATAATTGATTTTCTTCCTACTTTGAAATGTAGAATAATCTCTTAAAATTGTCGAATCTCCTTCACTCATTAAGTTAATTGTCAGATGTAGGAACCTTGTAACGTTTCGTTATTATGTTCACATACTCAGGACAGTTAGCTATGCGTTACACATAATAATATTCCAGCGTCGATATATTTTGTTAATTCGTACCTGAGAGTTAGTGCCACGGATAATTATGTTGTAAACTAAGCTAGCTACAGTTCGGGAACTACTAACTCGAAGGTGGTTTCGTCGGGTGATATGATTTCGAAGTAATAGGAATCTCACTACGTTGAAGCCTCACTGCTGAATCTAAGCTAGCAATGGGAATAGTTCGTCGTAACGGTATAAGCTTTTGTTGGATGGCGTGAACTGTGAGCTAAACGTTCCTAACTCTTGTTACTAGTAACTAGTAATTAAGCGAGGCGCTGCTGTGTGAAACGACCTACCCTCTGTTCCTTCCACCTTTCAGCCCTCCCAAGGGTAACGGACTAAACCGTTCGTGTCCATGAATTTCGCGCTTGTTAAGTAAACATACCCATTGACAACTTTTTCTTCTCCCTTTCCCTTTTGGAAGATTTAGTTAACTGGTTAGACGCAGGTTCACGTTAAAATAGAGAAAATTCAGCGTTGTGAAAATGAAAATAGATATGGACATCACTGAAAACATGTTGTTGTGTTCTGTACGGTTATGTGATTGGATCAGAGGATTCAGGAAAATGTGAGGGAAACGAAAGTTAGAGCTGCATACGTGAAGCGTTTCCTTTTTAAATTAGTTTCCGTCGATTTCTGTTTTATTATTAAATAAGTTTGGCTCTCCTAAGAGTAAATAGAACTTGAAGTGAGCCAATACTGATTGACTGATTTTAAACTTTACCAATCAAATTACGTGTACGGGGCTAGGACTTTCCTAGACCAATCCTTTAACGATTCCTGTTTCATATGTTTTTTGCTTAAACAAAATTTTTAATTTTTCGACTTTTCTACGTATACTAAATTGATTACTTGTCAATAAATAGTTTCCTATTTTCTTGAACGTAATTCATAAAATCATGTCAATTATTCTTTCTACTATTATAGAATATCTTAAAATAACCATTGACTATTTGCAGGAATAGTTTCTATATACGACTAAATCCAAACGTAAATTGTAACAGAATCTGTAAGATACAACAGCTAGTTTCCTTGATATCGTTATCAATAATGTCTTAATTGGAAACTAGATCATGACACAGATGCTGAACCTTGCTTTTTACGATTAATAATAATTGTACTGCGAGAAGGTGACAGGAATAATAAATGAGTGTAATCTACTACAATAGTAGAGGTTTTTAAAGGGAACACACGATTTTGCGAAGCAAAGATAAACAAGGGTTGTTCTCGAGTAACCTGATTTTATCATTTGCAAGAACATGCTCGAAAATCTACAGGTGAGCCTTATTCTGTCACTGGGTATGATTTAAAGTGCAATAATTAAGATTATGTAAATTATCTTCCATACTCTAAACCAGTTTTATTAAATAGTTTTACTCGGCACGAAAACCATTCTGAATAATAAATTTACTACAGTCTACTCAATAATTCAAATCCAGAACACATAAAGGTATGAATCAAAATGCATGTATGGATATATCTTGCAGCCTTACAATCACATTTGTAGACGTGTAATTTATAATGTAATACACGAAAAAGTTAGGTTATTCGTCAGTCTCAAGAGTTGAGATATTTCATATGTCAATTAGTATTAATAGAAATAATATTGGTAAAACATTAATTGTATGAATATAAAATTGAAAACATTGCATGACATATAATAATCAGACAAGTACTACGAAACTATAAAATGAATTATTAAAAATCTCTAATTAACCTATACAGAAATATAATGGATATTAAAAATAGATCTCGAACGATCTATTTAATAATTCACCCTTTTTAATTAAAAAAATCCTTAATTCTCGAATCAATAATTTTCATTCTTAATTAAATAATTCCCAATTCTCCAATATTTCCCACTTTAATTAAAAAACCCCAATACCTTAAAATTCCTTTCAAAATTACCATCACCGAGGAAATCAAAATTCTAAAACATTAACCTCTCTTTTTCCCCAAAGCAAATTACTCTCCAACATTCAACAACGGATTTGTTCATCATACCACAAAAAGCGTTCCTATCGCCGCTTTATTTATCTCTCCATCGAAACAGCTAACGATCCTCAACT
Organism: Calliopsis andreniformis; assembly: GCF_051401765.1. NCBI lineage: Eukaryota > Metazoa > Arthropoda > Insecta > Hymenoptera > Andrenidae > Calliopsis > Calliopsis andreniformis. The sequence goes on from NC_135064.1 coordinate 20,071,261, forward strand.
ACGACAATACTATCCCAAATCGCTGATAGTACTCAAATATGCCAAAATACATTCCCAAAACGACTCCATAATAACAGCCTTGAAGCAGGGCCCAGCTTTCCATCAATTGGAAACTACACGAAGCACGACACTGCTCTTCGGCAGACTGCTCCTACCTTAAGGAGTCAAAGGTCCCATACCCATAAACGCACAAAGCTCCCCCCAAGAATCTACCACTACGCTTACATGCATTAAAAATTCATCGTGCCACTCACCCAGAGCCAGTCGAGCAAACCGAATCCACTTCCTCCGCGTTCGTCACTTCCAAAGGGCGCGATCCCAAAGAAAAGAAAAGCTCGGGAAGTTTCGCGTGCGTGGTACAACAGGCCAGCTGGGATTAGAAGCTTCAGGTGTAGTGGGGCGTGGAAGGGTGGGAGCAGCGAGGTGATGGGTTGGTGGTGGGTCCCCTGCGGGGAAACGGTGGCGGATGGTTCGCCGGACGACCGTCGTTGGGGCGCTGCAACCCGTCAGGACGTCAGTTCGCTATCGCACCGCGACACGGTCGGATCTTGCCTCGCAGCCGCGTCCTACACGCACGTACACGTACACACGCGTGCAGGTCCTCCGTGACGGGGCAGCCCACGCGACCGCGGGAACGTCTGCTCCGCGAAAACTCTGCGCCGCTACAACCCATCGCGAGATGACACTGACCGCGGGAGCAACGTACGCGAATCACTGAGGAGAGATGACCGAAAGCTCCTCTCCTCTCGAGTGCTCGTCCAAAGACACAAGGATCGCGAGTTTCGTGCGCGAAGTGTGTGTCACGTGAGACGTACGCCGACCTGTCGAGGCCCGTGGCGGAAACAGTGCCCGACGCGGAACGACCACTCGAATACACCGCGAACTAACCATTGCATCGTCGCCCACCACGAGTGCGATTAGAAGCGGCTTCTTATCGCTCAGTTTCTTTTCATCGGCACGCTCGGATAACACTTGTTGGTGGACACAGTGAAACAGTTCCTCGGAGACACTTTCTGGAGCGGTAAGACTCGACGCGTCGATCAACTTCGCCACGGCACGGGATACCGAGTAACGCGCGCTGCGATTGGCCAGCGGCGGGCGATCGAGAATCGAAGGCGCGCTTCGAGAATCGGAGCCGTCACGTGACCCAGGAGGGAAGCGATCGTAGCGTGGATTCGAAGGATCGAAACGGAGAGAGCGTTCGGTTTTGGAATGCCGCTGGCGGTCGACGTTCGAACATGCGACGTACGTGTGCACGGTTAATCGACGTGCGTACGCGTAACCGTCGCGGTTTCCTCTCGACAGGGGTTCGATTCGATTCGCCGCGAGGAAGGTCAAGTGCGTCGTGCAAGCGACGTGAAGTTTTCGGTTTGAATTGAAGCACCTCGGTGGATCGACCATTGTCGCGTTAGTGTTCGAAATTAATTGGCAACGGGAGAGACAGTGGTCGCGGCAGGTGAGCAAGGAATATTGTGTTCACAGGCGGCAGGTGGGTGGAGATACGAAAGGAGTAGTATCGTCATCGACGTGAGTGCGTGATCGAACGATTCGATACATCGAGTACGGGGTCGTTAGAAGGAAGAGGAACGAAGGGACTAGCCGGCGTGCCTCGTGTCGTTTGATTCGCGTGTGAGACGAGCTAACGAGGGAGCTCGATCAGATTTTCGTTAAACGGGGCTTTCGCGAGTGACAAATAGTGTCGTTGCGTGCGGAAGCGGCACGTAAGCCGGGGAAAGAAGTGGGGAAGGAAGGAGCGAGGAGCTTTTCAGTGGAATTCTCTGGATCGCCTGGTCGCGTCGGTGTGATGAAAGCGGCGTAGCAACGGCAATAGGTAAGACGAACTGTCGCGTCTTTCTTTTCGATGGGGCTCGATGCCAGACGATCGATGGGAGGGGAGGATGTTCATTGCCAATTTCTTTTTCACCGCGATTGCTACGGCACGTCAAACTCGATCGCGCCATTCACGTCTTTCGTCGTTGCACAGTCGTCCGATATTTTCATTTCCAAGTGGGATATGGGGGATAGTATTATATTGCTTCTAATTTATTTCTCGTAATTTTGAGACAGTTTTCGTAACTTTGCTGTCTGACAAATTTGTTGCTCGACTTATTGAACACAGTCGTGAGCAATGATGGAAGCATTTTAAGATTTGAATTGCGCGGTATAGAGATACAATACGGTTGCTCATTTTTGTCCGCCATGTTTAAGGAGGACAGAGGTTCTCATAATGCCTCTTTTTGGGTTATGGTAAATTTGTAATTGAGAGGACTAATGATTCACAAGCACAGGGCACAGTACTATGAATTTACAGGGAAATAGGTTTCAGGAAAATTAATTTCCTCGGGGCACGCGAAGATATTCAGAAAGGTTATTAAATTCAATATATGTATTTCCATGTTTTCTACTAAAAATTGAGAAAATTGAAATAACGTAAAAATTGGATATGAGGTATATCTGTAACTCCCCGTGAAATTTGAAATATTTTAATTTCATTGAAAGGAGCGTCATTTGCTGATGACTATTAACCTAGTAACTTTCACATCGTTCCATCAATACAATATTGCTTCGATATAATATTGCTCTTCTCGTCGTGTATTATGTATCGACGACTATGTGTTTGATTATCTAACGACTACGTAACACACCACTAAACATACACATGAATTTGATGGTGTGTAGGTCGGTCTATCATATAAATGACGCTTCCCTCGTTGCAGCGTTTCACTTCTAAGCTTTACTCGCGTTCACGGTAAACTTTGCTGTCTCTCTGTTTGCTAACAGATAAATATCTGCGCTTGAATGTTACGCGGCCTGTTAGGAAGTGGTTGATCATTAACACAGCGATGAGTAGGTTAACTGGATCATCGATTTTCTTTTATTCCCACTAACACCACTACAATAGATATAATTGTCATCTATAATGATTTCACAAATCAAATCACTAGAATACTAGAACAGGTTATAAAGGATATAGAACAGTTCTTTTCAAACGAATGAAATATAAAATCACGTTTCAAACGAATTTCGGTTCCAATCATGCGTCAAGCAGTCGACAATAAATTTTGCCGCTCGTTTCTGCAAAATTAAATAATGCATAAGCGAGATACGACGTATGCAGCCGAGTATAATATAACACTAGAAATGACGAACCGTCAGTTGAAGTGGATTAGCAATAAATGCGAAATGAAGGCGCGGTAGAAGTACGTTTCTGTGAAATTTTGCGGCAGATATTCGCGAATGTGACACGTCAAACAACATTGAAACGGCCAACCTAGTGGGACACGCGTTACCTTTGTCTGGATAGTCGACTGATAAGCACATTGTGCGTGAAAACGTCCGCTGGAAAAATTAGTTTACGGGACTGTCGATTCGTGGAAATGTCCGAGTGCATTAATGCGCTATCCACGGTGCCGTCGTCGCGTCTAAAAACGGAAACACGGTTAATTTCATGGACTGCGCGGAAAACACGAAATTACCACACACTAATTACGAATATCGCGGCCATTCTTTGCCAGCGAACGTAGCGGACGCTGGATTATGCCTGGCTGTTTGCTCGCTCCGGCTAAGGTAATTTAACTTTTCGCTCCGAGTTATGGGAAATGCTGGCTATTGCGTGAAAAAGTTGGAAAAGCATATACGTATGGTGTTGGGCAATTTTTCTTTATTTCCATGCGTACTTTGCGAGCACACGGGACTGTCATGAAATTACTACTTATTTAATTATTATTAGTATGTACCGAGTAGCATTTCGTCTTTTTAATATTTTCTGGATGCTACTGAACAAATTGTATTAGAATTAAAATTTCAGTACAGTGTAAAATTCTAGTTTGTCACTCAAACTTCAGTTAAGAAAATAGTGTGTTAGTTGTGTAAAATTTCACAGCAGATGAACAAAGGTTTCGCAATAATTTTTTACATACGACTATTCTTCAGTGAGAAATGTACTATTCTACAGTGGAGAAATACAGCTTCCTCTTTTTTCGTCCTCTTTGACGAACAAAAAATAGAGGATTCAACAGACAGTGTAAAAGTAGAGTGGATAGTTTCCATTAAATATATAGGACGTAAATGAAATGACGAAAATTAGGGGTGATTTTTTAGTAGATTCGAGGTAACGAATTAGTACGGTCAGAGGTAGGACAAGTTCACAAAATTAGTGGAAAAACGAAAGGCTAGACGATGCCAAAATGTCCCGCGCTGCAGGGAAAGTAAACTGATGGACGAAAAAGTTCCGTGTCCCGTGATGGAAGTGCCATATTATTTTTCGCAACGTTATTTCATGCGCGCTCGTCGTGCACACGGGTTAAATTATGGTTGATATCATTATCGCAAAAAAAACACGGATGAAGGCGAGCCTTTGGCGAACTCTGCGGTCCTTGTTTTCCTCGAAGCCGAGTTCAGCGTCAGATATCCATTCCTATTAACGTTCTTAGTAATTCACCCCTTTCTTTTGTACTGGAATTTCTTCTGTGCATGCTAAAACGAAGGACGGCGAAACTACCTCAGCTTTTCTGCATTTAAATTGGACCGAAGCGTCGTAAATAATTTCGTGTTTGTGCCAGTGTGCCCGTCGACAAACGTGTTTTCTTCGCGAATGTTATTCCGTTGCTACATTTTGGAAACAGTACTGCGGTTAAATTATTCTGGATACTGGTGTATTCTACTACTCGTACCTTGAGCAGGTCGCACTTTTATCTGCTTCTATTACATGAAACATTTAGGGGATTACAACAGGTTACCCTAAGTGGGTCGTTTTTCTCGTTACACGAGTTCACAGCTTTTTGAAATTGCAAAGATATTTCTGTTTCGTCTGAGAGTTTATTCTTCGCGCGAACTGTAATTTGGTGATATTCAATTCTTCAGAAAATTTAAGACGAACTTTTTGGAAATGCAATCCATCTGTATCAATTGTGATATAAAATCATAAATATAGGTTTCCAGCTCGATGTAACTCGTATCTGGATGAAATACTATTTTTAACGCGTTTAAAATTTTGTCTCTCTTCAATCCAATCAACTGTAAATTCACGATATTATTGGAGCAAAATTCGTGGAAAGAGTTACACTGAGTATTTATTATATAATGAAATCGATATTTCAGTTTGTATCAGTGGTAGAAAGCAATTCCTTTTCGTCACGCTGCTGTAATAAAATATTCCAGTAGAATTGTATGAATCATTCGCGCGGTATGTACGTACGTTGAAATCGCGTTACGAGGGTGCATGCAGCGATTCAATTATTTCAAAGACAAAGTGCGAATATATGGGAATACGCGGAAGAAAAAAAAATATAATGAAATTTGCGTTCCACGTATGCCGCTATGACGATCTTCCTGTACATTTCAGCGTATTTGAACTGTATTTTCTTCCTTTATTATGGAAGTAGGAAATCGTACAATTTTCCTATCGGGTTGATCTAAGATAATGGAATATTCTTGCGACTTTATTTCCATAGTTGGCAAAGAATCCGTTTTTGCCTCGGTTTTATCTTATAACTACCTCTTTGAATCTTCGGTACATCATTAGGAATACAGTGGACGATATCGTCAGGCTTTGAATTTTGGTTTCTGAGATACTCTGCAATTTGTTTTATTGAATTGTTTGTAGTAGATATGTAGTATTTCGCTGGCAAGAGGCCTGGGAGCAATATAGATCTATTAGTACTTAGGTAGAGTAGGTACTTAGGATGTCCTGATTCAGATTTTCTAATTTATTTCATGTGAAATTATTAAAGCTAGTTATAAATTATTTTTTAGATGGTTACTGTTAGTTATGGTGATGTACTACAGATATACACAGCGAAATCAGTAGAATAAGTCCCAAATCAGACACAGAGAAATCAGTAGAAAACGACTTCATCCACGTGCAAAGAAATCAGTAGAATAAGTCCCAAATCAGACACAGAAAAATCAGTAGAAAAGGACTTCATCCAGGTGCAGAGAAATCAGTAGAATAAGTCCCAAATCAGCACAGAGAGTTCAATAGAATAAGATTTAATCCAAGTGCAGAGAATTGAGTAGATAAGGTCTCAAGTCAGACACAATGTAAAATGGAAGTTCATTGAATATAGTAGGTGTCTTAACACTTTTGCACAGGGGTGTAGAATAATATGTACATCAATCTGTGTATCTTTAGATAGCTCAGACACCAGAGATTAGTTAAAAAAATCACTATTGCCTATAAAATAGAAAATACCATGCAAACTATTCAGTCTGCAAAATAAACACAGTCAAAATCAGTAAAATCCCAATGTTCCCCTATCTTCTCTTCCAAAGAACTACAGCTGGTGTTAATTTCTAGGGTCTTTCTAAAAATACCCTTAGCACAAAAATTTCCGAAGTAGACGTTCGTCGCGACAAAACCTCGTCCCGAATCGCAGGAAGTTTGTCAACCGCGCGAAGGGGTTGGTTCGTCGAAATTCCGCGGAAAGACGGGCGCGCGAAAACGAAGGGGAGGGTGGCTACGTCTCTCGAAGCCGTAGCAAAAGCGGAATTTCGGGTTCTCATGGCATACGGTGCTCGACGGTATACACATACAAAGTCCATGCACAACCGGTGCATAAAGTAAAAGCGAACCCGGATAAAAGGAGCCAGAGAACCAGCGGGAAACGTGCGTCTGAAGGGTTGGTTGAGTTGTGTGCAGGTTGCGAAAGTAGTCGGCGCGGATAGAGTGATAGCTTTCCCTCCCCCCTTCCTTTTCCCTTTTCGTGACTCTTTGTCTCTACTTTCTCTTTCCCCTTCGTCTCCCTAAATTCCTGTTTCTCCCTATCTTTTTTTTTTTCTCTCTACCTTTGTTCCCCCTCCCCTCTTCTACGCGCAACGACCTTCGGCCATATCCGTTCCCCTTTCTTCTAATTCTCTGTTTCCACTTTTTTCCTTCACCGACATTTCCTTTCTGCTGTTGTGTCCTCCCTCACGCTGTTTCTAGTTCTTTGTCTGCTCGATCCCACCCTGCGCCTCGACTTCGCCGCTCTCGTCAAAGGGGCTGCTCCTGAGCCGCGTTTCCGAGGCGCGGCCGAGCGTCGCGTGTGATTTGAATAAATGGACCGCGCGACGAGGCAAACGGGTCGAGGGTGGCGGGGAGGACTCGTGGGAGGGTGCAGAGCGATGCCACCGTGGACCACTTCGCTAACGGCGGCATAAGAAGCGACCAGGACATCACGCCTCCTGCGGACCCGCTTCGAGCGCGCGACGCTATCTCGACGTGACGAATGGGCAGCTTCTCGAGATCGTTTCGTGTCCTGGGGACGAGGGAGGGGCGAGGGGGGATGGAGAACGCTGGCTCGGAAATCATCCGCGTTTTCCGTGGAAATTCTTAGGGAAAATTTACGACGACTTATGCTCGCGCCAACACTTTTTTCGGTGAACGAAGATGCGAATTAAAGGGATTGTTTTCTTGTCTTATTTCGTCGTTTTAGGTAGATTTCTGTTTCTCGAGTTGGTTCTTTCGGCCGAGAAGCATCTTATGTCTCTGTTTTGCAGTCGTTTCACGCAAAACTGACTCCGTCATGAACACTGTGTGCCGTCATGAATAATGAATTAGCGAGTAATGAATTATGCGGGTTGTAAATTAGTGGTTAATAAATTATGATGCAGGAGTATGTTTCTGTTGACGATGTAAACCGAGGCAATGGATTTAACGCTTAAAAGTTGTAGGAAATATTTATATATAAAATACGTTTGTGAATTCGTTTGTGTTCCATAATGAATAAACTCTGTATGCGCGCTTTTCATACGACATATTGAATACGTAGTCTGATTTCATTAATTAGTCGCAGAGATATCATCGTGTGTTCACAAAGTACTGTTGTAATGAAAATCAATACTCGGAGGAAATTTCAGAAGGTATTCTACGTATTGCAACATATTCGAGTAAATATCGGTGAAACCTTGCATAGATTATAGTCGCACGAGCGAACTTGCAACGTCTTCGAGTGGCACGTGCATGGTTAATACAACGTTGTCCTATGTCCTTTCCAGGTCGTCCCAACGTCCGAGAGGCACGTATTATGTGAGGTGAAACCTGCAACGAGGGAAACGAAGATGTCCACCATCAGCGTGGCTGCATGGCTCCTCAGCGCCGTCGCCTTCGCAGCGATTAATAACGGTGAGTCGTATTATGTGACATTTATTGCGAGTTCATAATCATGTGTGCAAGAAGGTGTACCTTTTTGTCAACTCTGACGTTCTAGCAAATTCCAGATCCGTATCTTATGCTTAACATAGTATATTAATATAGTCATATTGAAGTCACGTTTCTTATCTTTTTGGACGAGCTTTGAAAAATAATTAGCTTGCTTTTATGAGTCAGAAACATGATTTGCAACTTAGAATTTCAAACTATTAATTTGTAGTTTCTGAAAATAAGAAATAAATTAGAAGAAATATGAAATTATGAAATAAATTAGAAGAAATTCGCTTATAAGTTCAACTTACACTTATTTCGCCATATTTTGTTGATCAAGTATTAGGTCTATGACCTACCATTCAAATAACCATTTTCAAATAATGTTTTTCGAACAGTGGCTCAGGTTTGCTACGAAATACATTGAGTACCTTTCTAGAAGACTTGCTATACGTATAACTGTTACTTGTAAATAATCCAGGATGAAACGCAAATCAGGATCGATATTTTTTATTCAGTTTATTTTACAGTGTCGCTACTTTCTTTGGTCATTACACCTCTGTTTCCTTTGCCACCTGTTTGAAAACGTTCCCTGTGGATTTTAATTGGAAGCCGACATGCGAACGATACGTTTCACCGTCGCATTTAAATGTCACAATTAGGCAGCAAAATCTCTAGAGTGGAAGTAAAAGCAAACGATTGTTTTATCAAACCTCAATAAAGTCTGTATAATACTCGAGACTGTGTAATGGAATTCTTTGATCACAGCTTTTATTTGGTTAATTCGTTTCGTCTCTACTTTATGGCCGCGATCGAATGATATCCAGGCTGCGAGGATATCTCAGTTGGAGCATAATTGAAGTAACAGTTAAAGAGGCTAGTCGGGTATGTCTGCCGGGCGTTTCCATAGCGGTCAAACTTTTCTTTCGCTCTCAGAGTCATTCGCATTTAGCTTAGGTTCAAGAATGGCTCTTTCAAGTCGTTAACGAACTTTCAACTTCTTTTCCCTTTCCTGCATCCGTGTCGGCAAAACCGAGCGGAAGAACGCTGACATTTCGAATGCAGGGCGGCAATTAGCATCGACGCTGTTACAGTTGCTAAGTGATTTCCAGCCGAAGAAGAGTCCACTAGCGTACCATCGCTATTGTATAATAGAAAATAACGAATTCGTCAATATTCTAGCGATAGTGACTTATGTTACGAAACTGTTATCATTTCCTCAAACATTTCTCTCAGCGAGAAATCTTGATGACTATCTAATTGAATCTCCTCAGTGTTCGATAGATATAAGGTCACGATTGCAGCGGGAAATAACGTGCTTTTTCCTATCGTTCCTATTATCTTTGTTCTTGTCGAATAACCACAGAGAAATTCAATCTACAATTCAAATATTCAGACTTGACCTAGAACAGGAGAAAATCTTTTTCATGGCGACCGGTGCTCCTGCTTTCGTGATTTCAGATCTAGCCTGGTTTCACGAGCCTTAACTAATTGTAAATAGAATATTTTTGTACATGAACGTGTACACCCTGTTGCTCGTAATTTCACTGGGATATCGACGAAACGTTTTATACGAGAATTTCGTGTGCTTGCATATGAAATTCGGGCTTCGTTGGAGGGTCGAGAATGAAGGGGTGCCACACACAATGATCCTCGAATGAAAATACGTCTGGCTGTTTGACAACATACATCTGCACGCGTTAGGTCTGTCATGAGGGTGGGAAAGTACACATATCGATGGAGGGTTATTGGAATGTGTTTGAAATTTATTGGGATTCCCGAGAACTTGCATAATTGGAGACTGATATGTTGGAACGTTCCATAATTCATCGCGATCTCTTTTCACTTTTTTTAACCAAAATTTTATGATTTATTGCTCTGCAATATCTTGTGCTTACATGATGTGATGAGTCTAATTTTAATTTGAATCGAAGGATATTCTGTTTGTCAGTGAATTTTACTATGTTTAGGTTACAGAAATATTCCTAGTTTTTAGAGTGTATTTAGACTATGCCTCCAGTGTACAACTACAATGGGAAAGTGTTTCCTTGTCTCAACTAGATTATGATTTCTCATAGGGGTGTGCGATACTGGGGGACTCAAAGTTTCACAACAAGGTCAAACCAGACAAACATTTACACAAACAATTTCCATTACTCTTCCACCCCCAATTCACTCTTGAAGCTATGCCCACATGCTTTGAAACGTCTTTCACATCTTCACATAAATGCAAAAGGGAGGCTGATTACCGAGTTTCTTTTACATTAACCATTTCTCCAGATTGCGCGATAGCCTTGACCCGAATGCCAGTTGTACCTAACTTTTCATTTGCCCACGATAGCGAGCCATCCTAAAAAAAGAGAAGGAAAAACAGGATAAAACAGAAACACGGAGTAGAAGTAACACGACCAGGTCGAATGTCGAATGTCGTGCGCGAGAGTGGCCCTGTAAACCTCTCGTTAAATTTCAATCCACCGAGGCGAGCGTACTCAATCGAATACGCATCAATCGAGAAAGACAAATCGATGCACTAATTGACGGAAAAGGGTTATCAGCTTCTTGCTCCAGTATCCGAGTGTTTGGTGGCCGTTCTTATCGTTTCAATGGGACCGTGAGCACGTTCAAATTGTTCATCGTTGCCTGCAACCTCTGCCCCCCCCCCCCCCCCCCCCCTTTTTTTTTTTCAAACCCCTTCCTTCCTCATCGAATACATCCCTCGCTCGTCGAACACGGACAGTGGTACGCGGGTGTTTCGAACGCTTCCTCTCGTTTCCTCTCGTTTCCTCCCCCCCTCTTCCTGTGCTCGCGAGACTTAGACGGCCTTGTTAGATCGAAATCATTAAAACGAGAATGCTCGAGGAGGCCGCGATTGTGTAGGTGGCTGGCACGGTCGCGTGCACACGCGCACGGAAAGAACACGTAGAGGCAAACCCGTTGGCTTTCGTTTCGAGCTGCGGGCAATAAACACTCTTTCTCCCTGGGCAAACAATGCAGTGACACGGGGCGAAAAATTAACGAGGCGCGGGCCAAATTCAAACTCATCTCCATCCTTCCATCCCCTCCTACGTCTCCGTATCCTCCCACCCTCTGGGTTACTTCTGTGGGAGCACTCGTGCAGGCCGTGCGCTGGATCATTGGGACGTGTGCGCCAAAATATACAGGGTGTCCCAGGCTTTTTCGTGGAATGTTCATTTGTCCTGAGAATCTTTTTTCTCTTTCTTTTTTTTTTTTGAGGTATTTAGTCGAAGTACTATTTACTTAAGCTACGTTTATATTAGGCAAATTTTGGAGGGGCAACTGAGTCGGTTAATCTGAAGTTGATCAGAGTTGTCCGTCTAAAGGTGGGTCTACACTACATGACATATAACTTTCTAGAATACAGAGGAGACAGTTTATAGAGAGAGAGAGCAACGAAGAGAGTATGTGTTACACTTCTCTTTGCTAAAAGGTTCTATAACATGTACTGTAAACGCAACTTAAACCCAATTTCAGCCCAATTAATTTCATTAATCAACTCGGTTGTCCTATCAAAAGCTGTCTAATGTTAACGTCGCTTTGGAGAGAAAATTCGTCTCGCCAAGAAGAAAATTAATTATTTTAGAAATTTAATTTCTATTTTAAAAGTGAACTTTTTGAAAAGAATATCGCTGTCTGTAGATATCCCTTGCAAACCTTCAAAACTTCATACGAGACCATAGAGACCATAGTATTATCCACTCACAGTGTTTTCACTATCCCTACTCAGCATTTTTTGCAGATATCGAACCAGAAATAAAGAAGAAAAAAATTTCCACTCCCACATTCACCCCCGCTCCCCCCATGCTATCGGTCCATCGCTCTATCTCTCTCATATTCCCCGAACAGTTCCATCATAAAAGTCAATGAAGCGCGGAAAACTTGAGCATTAACCCACCATAAACGTTCACGAGCGTGGGTGATTTACGATTCCTTAATCGTGGTGCTCAGTGTCTTGCGCCATGAAAATATCGCGGCAGCCGAAATGTTTTCGATATCGAAACTTCGCGAAACACCCCTTGTGCTCGTTCCGTCGCGCTCGCGCGCGTATGCAGTAGTAATGTGACGATGTATATCGAGTGAATTCGCGATAGATGAGGGGATGCGTCCGATCGGTCATTACGAGCAATTCCACTGGGCAGGTAAGCCTGTTGACCAAGCAGGGACTCGTAATTACATCACCAATTTGCCGAACGTTCGTTGACGAAGCGACTGTTGGACGTGACGTTAAAGACGAGATAGCGAGAGTTAAGCGCGGATTACGAACCGCTCACGGCTATCCAGTAATAATGCGAGCCGAACGTGCACTTGGGTTTGTATTATTTTCGCATTAATTGATGGTCGCCGCTGTCCACGATCCCCATTCGACGACCGATGGCCCCCTGTGGCTCCGCGTATCTCGATATCGGCGAACCAATTAATTGGCGAGTTTGCGTTAGGAACGATGCGTAAAAGTTAACCGCGTCGCGAAAATAGACTCGCTCGCATATCGTAATTGAATTTCGGATTGATGGATGTCGTCAGTCTCGAGCCGCGAATGAAATTCACTTTTTCCCCGTCGCGCGTCGCCGAATGAATTTCTGCTGTACCGATTTTTCTGTCGATGGCCGATCGTTAAACTTCACTGCCTTTCGAAAAACGCGCGATCGCGTTGCGGAGTGGAGCTAATGCAAATGCAACCGGGACTGGGAAAGATTTATTAGAATACCTTTGGACGATTTTCGATATTTTTTGATTGGAGGTTCTTTTTAACTATTTTCGAGGACCCTTTCATGTGTGATGTATCTAAAAATGGTTTCATGGTTGTATTGGTATTTCCAGGGTGTACCTAGATATGAAGATAATATTGAGTTCCTGTGAACACAGTTTGCCTGTTTCGTATTTTCTGTAATTACCTGTTATTGTCAAACTGCAGAATTGCAGGAACTGAATGAAAATTTTGTTACCATGGGCGCAGAGTGCTTATCATTATTACATATCAATAATTTTGATAACGAGTATCGCGAGTTTCGAACAGTGCTTTATTTTTACTCGAAAATAACAATGACGTGAGCGTTATGAAATGGTAATGCACGTATTGTTCCGAAAATGTTGGATAAATTATTAAAGATAGAATTCATATCGAATATATCGCAACTCCCAAGTGTAATCACTTAACAGATCATTTGTATCGTAAAAAGTTTCTCAATTCACAAAATTCCCTTTTCCTCCTCTTGTTTATAAATTAGGAAGCGATTGGACGACGCTCGCTTCGTTTCCCAATCCCTCGACAAACACAAACTCTTACAAGGGGGGCTGCACCGAAAGTTGCGCTCGGCAGCGTACACAGACTCCAGAGTCTCGATTTACCCGAACAGCAGAGGCAGGCAAGTAGGCAGCCAGGCAGGAGTTTGTTCCAGCGGAATTGTTGTGTAAAGAAAGCCAAAAAGTCGGGAACCGTTCGCAAGGATTTGTAGCGATAGCGTAGTTTGAGTCGGCTCGCGTTGCCCCTGTTTCGCGACACGGATCCACGAGCCTTTGAGGATAAAGCACCGCGTATCTGAGATGTAAGAAGATCGCGGCGCGACGATGTAGTTGGGCCCCGGCAGATATAGGTTGCTGGGGGTTCTATATATCTTTATCTCGGTCGGGATTGCATTGTTAGCACGGAGCGCATTGTTTGAACGGTGACGCGAGGCCTGGGGCGACCAATCAGCGTTCGCGCTAGCCGTGCCTTATCAAAGATTTCTACCACCTCCTGCAGGGCTTAAATCAACCCGTCCCAAAGCTTCCTCACTGTCTCCATCTCTCCCTCTCTCGAGGTTCTCCTTTCTCTAGTTTGCGGAACTTCATTGCCGGAGCAGCCAGCGAACCGCTATCTGCAAAAACAGATCGACCCTAATTGTCAATCCTTAGCCAGTTTGTAACGAGCTCTCGCTGTTGCGCGGCCGAGTTCGATGTTTTTACCAACATTCGTTAGGATCATTCGATCAACTGGTACGTCTCCTGTCTGTCTGTTCTCTCGGCCTAGTCGAGTGTTCGCTCCAGTTCTAGCCAGCCACTTTGTTTTGCTGTCGCGGTTCGCTTCCTGGTATAGTGGCCCCCTTTGTTTGGTATACAGGACACCATTCGTAATACTGTATGTAGAAGCTGGGGCAATTTTTCGGCTGGACGGGGTTAGAAATTATTTCTGGGAGACTTCGTTTCTGTAATGATGTTATTGGGCTTTTTGGGAGAGCAGGTATTGAGTTCGACTTCGATGGTGTGTCTGAGTAGTGGTTGTTGCTTCTACTTAAACGAACAGTTAGATGTAGGATGTAGGTATGTATTATTTTCAGTTCTATGACACGTATTATTTATTTCATATATATGAATTATTTTCAGTGTCATTGAGATCTGAAGAATTATGAAAAATGGGATCACAAACAATTTTAGTCATATGTGCATCCTATTATTTATATATATATTGCGTTTACATGTACTGTGTGCAATTTACTGTTATCACGTTTAAAGTATTATGTACAAAAAGGGCAATTAGCCTGTTTACAAGTAAATAAATCACACGATCTTTGATGAGTACATACTCATCTATCTAAACATATAACAAATACTTCCACGACAAATTATCTCTAAAACTCGTAAAGATATAATAAAATTCATAAAACAAAAATATCATAACACCTAAGAAGGATAAAAAGCCATCCTTCGAGTTCTTAAAACAAAAAGCCATATCTCACATCAAAGATCTGATCTACCACTTTATATCTCCCGCTGAGCAGGTATATTCCCTCAAAGTCTTGATCTCTTTCAAGCACCCTACACGAACGTGAACCAAAGAAGCGCATAATTAACCTGGTCGAGTGAATGAAGCTTTATCGGTAGATTCTTCAAACAAATCAGTCCCAATATATCGCGGTTTCTTAATCGAGGAGACAGATACATAATTTAAGATACGCGGGGGCCTCGAGGCGTCAAGGCTCATCGCGATCTAGATCGTCGCCTTGCACGCCTTTTCTTAAGGTCGCGCCACGGTTTCCTCGAGGTACAATGAACCTCGTTCATCGTTCGACCCGGCCATGCCGCCGCGAACCTTTAGAACCGTGCTTGCGCTTGGGGTCGGCCAGAGAATAAAAGTGTTGTCGGTGCATAAACTGCCGCCTTCGGTATTGTTCTCTGCTGAAGAGGTGGCTAACTAGGCGGTTATTATAGCCGGCGAGGAAAAAATATTGATGTAACTCGGGGGCTGGGGGTAGCTTCTCTTCTTCTCCCTTTTGCCGTCGTACTCACTTAAACCCGTGTCTCCCAAGTTTGTTTGAAAAGTCGGACGTTTCTTAACGACGCGGCAAGGGTTGGAGGGTGTTATTGTATTTTACCTCTTATCGCTTTTGGGCTACTTCGCGCAGGCTGAAAACTCTCTCGACTCTCCTCGTCTGGCGCGGCTGAAAGAGATTTATTTTAAGGGGCGCAATCCTGACGCGTTCCTCGCATTCTGAGATTTCATTGTTTTTACGTGCATGGAAGCTTTCGATTTTTACGTCTTTTCGTGATTTCATTTTCTATTTATCTCTTGTATAATTTTGATTTTAAACGCAGAGGAATGGGGGTACAGCTGCTGTGCAGGGGTTTAAGTTGATCCTAGGTTTTGCTGTTGAATTTTAACTAGAATTTCGCTGGTGCTTCCTGAATTAACAATTTTTAGTCGGTAGAATCGACAGTATATAATAATAGGAATTCATTGTTACATTTTTTTACTTATTTTACAGTGTTTCCCTATTTTATGTAAGGGATTTGTACTTTATTCTACTGAAAATGGTATAAAAATCGTTTAGAAAGTAAGGTACACAATATAAAAAATCTAGTACGACAGAATATTTTCAATTTTTATAAACTTGTCTGTGATTGTACAGGTATGTGCAATTATGACAACTATGTTTAGAAAAGTTCTTAGAGGAACGTGGTAGGAGATACAGATACAGTAGTAGTAGTTAGAAAGAGAAGTGGTACGATTCAAAGTTGTACATTTTCGAGAAAAACGAACTCCAGAAATTAGGTTAAACCTTTCTCAGGACTGTGGGTACCATTTTAACTTTGTTGTTTGTCGCCGCTCAACCCGCGGCGCTCTCTCGAAACATTTTTAATTCATAAATAAATGTACTTTAGAAAGCAGTACAGTTGTGTCATGTAATAATACTCTTTATTCATTAAGCTCCGTATAAAATGGACGCCATTGCATCATAAAATTAAAATAGCGATGTTCCAGGGCAAAACCCTTTTACAAATATTTCACAAAAATCCCACTTAATCCAAAATAATAAACAACTCGAACTTTCATATAAATACATTCTCCACTGCTCCTCCAAATGTCGTAAACGTCGAAATTGTTCGATCATTCCTTTGTGTACGATCGAAATTGTTCGATCATTCCTTGTGTACAGCCGTTGCACCGATAAAAAGGAATAACGTTCCTTATTCGTCCCGTTCCTCGCGTGTTAGTAGCAATGGTCGTTCGTGCCCCTTCGCGAATGTTTATCGAGAATTTAGTAGCGCAACAGGGAAACGGATCACATTATACCAGGTTGAGCTTCTCTCTGAAATCCTTGGATCAGCGCATGCACCGAGAACATCTCTCAGCATAAACGAACAAAGGGGCTTCGTAGGAGAGTACAAGGCGGAGCGGAAGAGCGCAAAGACGGGCGAGGAGGTGCAGGGGTAGAAGCAGGGGCCAAAGTAGTAGGAGAAGAAAAAAAAAAGGAAAATAGGAGGAGGGTAAAGGAGCACGACAAATCAACGAGTAATACCAGCGCCGATTTTCCACGATAGAAGTAAAAGGAGAGAGCGGGTCGGTTTAACCGAAACGAGGAACCAACTGCGTCCGATTCGGCTGGGAAGGAAATTGCTCCGCTCGTGGTACACGCGATATTTCTCCTTAGCCTAATCCAAGGCCGTGGAAACGCAGAAATGGGCTCCTTGCATACACGTAGTCGCGTGGCCGCGGTCTTAAGAGGCTGTACACGCGAAATAAAAGCATACCGAGGGAATATAAAATATCGGGGACGAGGATTCGAGGCTGGGGGGTTTAACACTTGAGGCGGGCGTGAAAAATCGATGGACGTTTTTCCCGTCGACCAACTTTTTACATCAAAACGAAGCACGGGAAGTTTAAGAACAAACTCGAAGAAGTCCGATGAATTCGAAACAATGGCTGACGATCGAGAGGGTGGATCGCCACGCTTTGTGATATTTTACGATACCGACTGAACACCTTCGCTCTGTCGCGTTTGTGTTTGTTCAACCTTTTCGTCAGGCTTGGGGAAACTTTAACGCTTCCGCTCGTGTCAGGTGCGTGCCGTTTCAACAATACGCGATGTGTGTAGGGTATTTATTTAGGCAGGAGTAATGGAAATACGAGTCCTGTATAACGGGGAAACTGTTTTCTCGCAATTGTTAGAGATGTCTACGCTCAGGGGACACGCTTCGTTTCGTTTTCCATCGATGTTCATGTTAATATATTCTTCAATTAAAATCACTTTGATTATATTTTTGCATGCTTTATGCAGTGGCGGAAATGTGATCGAAATGGAACGAGACGCGAGAGTGATATTCACGAGAATATCATTTCGAACGTTTAATAACATGTCTGTCTTGATACGTTTCAGGAACATTTTATTTATTATTTGTCTTCTCGTTCAGAAACGCAGAAATATTGTCTTGTTTTAAAAAACGAGAGGGTTGGCTTTCTGTGTTCTCGGGGTGCCCAGTAGCGCCTCATTTATCACGCAAGCAGCTCTGGCGAACCTTAAAATACCAGAAAAGTACTGTGTCGGTACTGTTAAAAGCTCTGACGAAAATGACTCGTAATATTTTACGTGATTTGAATTCTAGGCAGTGTTAAAAAATTGTGAATGTTAAGCGTCTTATATTCTTCAAGTATTATTCGAAGAATGTCAATAGTATGTAATTACTAAATCAAGGAACAAATTAAGGATACTATACAAGTTTATCTATTCTAAGTTCTAATTGTTAAAAACAATATTTAAGCTTCCTTCCTACTTGGGACAGTTGTAATAACGAGAGTAACGGGGGCAATACAAGTTTTGACCTCCAGTCTTTGAACCTCAGCGTGACACAACTTTAGATGAGGTCAAAACCCAAAGTCAGAACTTCTGCTGTACGTGTTACATACTGTTACAATTGTTGTAAATGTTTGTTTTAACTTCGCCTAACCTTACTAATATTGTTCTTCTGCCCCTGCTGGTGTAATTGCTATTTATTTTGCTCATATTACTTCTGCAAATACCAAGGATGGGAAGAGGCAAGTAAAATGTACAACGTCTAATATTTGCTGAGATTCCTTGACATTTGCTTCATTTCAAATTTAAAACTTAAAAAATTAAACAATTTAAGGTTTGAATATTTAAAGAATTGAGAATTTCACGATTTGAATATTTGAAAATTTGAATATTTGAATATTTGAAAATTTGAATATTTGAATATTTGAAAATTTGAAAATTTGAAAATTTGAAAATTTGAAAATTTGAAAATTTGAAAATTCGAAAATTCGAAAACTTGAAAATTTGAATATTTGAAAATTTGAATATTTGAATATTTGAAAATTTAAAAATTTGAAAATTTGAATATTTGAAAATTTGAAAATTTGAATATTTGAAAATTTGAATATTTGAATATTTGAAACATGAAAATTTGAAAATTTGGAACCTTTAAAAAATTTGTAACTGTATTATCTATTGTGTTTTACTGATTACTACTTATCCCGCACATATAAAATTGAAAAACATCGATGAATGCAAATCGTTATTTAAAGAAACAAATGCTGAAAGGTTTACCGTATAAATTGGATACCGTGCTGTGACGAAGAGAAAAGAATCACGTGGCGTGGAAGCGAGAATGCGAGTCAAGAGGAGAGAATACGGGTGAAAAAAAGGAGACGATTCGAAGGGAGCACGACAAATCACTGAGTAATACCTCTACGACGGATGCGACCGTACTTAGGGTGATAGCTATCGCAGGGGTTTCTCGCCATTCTTGAATACGCCCTATTGAAGTTGCGCAGCGCGGTTCAACCGCGTCGATGTTTTACGTTTCGATGAGGTCGCAGTAGCTATAACGTTCTCGACCCAGTTCTTCTATTTATCGTCATTGTTGCTGTCTAAAAATTCAGGATTATTTGAGAAGTTTCCCACGCGAATGGACAAGTTGCGTTCTCTGCTAATCCAGTTGCGTACTTTTTCATTTCAATTTCGGCAAGGCGGTTCCCTCGGTTTCGAAATCCACTAACTAGGAAAGAAGCTTTCGCGAAAAAATTTAATGCAAACTTTGCTTCCCGAATTGTTGTTTGGATTTCCTGTTAAAAAATAGTAGCAAAATTTTAATTAAGAGTTTCTCTGTTCGAGCGCCCATGCTTGACTTCATGGCGTTACAATTTCATCATTTTTCTTCTTTTCTATTCTATATACACGTATGCTACGACGTAGGTGTTATAAAGAATCGAGACCAATTTTTTTTCACAGACAGTAGAGTATTTTGCTCCACCTGCCGATTCGTTTTTGCACCTAGCAATGTCTGATCGATTACATTCGTCAAAGGAACGCTCTGCATCTTATTGTTAAATTAAGCGATGTAACTCTGAACGCATCGGTTGAAACGAAACTGTGTCGAAAACAGGAAACGAAGACGCCTATTTCGATGACAGGTTATTGGCACTTAGGGTCTCGCACGGCTGTCGTCTTTCGTGAAATTCCCTTCGCGATCGATCTCTGATTATCGTCCTCCCTTTCCGTCAGCCAATAGTGCCGTGGTCGTGCAACGCAGCTCCAAACGAACTCGATGCAAATTGTTAGGCACCGTCCCATCGGGGCTGAGTTATTTTTCAATCCAACCTGCAGATATATTTCGACGTCTTATAAACGCTGTCTTCGATCCTCGATACGGTTATTTCGTAAGCTCGATGCGCTCGGTGAACTTGGAACTTTCATTTCTTTAAGGAGGAATTCATTTATTCTTGCATCTTCGAAAGTTGTTTCGCTGGAACTTCTGTCCCAGTTAAAATTCTATACTATCTTTTGTCCCCGTGTTTATTCGAAGCTTCGCTTTGATAAAACCCGAAGGTCGGGTCAATAGCGTTTCAATTATTTCTCGTAAGCTGCGTCATTTCGATCTCGCGATTCGATGAATAACAAACGAAACCCAGCGGGAGTCGATCGATCGACGCAGAAACGATATTTCGTTGGTAAGATTTCGCGAAAGACTTTAATTAAACGTCGCGGCGAGTTTACCTCCATTGATCTGCCGGGAGCACTTTACCATACTTTACCAAGAGCGGCTTTCAATAGCCCATCACCTCGGGTGGCTACTCATCGGCGTGGAAAGTATATTCGAATACCTTTAATGCGCTTTGAAGGAAAATCGATGCACGCTGGACGGGTGAAAAGGGATACGCCCGCTGAACCCACCCCCGCACCGCGTCTTCTGTATCGTCGGTTTCCTTATTGAATTCAAGAGCCAGTCTATTTGTACCGAAACAATTCGAAAGAAACGAAATAATTGAGGATCGAGTCGGGAATATCGATGTCCCATTACAAGCCGTCGACCTCTATTCAGAAGTAATATAATTGGAGGAGCATCTCTGAGCGGAAGCACTTACTCGAAAGCAGCATTGGGAAAAATGGGTATTTAAAGTGGATTGTTGTAAGTAAAGTATTCGTTCAAGTAGTGGCTGCTTAAGTGAACAATATTTCAAATACTGTAAATTTCAGTGGCAATTTATACAAATTCTACTTTGAAATGATTTTTGGATCTCATTGAAAATTCAGTAATTAATACTTCAAGTAAGTAAATATAGAGATTTACCACTGCAGTGCTTTCTCGATATTGGTTTACAGAATACTGATAGGTTTACAGCCGAGGACATATATTTTTAAGTTAGCTCATCTTCATGATGGACCACTTTGACCAAACTTCTTTTCGTTTCAAGTACTTAATTTCAAGCTCCGTGACAGGAAACTTATAAAGAAGGACACCAGTAACCGTGGTCCTAACTTCGAACTAAAGATCTTGTAAATCATACAAAACTTGTCGGCTCCAACGATAACTGTTTCATATATCGAACTTTTCCATTCCTTCGAAAGTAATAATTGGGATGATGTGTAGTGCACTCACGCCCCGCGGTGAAGTATTACGAAGAAATGCGAAACGGCATCCAGGGGCCACAATTTCACGAAAATCCTGTCAGGTGTTCCCGAAGCAAGCCGCACGAAATAAATATCCGTGGAGGCTGCGGACGTTTTCGATTTAGTGGAAAGTTTTTCTTCGTTGAAGTGGATAACAGGGCTCGTGTTTCGTGCATTGTTCCCTTCCCCCATAAATTCTCAGGAAGAAACAGGCTGCCGTTTCATTAAGAGGGAGCTGTGTGGACGTCGAAGGTACCTATACGAGTCTCATGAGAAGTCCCCTGGAAAGCATTGGAGCTAATGCTTTCCAGGGGACTTCTCATAGGACACCAATAGTACCAGCGACTCAAACAAGGAAGATTTCGTTTCGGCCGTCGAGAACCTCAGAGCGCCCTGCCTTTCTATCGCGATGCGCAGGGGAGTATCCGCCCGAGACATAACTAGGCCTGGGGGTGAAATTAAGTGAATTTATCTTCTGGCCGCAATAATCAGGGATCATTAGTTACAGCTAGCTATCTTTCTCGTAGCGTAGATAGAACGGGGACAGAGCGAGCTGTATTGTTAGTGGCAGGGATGAACAGGGACAGGAGGGTGGGACGGAACAGATAAGGGTGCATAGTTGGAGAACGGGGTAATGATAGAAAAAGGGGCGGAGAAGGAAAGGCAAAGAAAATGGCGATTCGGGAGATGGAGGGAGATGGAAGGCTAGCTAGCTTGCAACGTTTGTGTCTCTGCAGACGCTTCTTAGTTCGAGGGCATACACTAAAAGGAAACGAGTATTTAGGAGAGAGGTGGGCAGCAGAGGGCGTCTTAATCTTCCTGCTGAATTTATGGGCAAGTTGTTTAAGGGATGTTTAGTTGCGCTTAATCTGTAACTGCTGCACTTAGCTACACTGGTCTCTCGCTATTCTGCTTCCGAGCGACCCCTTTCTCTGCTACCCTTCTTCGCTCCTCCCCTCCTCGTCCGACCCTCTCTTTTTCCAACCGTGCTCCCCTCGCCCCCGACCTTCCTCCTTTCGTGGACACGTGTTCCAGGAAGAGGTGGTCCCTCGTTGGCGACTCTTGAATTAAATGAATCGTATTCCACGCTTCCACCTCACCGCGCACTTTCTCACCGGGACACTGCTGTTTCTCTTACTTTGTCTTATTAAGGTGTGCGCATTCCACTGCCTCGGTAAATACGCCGCGAAAGGAAACCGACCGCGCGACGCATAATCTTAATATTGTCGTGCGTTGCATATATTTACAGGCAAGAAATCCTCGCGCGGAGAACTTTTCTCATTTACGCTGGGTAAAATCGTAATGGTGGAATTACTTCGCACACTGTAAAAGTCTCGGGTGAAATAATCCCTGGCTGCGAATCGGCGAGCTTTTTCTTGGACACTTGTTAAGCAGTCTCGGCTCCGGGTTATACCACGCCACCTGGATCATTTTTGTTTAAAAGTACTGTTTAAGAGTGTTTCAATGAGATTGTGCTTTCTGAAACATAGGAGGCTTCTTTGCCTTCACGTTTTAGTTGACGTCAATTTGATGTGAACCATGTTTGAGCTTCCAATGTTTAGATAGCATTTTTTATCTCCTTTTCTTATCGTCTAGGTATGAAATGCAGGAAAACAGTAATTGTGAGACCACCTAATATTCACAATACTCAAAAATTCAGAAAAATATTGCCATGACACAAAAGCTAATTTATGTGCAAGTGGAAGAGACATTTAGGTGGTCTTTTTTAAGTGTACCACGTTGTATACCTTATTCCTGTGTCGTCAGTGTTAGTTTGACGTGGTGTTTCAAGGAAAATAGCCATAATATTGATTAAGTCATCCTCACGTTCGAAGAAACTCTGAGTTGGACTACTGAGCCGCTGATTCATAGTTTTGTGTTTCACCTTGACAAGAATTCTGGTAGGCGGAACAGCATTTCTAGGCCGCCGTAGCTAAATTTTATCGAGCAACGATGTAGTCCATTCCAGGGGGGGTATCGATTGGTAACTCTTCTAAAAGTACCCTTACTCGAGCACTCCCAAGGGTGTACGTTCCTAAATTTAAGCGTTTAAGTGTTTTCGGTACGGCAAGGTCTATCGAGCAGACGAATGAAGATGAACTTAGAGTTAATGGAACAAGCACTTAAATTGCCCTGCACGAACCAAGTTGCGCTAGTATCCTTGTTAACGATGCACACGCTGTTTGAGCCAGCCAGTTCTCTCAATGACATTTGCGGCTTGAACTCGCTAAGAGTGATTCGCTTGACCGCACCTGCCTAAGAAAGGAATACCTTCAAGAGAGAAGTTCCTCTCGCTCTATCTTCCCTTGCTGCTTTGCTCCCTCCAATCCTGGACGAAATTAAAGCCAAGGGACTGACGACTCGTTCCTGGCTTAATTAAGTAAACTACCATTCCCAAGCTGCTGTGCCGCTTTTTGTTAACGTCACGAACCGATGAAGCACGAGAGACCCAAAGAAGTCGCCCTACTTGCTAGGTTTTTGTGTTTTAATTAATGGTCAACCAAAGTCGAAGAAAGCTGAGAATAGTCGGTGGATGGACTCGATTAGTTGAATACCTGTAAAACGCTTCTTTAATTAGTGCTGTCTTTATCGATGGGTTTTTGTTCTTTATAGCTAACAAGATGGTAAGAAGGAAGATGCTGAGGGAACTCAAATTTGTAGCATGTAGTCCTTCTAAGAATATCATTCCATGCTCACATTTGGTATATTTTATTGTACCTTTTAGTCATTCACTGTTTTGCATTTTCTACCGTCTACAGTAGAATACAGTAGCAGCTGATGTATGTAAATAGGTATTTTTAATAACTGCTACACGTTACGTGTTCTACTTTCCTCGAATATTACTATGGGGAAATTAATAAAAGAAATAGCGTAGGGACAGTATAGGAATATTAATAACTTTGAGGTATACTATCTTTTCTGTTATTTTCTTTTTTTACTGTAGTCAGAAAACTTAGAAACGAGTGTGTATGAATTCTTTCATTAGATTAATTTTGATCGATTCTAAAAAATACATCCCTGTCGAATGTTAGGTTCAATTTTAGCAGTTTACGAATCCCGAAGTTGGATATTAAGGTCGATCTGCATTTCTTCTGCTCTCCTTAAACACATTCAAGTGAATAGTATCTCTGGCGTTAAGTATGGAAAACAGGGAATGTAAGTGTAACGCCAACATTTTAAGCGGCATGGTAACGTGTGTTCACGAAAGTAAAACAGACTGTTGAAGGCACTCCGCGAAGAGGCGAGGAGCTTAATTCTGGCTCTAGAGAAGAAATGGGAGCGGATTAAAAATTAGAGATCGTCGAAAACATTTGAACGATCGTTTCAAGGGTCCTTCGCTTCGCGAAAAATTTTGGATCGTTTTAATTACGCGATCCTGCCGCTCCCCCCCTTTTTTACAATTAATGCTATTAACTTACCCTCTGCCGCGAAACCTTCGAGATAAATGTAAACCCCGTCGTCCGTTCTATCTCCCCTGCAACGAGATACGTTGCATAGATAGCGTACTTCTCGGAATAATTTACATTTTGATCTCGCCCGTGACGCCGTATCCGCGGGGAAAAAAATTAATTACGGCGTGTTTTGTCTCTCGCTGCATATATTTCGAGCGTATCTGCGTTCGTATCCTTTTTCCTATAATTGAATGTCAAAATGTAAATGCAACAGCGCGGTATGAAATGTAAAGTATTCATTAAAGGTATGTTTTCCTTTCTTTCAGTTAGCAAGTTATATGTTTACAGTTAAACTCCCCAGCTATTCTTTCTGTCACGCCTTTGCACTTTTATGGTCCTACACTAGATTTCCATTATCATCGCGAGATCTCTGCTCCTTGGAAGTTAGAAATCTGGCTAATGGCCCGACCAAGTGGATTGTCTTTTCTAACCCCTCGCAACCGTGAGGCAAGGGTCTTATTAATGAGTCCACTAATGCCGCTTCCCTCACCTTCGGCACTATTCTATGGATGCAATCTCGAGCAGAATAATCAGCTGAATATTTTTCACCGCGCATTCAACTCTTAGATTTAAACGTTAAGAGGAAACGTTCGAGTTTACTGTAGCTTATTACTCTCACATCTGCTTTAAAACGCTTCTAAAATTCTGAACAGCTCCCTATTCATGACAGCTCCAATGCTCAGTTCAGTTCAATTCGGTCTTATTGTTAGTCAGAACTAAGTTCTGAGTTAGTTTGAAATTCAGTTGTACTTGGCCATATCTTTGTGAGATAACGAAATAAGAGCCGTATTTAGCCTCTAACCCAAGGCGTTAGCTTTTATACAAGTCTATTATGTAGGTCTGATAGCTGTGGGATCGTTTATTCAAATCTGTTATTCACTCAGTAAGCTTTCAGTAAGATTCTAATCGTATTACATTAATATATTATTCGCAGAAAATATTTAAAAATAGAAGCGAGTGACTTAAGACTTAGTCTTCATTTTGAAGTTTACACCAAGATTTTCTCTGAAGGATTATATTTCCCTATTTAATTATTGCCTTTATTTACTAGGACTTAATCCTTTCAGCTACCAATGGTAATTAGTTATCAAGCTCGTGAATCTTAAAACCTAAGCTAAAAACAAACACTTTAGAGCTATCTCAAACAATGACCTTTTTCTCAGTTCCCAAGATTCGTGGCACGGAATGCCCTTAAAATTGCACGAAGTCGCGCGCGTGCTAATATGCAGCCTATTTCGAATTTACATATGACCCAGTGACGAATGACAAAGCTCATGGTATTCAATAAGATCACGGAATTCGGCATCCAGTTCCGTGATAGGAGGTCAGGCCCAGGGCGTATGTCGGGCACGTAGAAATTCGTGCTTTCCACTTCCTTATCGGCGCGCTGTGTCAAGAGCCTTTCGCTAGATGCAACGAAGAAGGCTCGTGTGCTCTTACCCTTTTCTGCTCGATCTCCTACTTTCTTCGCCAACCTCGATATACAATGACCCGTTTGACGATTCCTGCGCTGGTATCTTCGCTCGCGAGACAATGACACATCTTGAAATAATTGTTGGATTGTTTCGAATTGCGATCGGAAAAGGGGACGTCACTGTGGTTTTGATCGATCTCCTTTCATCCCCCGTTACGGGTAATGCGATAGGGAATGAAGAAATTGAAGGGGGAGTAGTTGGGGTGAGAGCTGACATAGTCTAGATGGCGATGGTTTATCTAAGGAAATATTATTGTAGTCAGATGGGAAATCCTATCATGTCATGATTTTCTAATTTGTCAGCACAGTGATTTTAAGTCTTAATTATTGAGACAGAGTTTGGTCGGCTTTATATACTAGATTTATATTGCCTGTTGCTCTCAGTTGAGTAACAAAGTCTTTATAATGAAACTTGGGAATATAACTATGTCTAACCTTGTTTCCAATTAACGCCATAATAATTTTTAAAATATTTAATTTCGATAGGACTTTGTATCTTAAAATTGAGTGTCCGTAGTTGAGGGTTAAAGTTAGATAAACCAGTAGGTTGACCCACAGGTCACATAAAGTACCATTTTGCTTTTTTTAAATCTAAGCGATATATAGGTATATTTTCTAAACTGATAGATCTTATCTAGATCCACATGGAAGAGTACGTATCTCGATTTTGAAAAGAGTGACATATCAGGTTCTGTCATCTGATTACAGATTTCTTTGCTTCAAATAGAGTTACATTTGAGTACACGTACTCTCGAGTGCATTTGCACCTGAATGTGTGTTAAAAAGCTTTAAATATTGACGTAAACATTTTTTTCGCGCTATCTGAGTCACGCGACCCTGTGGCGCTGAGGTTACAGGGACGTTAACAAGCAACAGCGGAGAGGGAAAAAAGCTCAGAATATTCCTAACCATCTTTTGTATCTATTATGAATTAATATCATCTTGCGTTGTTGTGCGCATATTATGCTGATCAGCGGTGGTTTCCATCAAAAGGAGATCCTATCGCGCGGGATACACAGCCTAAACAAGATACATAAATTATGCAGCGTGCAAGGAACAGTTGCTGTTATAAAATGGAAGTTTGCCTCTCATAACCGTATCTGATGAGAGCATCGTTTTATATGCAAATTTGCGACGAGCTAATGAACTCGGTCTATAACTTCCTGCGCGCGAGAAAGGAAAGGAATTATCGGGAGATGAAATTTGCGTGGCATAAGTTTTTTCGACCATTGAGATTTTGCTTTGTCTAGTCAGGTACCAGACGATTCTCCTGCAAGTTACAGAAAAAGAATATTTGAACAGCTTCAAATTATTTTCAAACATATAAACACCTTCTTCTTCCTGGAACTTCCAAAATTCGTTTTACTTCCTACGCGTCTGATTAAGAACTACTCATACTACTTGCCATCAAAGATACCAATATATTCAGTTTCAGCAGGCAACCTCTCACCCACCAATTACAATTCTATGACCACTTAAAACAAGAGATAAAACACATATACTAGGGGGTGTTCCATATTTCCAACTCAACTATAATTTCAACTATGCTGCATATACCATATTGATCTGACTTGATATTAACATCGTTAACCTGTTAACCAGGGAATTATCTTTCGTTAAACTCGTTTCACAACGAAATATTTCGTCATACCCAGTTAACAGATTAAAATCAACGATTTACGGGCATAATAATTCCACAGAAAATTACCATGGATCTCGGGGCACAGGAAGCGTTACGGCGTTATTATCCAAGACACTCGGGGGTGTTTTTCCAATATCGAAAAGTTTCTCGAGCACAAACACAACTTCTCCTCGGTAAATTAATATAATTCAATAAAAGTATCGGGCTCGTGATCGAACCACGACTGTTCGGTTAACTTCGTTATCGGGTTGATACACTTGATACTGGGATCCCCCGTCGGGTATGGTGGCTAATAACGGAAAGGATTATTAAAAACTTCCTTTATCTTGTTTGTTCTTTCCCTGGAACTTCACTTCCGCCTCATTCTTGCGCGCTACTCTTCTCCAGCGTGCATATCTTCGCTTAGAGGGGAAAACTTGTTTAACTTAAGCGATATGACTCGATACGTCGATTCCCTGGGACGCGGGTGAAAGTTTGCCCGAAAGTTTCCCACGGACACGCATTCCCCGCGAAAAAATGCTTCTCCCGTTCCGAAGGAAACTTGCCGCTATTTGTTTTACTTTGCTTTCGCCGCAGATATCAGGAGTTACAGATGGAGAAGTCGCTAAGAATATAACTTCAGCGAGCGGGAAACTGGGAGAAAGAGTAGAAAATAGGAAAAGGGAGAAGAGAGTTTTTTACCTCGAAATGTTTTTATGTAATATATTGGGTCATTTCGTAAGTGCTATTATTTAGGGAGCTCAATTTTTCCCCATTTCCCTAATCTCGATTCTCCCCAATGCTTTCAGCGACTTTACTTCCTACGTTTGCTACGAAAGATGTCAATAGAATTCTTAAAATACCCGAAGCTAATATTTCCAGTCGAATAGTGGAATTTTCTATTTTCAACAGGAATACTGCAATTCATCACGAAACAGTCGATTACAGGGAAGCTTTAACTTTTCTCTATTTAAATATTCATCGAAGAATTTGCTCCTGCAGGGATAGTTAGCAGACTTAAGATAATTATCGAGGATTATCAATCACTCTAATGGCACAGAACGTAATAATGATCTGCAGGTAGTCCTATCCTCAGAAGCGTCTGTATTATCGAGAACAATGTAGTCTCGAACCAACCAGAGAATAAAGCAGTACTGAACAGACACTAGACCATCTGTATAGAAATCATGCAGATCTTCGCTATTAACCCTCCCAGCGTCCAGGAAGATAAATCCCAGTTGAATATTCTGCAGTGATACCGTCGCATCGACACGTTTAGGCAATCTCGGAGAGATCAATTTTTACCACGTATCAGTAGCACGTCAGGATTTCGTTCCATGTTGTAAAACAGTCGTAAAGTGGACGCACTTTACGAGACCGTCGTCTTAAGGAAGCGAAGACGCGCAGAAATACGAGACCCTCGACTTTCGTGTATCCTTCGTCGTTGGGGAAGGATGCTTCGTTATTTCGCGTCTCTCGTCCATATCTCGGTATTGGCTCGCCTTTTACCTTTTACGCGCGCGAAAGAAGATGATTTGCTTCTGCCCGGAGGATCTCGGCGAGTATGCAAGACAAAGGAATCGGGCGCACATGCTCGAGGAAAAGGGGACCGCCCTGGTGTTTCGCACTTTGTCACCGATGCGCTGGGCATGGTGCTAGTATGATCCTCGGTTCGCTGAATGCATACTGGAGAATTATTAAGCTTTGTGACACTTCCTCTGTTCTCTCGGGAAAGTATTGCGCCCTGCTGTTTGCGTGAAGTACGCGGTACCGATATTACTATCGAACGTTGCGTCATAAGTCGATGGTTCACGCATTTTTCCTTAGGTATTTTTACATTCTACTGGAATCTTTTTATATTAATTAATTTGTTCGACCTGAGGATCTGTCTCGACTTGAGTGTCTTTGACTCGAGTAGAGTTTCTGAATTGCTAATAGTGTAAGGAATCACTAAAAATACTTTAATAGTCTAGAGTTCATAGATAGATAGATTCTTCGTTCCCCGTCAATCACGTGTTGAACAGTTTCTAAAAATCTAAACCACTCTTTTCTAAAGCGTATCGTTCAACTTCATCTTGCAAATGATTCATGCAAAGAGCTTCAGTGAAATATGCGACACTTTGGGTAATAAATGTTGCAGGATTATGTGACTAGGCACAATGAGAAGTGTAATGAAATCCCAAGAGGAGCGTCGAGAAAAATGTTGCTCGATCTGGAAGGGATGAACGTTCAGTGGTGGATAGGGGAACGAAGTGTTTGATGGCGATGCATTCGCTGCGGATTCGGCGAAAGTTGAATCCATCCTCATTACTCGATACGATGGAACGATAACGCCGAGGTGACTCTCGGTCGGGCACGATACGACAGTCTTTTCGTGTTATTTTCACGTTTGTCCAATTACGAGGAACGCAGTAAAAGAGGTATTGGAGTGGCGCGACGAAGGAAGTCAGTATTGCGAAATAATAGCACGATGAACTTGGACTAGCCGCATTAAATTTCCTGTTATTGGACGATATAATAATTCTGACATATTGTACCATGAAAATAGGAGACGGTGGTTGAGTTTCAATTACAGTTACTTTTTAATGATTTTTCAATTTCATGGGAATATAAACGTGGCGCGTGTTTTCTTTCTGCAACATGCTTTAGCGACATTTATATTTCTTTTAATTATTTCTATTTTATTGTGTCAATTTGGCGATTCTCGGACCTAAGCAGATGTTAAAGCTATTGCTAAATTTATTTCAGTCATTTACTGGGGAGAACTCAATGATGGGAAAGAATGTTGGTCACGTGATCGAAATAATAAGACCCATGTACCGCAGATGTCTCGCGGGATAACTAGGACCATTAAAAGGTTTATAGGTCAGAAAGTAGAAAGAAGCTCCAAGTATTATATGTAGGATATATCCAGCCAACCTATGGGCTTTCTCCTCTGGATATCCTACTCTATATATTTTCAAGAGGCCGTTTTGTTACCGCAGCGTAGATTTTTAGCTGTGGAATGACCTCGGAAACGACATTAATGTATCTTCGTTGAACCAATTATTAATGGCTGTGCATTACTGTTAACATGTTCGCGTTATCGGGAATGATTTAATGTCGATATGAAGCGAGATTTGCTGAACTCGTTCCGTGGTTACATTATGCTTAATCTGGTTGTTGCTGGAACGGAGTTTATGAATTTACTGTGCTGTTTGTTAAGCAGTTTAGCAACCTCTGGTATACAAACTGATCTATTTTCACTCTGTACCATTTGTGTGGATCTTATACATATAGGCACAATCCGTCTCTATATTATATACCTCGATCATTAGTGGATTATGAATACTTAAATTCTCTATTGGTTAGATGCTCGTAAATTGACTCCTAAAGGTTATATTCACAATTATTCAGGCCATTCGACAAGTGTCTGAAATTTTAAGGAGACACAGAGGTGACGAAATTGCATATATGGCTTCATTTCAGAGATATTAATCGTTTCCAAAGTCGTTAAAGTTTGCGTGAAATGTGTCTGACTTTGGAGTTATGTATTCTACTGCCAGTGTGCATTACCCAAGTCTGACGCAGCTCTGCGCTGCCAGTAAACTGAGTCAGTAGAATGAGTCAAATCAGACACATATCATACCAGACACATTGCATTTGAAGTTTATCTCTAACATTCTTATCATCTATCTTGTACTAGATTTCAATTAAAGCTTCTGATACCAACCACGTATTACCAACCTACCAGAGTGATTGAAATTTGGAACAAAGATAGCGTGAAAAATATATAGGAAAACAGCAATAGAGAAATAGAAAGATAGATTGAAATATTTTTCATATCGATAAATGACCGACCAAATATTGAAATAAGGATGAAGATTAAAAGAATGGAGCTCTTGAGGATTACCACGTTCTCACAGAACACCTACCTCGCACGTGATGAATTATAAGCGGTAGCCATCGAGTGATAACGATGCTTGGCGGTTAAATGAAAGCATCGGGGTCGCGGGCGTAAAGCAGACGTTGTACGAGTAATTCTCGATAAGCCAATACCGCACCTGATGCCTACGTCGCTTTGGAAATTCTGGCGTTGCCCTCAATACGCTGCTCCTCACACGAAATATATAGCCGGCCACC
This sequence comes from Calliopsis andreniformis, assembly GCF_051401765.1. NCBI lineage: Eukaryota > Metazoa > Arthropoda > Insecta > Hymenoptera > Andrenidae > Calliopsis > Calliopsis andreniformis. The sequence goes on from NC_135064.1 coordinate 20,103,233, forward strand.
TTTTAAGCGCTGCCCGTATCCCGTCTCTTGCTGGATGCGCGTCTATCATACCTCGTGAATACTTCATATCTAGCCCGTACGTTAGCCGTACCTACAACACGTCAGTTGCGTCATTAATTTTACAGGATCTCTTATAGACTGCAGTCGCATCCGCGGAACCATTGACCCGTCTGAACCTTTCTTCGCCGTGAAAACACGGGAACGAGATAAAGCCTATACAACCGAGCGAGCTTATCATGCCTGCCATTATGTTGCTCCTTTCTTTCGCCTACGTGCGCCAGCAATGAGTCCACTTCGGCGCCGGTAGTGCGTCGGCTCTGCTTCGAATGGGAATATTGTGAAACTTCGTTTTTCCATGGACTCGAACCTCGAAACCCCGACTGTCTTCTTGAAATATTAGATTTCTTTTGTGGATAGTGTTGCGTACGAATTGTACACAGTCTATACACGAAATATAAACTTTACTTTAAGTATAAGAAGATGCTTAGCTGATGGTTTTTTGATAGAATTTGAAAGAGATGTGCTCGTTGTTGCGTGAAACTTGAGCAGAGCTGATCTATGGTTAAAAAGTATTGGTTGAAGACGTTTGTAGGTGGATGGGCTGAAAAATCTTCTATTGGTGGAGTTGCAACGAGTGTAGGCGGTGACAGTAATAATATATGCAGTTCGAAATCTTTACAGAGAAGGAGAAAGTGAACTAACAGAATTCTGGATATTATTACAGAAATTGCGCTTTTTAAACGTGTTCCCTCGACATTTGGGGTGCAGTTGCCCAGTAACCCTGCGCTCTTGATTAGATTTATGGTCACTTAGAAAACCCTTCGACTCTGACAATACACTAAGCTGACAACAGCCAGAATGTGACAATCCTCGTACATGACGGATATGTAACAGTCATCGTGGAGCTATCGAATTCGATTCTACAAGTAGAAGTGGAACACTGTTGGATTTTGGGTTTAATGGCGGGTCGTGATGTCTTTTAGCTTGCAGTGAATTTTAAATCCAGGCGATTCCTCTTCCTTCTCCCAAGAGACAGGGAAGCGAAACGACCAGATAATAGCCCGTGCATTAAAAGAAATTAACGAGGCGGTGAATATTCAACGAGGAATTATGCGCAACGTCATTCTCGATCTGCGTCACGCCGCCTGGGAGATTTTTTCATAAAGCGTTCCGCGGAAAGTTGCAGAAGTTACCGACTCGCGTGGCGAGCGAAGTTATCAAGAACCGTTGAGGCTATTAGTCGAGCGAAAAATTTCCTGCTCTTGGCTCATTTTTATTGAATAAGGAGAACTTTATGATTCTGTTAATAAAGTATTCATATACTTAGACGCAGAGTATTCACGCCTGGTATTCTTATCATGCTTTCATAAACAGGACGTTGATTTTGGGAGGCCACTATTAATCTTCGTCATATCGTGGTCATAACTTTGCAAACATTTGGCTGATGTACAATTTCATACAGTATCGAATGACAGAAAATGTTTAGTCGATGTGTGAGTATGTAAATCAGTCATTTTTACATAGGGTACATTTTTCTATTCATATCAATCATTTTAATTGTTGAACTAAAGTAGTTAATTCGAGCTGTTTCAAAACATATGGGATCAACTTCAGGGCTGAATTGGGGTCATGAAAATAATGGAAAAAGTTTGTACAAAAATTTATCCCATTTCAACCTGTTTTCCAGGTATGGTCTTGTATCTCAATCAATTTTGTTACTGAAGTCAATTGAGCTTTTAGATATAAAGTGTTCCAATTTTTTAGGGTGTTATTTCGGACGTTTAGTATCCAGGTTCAATAGTTACATAGTTTTCTACACTAAGTACTAGAAAATTGTCATAAAAACTTCAATTGTTTATCAAACACTTTTCATTCGGTGAAGTAAATGTTAAAAACTTCAAATTTTTTAGTGTCCTTTTTAACACTCTTGGATTCCCAAGATTCGTGAGTGAACGATTCAATAAAATATTGAATGTCACGTGCGGCTTTAAAGCGATACAACGCCAGTATCGTCATTCGATTTTGAATAATCATTCAATAGCGCTGCGTGTACGGTCCGCGGATTTTTCCCTCGCTTTTGTTTTATTCGTTTCAGGTACTTCTATCGCGTCGAACACAATATTGATTTCCGGTCGGATTTTTATTCGCCTTTGCGGCAGCAGTTTTATTTTATGAAAACGCTCGAGTGAGCTCTGTTTACGCTCGTGATTGATAAAATGTCGCGGCACCGCCGATTTTTGATTCATTCTCTAGTCTTCTACTATCTACGATTTCCTTTTAGACGATTCGCACCCAAAATCTTGTCCATTTCCATTCTGCCTCTGTTTTAATGACTCTGCAAGGATTCCTTTATAAGGAGACTCTGAAACAGAGCTGAGCTTGACTCATCTTTTCTGAGGAGATGGTATTTTCTATATAACAAATAAAATCACAAACTCGTAACAACTACTGATACCTACTATACGTATCTCATGAGAAGTCTCTTGAGAAGTATTAGAGGTAATGCTTTCTATGAGACTTCTCATGGGACACAAACAGTATTTGCCTATCTAAGGAAACAAAAAATCTACCAAATCTTATTAAATATACTCACGTACACGAACTACAACTGCAAATACACACTATCATACAACAGTTGCACTTGCAGTCGCTTCAAGTATCATATACTCTCTCAGCAAAGTCGGTGAACATCACGGGGTCCTCTATTTAAAATTCTAATCGTAACCATAATCTGTTTAAAATCGGAACGCTAGCCTTCCAACGCACTACTGCGATGAATTTTAAGGTCCTTGCGCGAGAGAGTCAGAGCCAGCAGCAGATGTGACCGACAAGACGAACGTGAATTTAAATAATTATTCATTCGACAGAGCGAATGAAATTAAAATGCAACGCGTGGCGAATCGCGACGAAATAAGGGCGAGACGCGTCGCCACGGTGGAAACTGGGGAACACGGGGGTGCAGATGGAACGATATGAAGACGAACGAGGGGTTCGGGGTAGGGAAATGTAATCCATGAATTAAGGACGGCCCTGGGTGTCGTACCAACGTTGCCCATGAGAAAAGCCTACTGCCGTTGGGGATAACATAAATTTTTTTAAGGCGCTATTCCCGTTTAGGAGCCCCGATCCTAAGGGGTGGTTTCGGGAATTTTTATTCTGAAAAACCATAATGTGAAGCACTTGGAGATCTTCATATAGATTTACCTACGTTTGTAATATATTTTGGGATGGTTTTGGATTTCGAAAGTAATAGATGAGATAAGTGGCTCCAATTTCCTCAGTTTCATCCATGGAAAATTTATTAATTCATAATTAAAATTGAAAAGTAACACTGGTGTAAGATTTATAGACAGAATGAACATTCAACCAAAAATTACAATATGCTGATGAATAATCATTTTTGAGAACGCGACACGATCGCCTGAGGGGTTCAAGATGATTTACACGAAGTTGTCTCGTTAGTAAGACTTGTCTTGTTTCGTATGTAAATTTGGTACTAGGGCAGACAATCCTTTCAGTTTAACTAGTAAACTCTGAGAAAGAATTCTCTTAGACCAAGTTGGTAACCCTTTCCACTATAATATGACAAAGTTGCAGCCTTTTAGTATTTCGTTCTAAATTATAATTAAAAATCCTTTTTATGGGTAATAATTTCTTGTAGGTGTCAGATAAGATTCTAAGTTTCATAAAACATTCAATAATTTCAGTGTATATATACTTAATATAAATCCACATACAAAATTATAAGATATACTGTTACAAATTCTATAGAAATTGTTCCAAAAAATTTCTCTTTTAATTGAGAATACTGCCTTGACGTCATTCTACATTTCAATGAAGAACATTTCCCCTATGAACACCGAACGACAGATACTGCTATTAAATAAGGGATTTTCGCTCCCCCTGTGCACCCTACGGTCTAGCGTAGAACTTCATCCAGCAGATGGACCATGCCTACGTTCTGTGAAATATGATTTGCATAAAGGCTCCGACTCGCGGTCACCGGGATCATGGCTATCTATTCTGGCAGAGCTTTGTCGGCAGCAAGCATAATCCCCGAGCCGTGGATATTGAGCCGTAAACGTGGCTAATTTAATGTCTCGGTTTACTGTCAATGAATGAGAAGGGTCACCTTGCGCTACTTAATCTGCCAACGCTTAGGGTTAATCGGACAAATGCGAAAAGTGAACACCTTTGTTGCCGTGGAAATTGATATGACAACTGGTGTTCAGGGTAGTGTGTTTGACGCCAGGGTCTGTCTAGTGATTGGTTATACTACTTACTGGGGATTATAGTCGAGCTACATGAGTGCATTGCTAACTTGATGGAGTGTAGGGTGAGGAAGGCGTTTATTAATCCTTGTCTTGATGCAGATATGTTACTTGGAAATGTTCTTTATAAATAGGGCAAATAGAGAAAGTGAGTAGGTATTATTCGTGTCTCATGAGAAATCCCCTGAAATGCATTAAAGACAATGCATTCCAGGGGACTTCTCATGGGATACGAATAATATATGGAAGTGTTTGGTTGATGGATACGAAGTTTTCTTCTAAAGGTATCTTCTTTTATAGAATATTTCTGATGTAATCAAAAATTCTATTATATGAATTTAAATTGTCAAACCTGACGAAGGCTAAATGTAGGTACATATCACCTAATATTACGCAGTGCCTCGAAACAAAACTATTCAAATCGTTATCCACTAATAGGCTACTCAGAAACAGGTAAAAAACCTTACCAAAGATAAGCCTGCAAGCAAGTCATTCAGAAAGTCCTGAGATATCTGCTGGATTATACAGAGGATCCTTTGAATCCTGAAACCCCTTTAATATTTTCTAGCGACGTTTCAAGAGCACTGGTTATCGTCGCCTGAGTTACAGCGTGATCACCATCGATGCTCGAAAGCAGCAGCGCTCTCGACCGAGAATGTTCTGTTTTGTTACGTAACAAAACGGTCCTCGCTGACCCGGTCCAGTTGCATAACACAAGTACTATCCCTCAGTGCGTTGCAAGCGCAATTACGTATTCTCTCGTTGCATACGTCGCGACACATAACAACGAAATAGGGTTACGCATTCGCGCTAAAGTAGCATCGAGATCGAGCCTCGCCTCTCCCCGTGTAATTCGTCAGACAGAAGATTGCGAGTTCAGCTCTGAAAAGGACCATAGACGAGCGAGGGAAAGTGGGGAAGGGAAACGAGCCGATGAAAATGTAAATATCCGCGCAGGGAGTATTACCGAGAGCGTCGAGAAAATTAACTCGGAAAAATTCCTTCGTCGCGGCTAAGCAAGGACAAGGAAGACAGCAACGAGCGAGGGAGGGCGCTAAGAAGACAGTGCGTGGCTGGTGGCGATCTTTCTCTCTTTTCCGCTTCAGCGTTCCACTCACTGGGCATTACGACGGTCTTACACCGCGTTGGAATTCATTTCAATGAATTTACATTCCAATGGCAGCTCGCCTCCCCTGCGAATCGGCTTTCTCTTCATTCACTACAAGTCACCCGATCTTTTGATCATTTTTATTTGATCGCTCATTAATTAGAGTGGAATGTTATTATCGCAATTCCTCGATAGAGATTCGTTTCCTCTCGATCCTCGGGGGACGAGGTATCCTGGGTGAATCGGTCGGACAGAATGGAAGGCTGGAGAGGGTAAGCTTCGTTTCTTCCATGAGGCACGGTTCGACGACGTCGAGGAGGAAAGGACGGAAAAGTTTTTGATAAGTTTCCCGTCCTCCTTCGACCCTTGTTTCCGCTCGCGGAAGACGAGCTGATGCATTCTGTCTCTCAAGAAATACGCGCCGCCGTGCACTTGTTATTCCGCAACTTTATATTCAAACTTTTGCTGCGCACATATCGCCTGCTCTCGTAATTCTTGGGACGTCTTAAACCATGAATTTTTGCGCGCGAAGTTTTTACGCTTGGCAATTTTCCTCGTGGAAAAAACGCCGTGGATATGGTCAGGGGGGCAGTGAAATGTTTTCAGCTAGTCCAGGAGACATTTTCGACGCGTTCGCGATCGTAATTTGTGGATCAGCTACTTTGAAATAGCACTGGAAGATTTAGGAACTTCCAAATTTGTTTTTTTATTTTTCTGCTTGCATATGTTTAAATATTCGAATTTTGTGTAAGTGGTCAGTACGTGGTCAGTAGATGCGGTCATCGAAATTGTAGGAACAGCTTTTAATACAGCAGAGTGAATAAACGTTTCCGAGTTTCTTTGTCCATTATAATATTTAATCGATAATATGTATTATTCAATGCTTCCATTGAAATCTGAAATCACAATTTAGTATTTACGTACGGTGTATTTTAAAATCATTTTATTCGACTTAATAGAGAGGTTCATCGCGCTCATTTACTGAATTCCATTTCAAAAATTCATTTGTAGGGCTTCAGGAAGTGAAAATTATGCGTTTCACATGAAAAACAAATTGTATTTTTTTAGGACATATGAGAACTCTTAGTTTTACTTTTTTTATTGTATGTCGAGTATAATGCTGCTACTGCATTGCGATGGGAGAAAAGCCGAAGTACACGAGATTGTTATTACAATAAATTGTTGAAATCGTGCAGAATATCATAACGATACGACTGAATTAAATTATTCTGTGAAATTAAATATTTGTAATATACAGCTTGTAGATGTGTTTCTAGTTGCAACCACTTTATATTCTTGAATCTTGTTTTCGCATAATTAATCAAATACTCGCTTATTCTAAGCGCTCTCGACCGCGGAAATATTTTATGTAACATTTCCAGGAAATACAGGTCATGCTGCATATTCTTCGAATAGTCCTCAGAATACTTGGTAAAATGTCCAGTTAACCAGCACCCACGCAAACCTCTACAAAAAGCTTCCACATTCTAATAAAACTAACGTGATTTGAACAACTTAAGAGCACCGTAATTTCTCTCGTCAGTCTGACGATTCTTTCATCGATACCTTCCTCCAAGATGTATAACGAGATCGTAATATCAGCCCTCGCTTCGACAAAGTGGCCACAAAGCAACGTACAGTGCATACTCTATGAAAATTACACAGTGCGCCCAAGGGAGTGTAAGTACGAAACGGAGGGTAGTTCCCACAGATTGTAGACTTACGTAGGCGCACATACACGCGAGTAATCGTCGATGCATCGATGACGAGCGATAGCGTCAGCCCATAAAGATTGCACGAGCCTCGAATGCAAGTGGCAGCTAGCCGAACAATCAATACGCTTCGGGCTATTTAACCTATTTGCTTTAAATTCGCTTATTTATCCCGGCGTTAGCAATCTGTGTCAGCCTTCACTTCCTTCCTGCCTGCTTGCCAGCCAGCCCTGGACGGATGACGAATGGGAACTCAAGGCGCTTTTATAAGCCTCGAGATTTTTCGAGCTCCATCCATTCCTGTTGGTTCATTCTTTCCTCATAACTTTCGACCTCGGGGAAACGTATTCTAACGAAATTTAGCTGGCTGTCGATCGTAGGGCCACCGTCTGTGAACCGTGGAACGAACGTGGCTCATGGGTTTCAATATGACACGCGGAATCGATGCTGCCGCGAGCTGCTACGCGTACGAGACGTGATTGATCGCGCCCGTAATATCCTATTTACCGTACGACATCGTAATATCGTCCTCGGGGCACGATGATTTCCTCGAAAAGCATATTTGTCGTGTGCTCCCCACACATGTGGCATTTTGTAATGATGCCATCGCGGCGAGGGAATAGTCAAGTGACTGTTTCGTTGGATTATGGATTATGCACATGGCTGTGTTTCTAGGTACAGGGTGATTGCTTCTTAGGAAACGTTTAGCTAAATATTGGATATCGGTCACATATTAACTATGAAATTGGCTACGTGCTTTCTCGTCAAACATAGCGAAATATGGACGTTTAGAAATATTCAAAATTTTCAGTTCCCGGGTCTTCGAATATTTGAATTTTAAAATTTTGAAATTTTTGAATATTCAAATTTTCAAATATTCGAATCACTTAGAGTATTCTCATACGTTCAATGTACTTGAACTGTTCGAATAATTTAAAGTAAGGATACTTGTGTAATACTTATTTCATCGTTGCTTCCAAGCTATTTAACCTGAATTTGAATTTTACCATAAGTATTTATTTCACATCAAATAGGAACTTCTTTCTTTTTATGTATCAGACACTTAAATTTAACATTTTAGTGCAGCGTATAATATTTGCCTGAAATAAATAAACTAGTGATAAAAGAGAAAGTAGTAAAAGTGGTCGTTATACGTTTGGATCTCGCGGAACGCGATTTAACTTATCCAGTTGTTTGCAATGAATTCAAATTATATTCTTCCGTGCAATTTAAGGTCCCATAATAAAGCGTGGTACTCGCAGTTCAGCGCACCGTTAAACCCATTGCCGTTGATAAAAAGCTTTCATGCTCTGTCACCCTTTTCGGGGGCGAAAAAACCCCTGCGATGCAGAGCTCGCGGTTATTACAACCTGCCGGAACTAATTCTTCTTTAATATGTTTATCAGCGAGGCGGGGACACGCGAAAGTAGCAGCGTTTCGGTTCACCTTTCCACCTAGGTCTCGTTGCTTTTTATTTATAGCGCGCATTCTGAAAACTCGCTGCGGGTCAAGATGAAGCTTTCGAGCTTGCTAATTAAATGGGGCGCGATGTTATCGCACAGTTCCTTGGCTTTCTCGTCGTACTGCAACCCGTTGACGATTTTTTTTAGCCCTACGCACCAGTTTTCAGTAGAGATTGCGCTCTCTCGGTGTCCCGTGTTCTGCGATTAATCATTCGTATTCTGATTTTCTAATTAATAGTTGATGTTCATGATTGAAGTGGTAGTCTAGTGGCAATTATTGGCTTGGGATTTTAATATAGATTACTTGATTTAAACATTACTTGATCTTTGGTGACATGACTGATTTTATGAATTCAGTTCCTTTTTTCTTATATCGAGAAGTACTGAAATATCAACTTGCACTTGCAGTATGGGTTAGAAGTTGCTCTAGGGTTAGTTGAGTTAATGTGTGTTGAATCTGAACGAAGTAGTTCAGAGTAGTTCAGAATTTAAACAATAACAGAGAGCTGGAGTTTATGTTTGTAGGAGTTCGAAGGGTTCAAAAGTTGATAAGTTCCAAAATCGCACAGAGTTCACAGTTATAAGTTCCAGAATTTCAAAGTTCGTGTCGCGGAAGTTCTTTTAGTTTTCGAGTTCTTAAGCAGAGTTCCGTTATCTAAGGAAGTTCAATTACTTTGATCAGTTTCGTTCGCAAGTTTGATTACCTTTAATCTCCGAAGCTGATCCATAGTTGAAGCTCCCAATTTCTTCGTTTAAGATATTCTTGGTCAGCTATAGAAGATGGCTAGGAGAATAAGCGCGCCAGTGAAGACTTCCTCGGGTGGTATTCAAATCAGTTTTAGGATCGCCCGCAAGTGTACAGCTACCAGAGGGTAATAGAACTATAGAGCAGTCAAACTTGGCACTTAACTTGTTAACCTTTCGAGTGTCAAGAACGATGTATTATTCTCTGGCTTCTTGTCTCAAGACTTATATATATATATTTACTTATGTCACTTTAGTTCAAATTTCTATCGGTTTAAACGATGATAAAATAAAACATGCAAGTTAATGAAGAGATATAGATATAATTTATTATTTGGAATATGTGCAAAAAATCTCGGCTTGATAAACAATTGACTTCAGACATTATAATAATGTGTTAAATTTTCATAAACACCTGATTTATCTATCCCAGATTTTCATGTGACAAGTTAATTCGTCTTTTACCAGATCTTAGCAGATATTCATAGAATCCTCTATTTCTAAACAGTAAGCATTCAGAGCCACAGACTATACCTACGAGTTCAGGAACCTCGAACCTCTTTATCACGGCGATTTCACGCGAATCGCAGCAGTTCTCCTCTAGAAGAAAAATTGGCCCAAGAAAATCAATAGGGACGCTGAGACGTCTAGCGGAGAACGAAGCTGAAAGCCTATGAATAATAATGCGACACGGAAGATACTTATCATGGATTCTAAGTATATCCAGCGTATAAATGTCAGAAGGGCGTACAAAGCATTGTGAAGCTGCATCGCGGACGTCTGTCGACTAGCGAGCTCCGCCAGACGTTCCAGCAACAATCTGTACGAGCGCATAAAATTAAATCTTTCATGCTTACTAATTTTCAATGGGACGATGGCGGGGACGGAGACGGCTGAATCGTCGAATTTCAAAGCGAACAGGTTTATAACGTCGGTGACGGGCGTGGCTTTCCCTACTTTCCGGGAGATTCGAAAGACGAGACCGAGATTAGAGACCCGAGAGCTTTCTTCGAAGAGCTCCCGTTATCTTTTGACACGCTTTGATCTTCTAAAAACAAGCACGCTTCTTCTTCCTCTTATTTACCATGCGAGTATATTTACGCCAGCCTTTCCCCTTGATCCGTTGACCGTTCTCGAATCTCTTGCTCGCTTTGCAACATCATTCGACTGTAGCCATCACATGTGTAGATAAAACGAGGTTACATTTTGGATCTTTATTTTGCCTAATGCGCTGTCCTATTTTCTGTTTCAGGTGAGTCTTCTGATTTCCAGTTTTCTGTTCTGAAACCAGGACTGATGACTCGTCTGTGTAAGTGAGAATCATATTATTTCTGTACATCAGAGCCAGTCACTCAAGTACATTTTTCGAAATTAAGGTTTTTACAGGATCTTATTGCTTTCTCTTTTTTTTATTAGAATAATAGGAATTTAGTTAAATTTATAAATTAATAGTATAAACTACTTCGAATACTATGTTAATAAATGGGTAATAGCATTTGTTCTTTGGCTCTTATAAAAAATGACAAGAAAGGACATGGGTTACTCTGGCTCTGAGATACAGATTCAGTAGGAATTGAAAATTCTGTCGCGTGCTCTTATCATACACTCTGTTTCTAATTTTTTCATTTTTACTGGTTTAAATTGAAGATAGTTCATTTGATATAAATTAGAACTGGATCTAGTTCTATGTTTATTCATGTTTATTAGCTTTTTGCTAGAAGTGTGCATATCGATGAAAATTTAGGATAGACGAGGTAACAGCGAATATTACATGTAAAAGGTCGAGTGTTTGACATGAGTTTCGTAATACTTTAAGCTGTGTACCCCGAAAATTTATGTGGGTTACTAAGTCTACTATCGTCTACCAACTCAAATCTTCTACGCAAATAACGATCCCACGGTACGGCTACATACTTTATTTAGAGACCGGTAGAGTTTTCCAGAAAATCTGTGGAGCTTTTCAAGACTATATACTTCATCATTTTATTCGTACTTTAATTACGCGTTCATTAAAAATGTTGGTATTGCTCTTCACGGTAACTCAAAGTATAATTATTTACAAAAGAGCGTCTGTAACTGAACATTTTTAGTTTTCCTGGAACTTAGCTCGTTTACGAAAGAGCTACATTTTCAGTTTTAAGTAATGCGAGTAGCACTGGCGTTAATAAAATCGTAAATAATAATTCACAAGTTCACAGGCAACATGAAGCTAAATTTCTAGCAAAATGTAACATGTTTTGTATTTCTTCGTAAATCAGTATAATTAAGGAAAAATGAAAATGTTGTTGAAAATTTCTTCATAATTTTCCATCGTTTAATTCAGAGTTACATAGTTGTTACGGAAACAAAATTGAGACGAATTCAAATGAAAGAATAATCTGATTCGAGTATCGAACATCTTATCAGTAATTGTGGGAAATTAAATGCCAAGCTAATTGTCAAGTAGGAAACATAAAAACCGTCAGCGAAATTCTAGCACGCGCCTCAGAATAGTCGATAGCTGAAATATAGGGTAGTATTGTGTAGCGGGTTTGCACGTAAAAATCTGCATAAGTTGATGGTGGGTAATGAATACTTCCGTGTACGTTGCGTTCCATACAGCACTAACTCACGTGGAATATTAAGCATCGAGGAGTTCCCAGCCAGCGCAAATGGCCGATAAGAAATCGTAGGGAGACCATTTTCCCGACGAATAAAATCTGCGGACTATAAACTTTGCACGTAGATCTTTATTGAGTAAGTAACGCAATGCTCACTGGAATCGAATACTGATTGCTTCGAAATTGATTGTGGTCGAATATAAGATAGTACTGTTTCTCGAGTTTCAATTTAAAATTTAGTATTTCATTTATTCTGTCTCATTTTCTCTGGATCTAAACATACAAATTCCATGAAATTTTTATGGTGGAATTGATAAAGTTCGTCAAAATAATGACTGAAAAATTTTGGGAAAACAATGTCTCTATTTGGAGAACAAAACGACTTATTATTTGTGAAATGTTCGATTAAACATCGCGTAACATATTTTCTGAAAGCTTTATATAAATCGCGCATTCTGTTTACTTAGCACTAGTGATAGTGCACTCAGCTAAAATTTGATTGAAATTGATCTAGTGCTTCAAGTGGAAATGGGTCATGGACTTCGGCAATTTTCAATATGGCCAGAGCTCGTTTCTAGGTTTCCTTAAATATAATTACTATCTGACATGAGAACAAATTCTTACCGATCTGCTCAAGTTGGAGAACCATGGAGAAGCAAAAAAAAAATTCAAAACTTCATTGATATTTTGTGACCCTGTTTCAGACCTTTCAGAATTAATAATTGAAATTTCCCCGAAGCTTTACTAGAAATTTCTCACAAAACAGTAACTCACTCAAGAAACACGAAACTAAAAGTACCTTTGTGTTATTTAGTTTCCATGGTACACGCGTACTGTACAGAGTTGGTAAGCTTTCATCTGGAAAATATGTGGATCCATATGGCTACAGTAGATAGAATGTAGCGTATTATTGGCCAAACTAATCGTAACTACTAACTGAATCGACCTATCCCTTATATAAGGAAAATTACTACTACGTCAAAATGTATTTGGGGTGCAACTTTACCAGCTCTGCACACTAGGTGTACTGAGCATACTGTGTAGAGCTGGTAATTTTCAAGCAACTAGTAAATAGACCTACCAATAATTTCAATTTTATACAAGGGATACATCGATGTAATTAGTACTTATAACCACTTCAGCCAATAATAAATTACATCTGAAAGTACATGTGAAATCAAGCGACCTTATCTACTATAATCACACAGATCCTCATTTGTTCCAGTTGCAACCCTACCAGCTCTGTACAATAATACCCCGTACAGAAATACTGTCTCCAAGCCTACCTCCCAGGCATCCATTAAATCCATCCAGTAGTTCAGCTCCGTATAAAGAGTATAAAGCCTCATCCAATAAACGCGGACATGTCCCCAATACCAGGACTCAATCGAATAGCAGAACACGATCGTCCAGGAGATCTTAAAAATCATGGGATCCTCCTCGGTCGATCCAAGTGGGCAGAATCCTCGCAGGCAGGGGCCCGGTGCAATCTGAAATCTGGTCGAGGGGTTACGACAACTTAAAGGTATCGGACGTTAAAAAGGCAAATGGAAACTGTGCTTACGGCGCGGGTCCTCCCGAGCGAATCAGCGTTCCCGATGACGCTGCTCTCCTCTGGAGCACCGGATCACGCTCGATCCGCTTTTACGATCGGCCTTCGTAACCGTGCCTGATACGTGCGACTTTCCCCAGCGGCGGAGAGAATAGCAGCCTTTCGCGTGTTCGTGTCGGCGAGAGAGCCGAGGGCACAGCCGAGGGCACAGCCGAGGGCACGCGAAAGTGCTTGGCCAGCGGTGACGAATCACGAGGCGTCCGACGATAAAACAACGGCAGATGCATGTAAGCGAACATCTGTAAATTCGGTCGGTCCGGTTCGCGTGATATAGGAGCGTCGGCCCCCGCATCGGACATTAGACGGAATGTAATAGAGGTCTTGGCGAGTGTCCAGACGCTCAAACGGAGTCGGATGGAAGTGCTGCGGGGTGGATGGCGATCCTGCATACACTCCCCTCCAAAAGTGTTAGGACACTTGCTCGGCCACATCATATTTGGGAAAAGTTCTAACATGAGTAACGAACTGCACTTACAACCCCTAAAACTTCCGCGAAATGTGTCTGATTTATTTTACTATCAACGTAGAGTAGCCTGGTGAGACACAGTGAAATTAGTAGAATATGTCTCAAGTCAGACATAGTAAAGCCAGTGGAATAAATCCTAAATCAGACTCAGTAAAATCAGTAGAATATGGATCAAGTCAGACATAGTAATCCCAGTAGAATAAGTTCCAAGTCAGGGCATAGAGAGATAAGCAGAATGCAGCTTCAACCAGACAGAGAGAAGTCAGTAGAATATGTCTCAAGTCAGACATAGTAAAACCAGTGGAATGAGTCCTAAATCAGATTCAGTAAAATCAGTAGAATATGGATCAAGTCAGACATAGTAATCCCAGTAGAATAAGTTCCAAGTCAGGGCATAGAGAGATAAGCAGAATGCAGCTTCAACCAGACAGAGAGAAGTCAGTAGAATATGTCTCGAGTCAGACATAGTAAAACCAGTGGAATAAGTCCCAAATGAGACCCAGTACAATCAGTGGAATACTAGAAATACGAAACAAGTGTAAAGGATGTACATCAGTTACTACAAAGAATACTGTATTTTTCTCAACACACGTGACACCATTCGAATACTTATGAGCGGTACTGTACGCTGCCTCTGTACACACGCGTGCGCTAGCTTCTAATACCGGACCTGGTGTTCTATACCTAGAACCAGTATAGGAGACCACGACTCCCCGAGGAGTTCGCGTTGCCGTCTCAACTAGGCAGCAGATCGACCAGCGAAATCTTGGCCAGTTACCCTCAGCTGTGGTGGAACGTGGCTCCTCGATGAGTGGCTCCTTCCATCCACTCTCCTCGAGCTTACCAGAGGCCCTCGTGTTCTTTGGCCCTCGTGTCCCTTGGACCCTGTATTAAGGAGCAGAGTCTAGTTTCTTCGTGGCGTGTCTCTTCGTTATTAGCCCCGACGACGAGCGTCATATGCACTGAACGGTTCTTTTCTCGCCTTGGCAGACTCTGTGAAGAGCTTCCTCTAAGACAGCAAACGATCGTTGTCTAGTGTATGTGTCCAGGATATGTTTAATCTCTGCGGGGCAACTGCTGCTAGGCGGAATGTTTGAAACAATTGCCAGAGCGTGTTCGTTGAAAATTGACGAAACTTAGTTCGGCTCCTTATTTGATAAGGGGATTAGGAAAATGGAGCGGGATCTCCGTGGCACGACAAGGGAATATCAAGTACTGGCTAAGTGAACCGTCGACTCCTGTAGGTTGCGGTTTGAAGGCAGCAAACAGCCGCAGAAAGACGGACACGAGCGTCGAAGTTATTTAATTTCCTCGCCCCTCGTCCCCTCGTTTGAAGCTGACTTGGCAGCACGAGTGGCAGCTGATTCCCGAATTGGTCCAGTTGGCCTACTCGCTTGGCCCTTCGCTTTGTCCGCCGTTTCCCGCGATCGGAATTCGAAGTGGCCCCGTATTCGTTTGCAGAACTCTCGATCCCGGGGATTTCTGATCTTCTGATCCCACCATGATGTGTGTCACGCGATCGCCGCGTACTTGTGAGCGCTGCTTGTCGTTGGAGCTCGGTCTGATCGAGGCTCAGTGATTCTAGATGAGGTTGATGATTAATTGGAAAGTGTGCGCCGAGCACTGCATGTGACGGGACATGTCTGTGTAATTTATATGCAGGATACTGCATATTTGTTCCCGTTCCGCTGGCTGATGTCGGCCTGATATTAATAGTATTGATAAGCGATTAAGGAATCTGGTTATTGAGCCAATTATCGCGCGTCTATGGTTATCGTTCTTGATGGAAGGGTCGGTTTCCAAATTTCTGTGTTTGTTCAATAAGTGGTGTTTTTAGTGTACTATATATTTAATAATTTCAAATTATAAATGCGGTTTGAAAGTAATATAGTTATAAGTGCATATAGAGGTGCTCGTATTCAAGTTTCTTGGGTATGCGTTTTATTAATAAAAACGTCAATATTTGAATATTTGGAGATTTGAAAGTTTGAAAGTTTGAACATTTGAATTTTTGAATATTCAAATATTTGAAAATTTGAATATTCGAACATTTAAAAATTCAAAAATTTGAAATGTTGAAAACTTGAATATTTGAACATTTGAAAATTTGAAAATTTGTGGGTTCCCTACAGTTCGAAAAATCCACATAAATTTTTCAAATCAATCCATCGCCTCCGATTGATTCACTCGATGCTTTGCACATCCGTCACACTAAAATCCGACGTAGAATCACTGGCGCACGAATTTAGAATTTCTGTCCCTGAAATATAGGTCAGTCTGGCATTAGCAGTGTCCCAGCGTTGCGTTACGAGCTCTGATCCTGTCGCTGTTCTTATCCCACCGATTGAAAAGTCAAACTTCCCGTACCGACGAGCTGCGAGGTGGAGAGTATCGATGACGAAATCGCCGCTTAACGTCCTAAATCGAAACACACGCTCGGCTAAGAGAAATTCGGGTCAGCTCTCGCGACACGGTTCCAGCATCGCCGGACATCGATAACGCTCCTCGTCGCTGGGACAGCTCGATCGCCGATAGGTGCTCGTCCCTGTCCAGATTTTCGAATATTTCTTCGGTGTAGTCCCATGGGTCGTGTTACTCCTGGCGACGCGTAATTCACAGTAACGTCTAATAGCGTGCGCGCCAGCCATTACATTGCCGCGCTTGCCGCGCGCTGCACGAGCATAGAATAACGCGTTTCGATCGATAAAACTGCCTCGGTGCGTTCGAATTTCACGATGCAACATATTTTTCGGGTAATTTCCGGGAAAGTGGGCTCGATAAAATTTCCATCTTGAAATAATTCCGTAAGTGTGCCCTTTCCACGCACCCATTCGCTGCGATTACGCTGCATAATGCCGACGATTAACGACACCAGGAACACGATGTCGGCGCACTTTTCATCGTGAATGCAGCGTGTTCGGAAAGTTTATCGTAATCTGTTGCGTGGCATTTCGCGGTACGAGCAAAGGGTGCTGATTGCTTGACGCGTTAAGTGGGGAGGACTGATTATTTCTGAAGTTTAATGGCCGCGCATTTGTCTTTGACGCGTGCGGCCTGTGTGAGAAGATTTGTGATTCGTGACTTGAGACAAATGCGCGTTCATGAGCTGGATTCCTGACACTCTGTGAATAATGTACGTTGTTTTTTTGATCGTTGTAGTGTGGGTATAACGGAGTGTTACTAAATATGTGGGAATAACGTGAGAGGTGAATTAGGGATGCTAAAGTAGTAACAAAAGTTAGTGTAGAGATTTGTTCTATTTCACTTTGT
Organism: Calliopsis andreniformis; assembly: GCF_051401765.1. NCBI lineage: Eukaryota > Metazoa > Arthropoda > Insecta > Hymenoptera > Andrenidae > Calliopsis > Calliopsis andreniformis. Next base: position 20,120,479 of record NC_135064.1, read on the forward strand.
TTCTAGATTATAAGTAGGTTTGCACTTCAATAATTCTCGTTGCTAACTGGTTTAGTATAACTGATACCACCTGGTCACAGCAGTTAGTAAATCTTCCATTTATTGAATTTTTATTTTTACGAGGTTTTTCACTTCAGCTCTTTAGATTACGGTACGAGATTAAAATATCTTGAATTTTTAAATACGCGAAGACACTCGGTGAGAAGTCTTGAAAGCTTATTTGTAATGTTTTTGAGGTCAAATAGGATGAATATTTATAAGGGTATTTGTCACTCCATACTTCTACGATCACAATTTAATTCCAAAGTCCTGTCTTCATATAAACGAGTTAATTTTTGCTCACTCCGAGCATTTCCTCTGTCCTTTGAGAATTCAACAGTACAATTTCATGACATCATGTTCCAATATTATGGAAAATTAAATAATGTACCAAGCTCTCAGCAGATATGACACAAACGAATGAGTTACGACTTACGTAATTGTTTTTACACATACAGAAGAACGCGAATGTTTTCTGGTTAAGAACTACTCCTGGCTGGTACTTTCCTCAGTTATTGGACAGATGTTTCCCCGTTTGGCCTACTTCGCGTGATATAAATTCTCGTACAGGGCCTCTCGTAATTCGTGATATAACCGTGAAAGGGGGATGATTCCGAGAAAGATTGCACCCGTCAGGCTCGATTCTAATAAAACGTTCCCCAGTACCTTTGTTTTTGATAGAGTCGGTTCATGCGATCGACGAATAAAAACGTCCTTAGAAAGTCTATGAGTCATGTAATAGGGTCGTTGAAGAGTCGAAGGGTGACTGAAAGAGGAGAGTCCTCATTCAGATCAGGGACATCGGTAAGGCAGGGATAACGACTTTAATATTCGGCTCATTAATTATCGTTGGCCGCGTGAATCGTGGTGGGGGAGGATCCTTGCGTCGAGACCCATAAATTATGCATGGAACCGGGCTAGTTAGCTCGGCAATAAAGAACTGGGTTGGTTAGTTTTTCCTCCGTGCGCGTTACATTTTGCTTTTCTATTTGGAAAATCTGTGCACGCGCTCGTACACACGAGAAATTGCTTTTTGTCTCTTTTAACGAAAAGTAATTGCAGTATGTTTTTGTTCAGGGCAGCAGCGTTACTTTTCGAATGTGCGTCTGTCAGCGTTGCTACTTGTTAACAGTGTTCTAAGAGCCGAGAAATTACTTTTCACGAGGCAATGGATTTTGCTGTAAAATGTGAAGCACTGCTTGAAGAACAATTTTTAATTACTGAGTATAGAAATGTTTCAATTCATAGTATATATCTTTCCATACAATTTTTTTACCTCAGTATAAAAATTACTTGTTAATTATTCCTCAGTGTAATCTCAACGATTATATTTACCTACTTTTTCATCAGAAATAGAAAGCACTCAATATTTTCACAAACATCCGAGCTCTAATTCTCAGGTAGGTAGTTCACTGTCCAAAGAAACCCATTTCCATCCGCAGATCTGAAGGTAGATTTAAAACTTCAAAAAGTTTCTTTAATTTCACGCTATTTTTGTGAAATCAATATTTGCAAACTTGTCGCAGCAGTTCTTCGTTACACGTCCCGCATCGTCCACCGATCTTAAGATATATCGAAGTTCCTCGTGAGTCCAATAACGTTGCACCTCGCGACAAATTCATCTCGATAAATTTACCATCGCTAAAGAAACAAAAAGGGATGATCACCGTCGTGTTTTTCTTTCCGCGAGCACAACATGAGAGCTTTCTCGCAGGACCTCGCCGCTACAGATATTAATGTGAAGAAACTGTAGTTTCCTTCACGATATCGGCGCGAAGGGGAAAAAGTTTCCCGTGACGCAGGAAATCGAGACTGATACGACTTTTATTCCCCTGCCTGTACGACCATTCCGAGCGTATCCCGACCAGTATATCAAACGGAGGCGAAATTAAGCTTTGTTAACGGCATACAAGCGTGACTAAGCGCAGTGTTTGTACAGGGCGTTGAAAAAAAGTGTTTCAAGACTGTAAGGACTTACAGTACTCAGCGAGAGGAGTAAAAATGTCCAGTCAATATAGGTCCAAAAGTCAATCGATGGAAAATCGACTTTTAGTATGTAAGAATATTGGATAAAGTGAGTAGGTTTCTCTGCGACATACATAGAATGTAAATAGATTCAGAAGTACGTTCAAGGTTCTCAATACAAGATCATTAGATTAGCATCAAGAAGGATTAGTTCATAAATAAATGCAAATTTAGTACAGACCTTCTTTGTTACAGTAAATGTTCGATGTGATTTCCTTTTGTTGCAATGCAAAGCTCGGAAAGTACAAGGAAATGCAAATGAAAACTGAAAATTTGTGCTACATTTGATGCTATGAAGTAATCTTTGTTGATGCTAGTTTAATAATCTGGTTTTGATAATCTGAAAGATACTTCTGAATTAATTCCTCTATTTACATTCAACGCGTCGTGTAGAAACTCATTTGCAGTATCAAATATATGTAGATAATGAAAGTCAATGTTTCGTAGAAAGAATTGATTTTAGGATCTATCTTGATCAGACATTTTTGCTCCTCTCGTTGAGTACTATAAGTTCTTAAAGTTTTGAACCCGTTTTTTGGACACCCTATATATTTCTCGAGGAGTTACCGTGAAATTGCACTAGGCTGTTCATGTTAAGAATTCGTCTTGGTTTCGCAAAAAATTCTCTCTGTTGATGAGGATGTTACCCTATTCGATACGTACAGGGTACAGGGACATCCGATACCTCGTGTCGAATACGTGGTAAATTGAAACTCTATTGAGTGTGCAGTAGTGGAGATCAATGTTGTGTCAGACTATGCGCAGAATATTGGATATAGAGTGGTATTTCCTTCAAAGAACTACTCTTTCTCAAATCAAATTAAACTCGCGAAGTAATCGTCAAATCTAGAATTAGCAGTATTGTTCCTTCTAGAGAGGATTTCTACGAAACATTGTATTATGTATCAAAGATAGAACTGAATGTAAATAAGGTAGTTTAATCGACTTTTCATTATTTTTAAGCATACAATTTCAATGATTCGAATAATGGATGGAGGTAATACAATTGGAAATAATTTCCTTCCTGCCTCTGTACGTTATTAGGTGTCTCTCAGAAGCATGACTCTTTCATAGGATTCGTAACTCCACTTCACAGTTTGTATGCTGAGTATATGCATAGTATCGTCAGTAGACTGGTAGCTTGATTCGATTATGTAGTCGAAGTTGCGTCAACAGAACCAGAGTAACAGATTGGGAATAAAGAAACACAGGAGGATCGAAGCTCGTAGGTGTTATCGCGTCAACAGATTCCTATGATTGTATTTTTGATGCTACCCGTCGGGCTTATCGTTCTAGGTAACTACCTTCAATCTTCCACGCTAGTCCCCTAACGGCGTTCCTCGGAGAGCTCTCGTTGTCTTCCTCGTTCATTCTTTCTCTCATTCACATATGTGCTACATATCTTCCGTTCCAACCCTATGCTCTTGTTTTTCTGTCTGGCAGCTAGTTATATTCCGACCCGCCACTGGTCAACAGCTCCGCTGAGAGAATTTCAGTGGAAGGGATGATACTGGAAGGGAAGTCTATTTCGTTTCTGATGCAGAGGGTGTTTTCAACCGATTTCTTTTTGTATTGTGAGGTATGACTCGGAGATTATCGCCTGAATTTCCTGGCCCGTTTGAGGAAATTTAGGACAGTTAATCTGCGTGTTAGAAATTGAAAATTGTACTAATTGACTCTACATGTGTAGATTGGGAGATCGAAACTTCAAACTCTCAAACTTTCAAATTTAAATTTATATTAGATTTTACATTAAATTTAAAAAATTTTAAAAATTCAAAAATTCAAAAATTCAAAAATTCAAAAATTCAAAAATTCAAAAATTCAAAAATTCAAAAATTCAAAAATTCAAAAATTCAAAAATTCAAAAATTCAAAAATTCAAAAATTCAAAAATTCAAAAATTCAAAAATTCAAAAATTCAAAAATTCAAAAATTCAAAAATTCAAAAATTCAAAAATTCAAAAATTCAAAAATTCAAATATTCAAATATTCAAATATTCAAATATTCAAAAATTCAAAAATTCAAATATTTAAAAATTCAAAAATTCAAATATTCAAAAATTCAATAATTCAAATATCCAAATATTTCAATATTTAATGAGGAAAAACATTCGAAATTTGTAATTTTTAAATACTATTACTAAGTGATAGTTTGAGGTTTACTGAAGGTCTTCGTATAGTTTCATCGTTACTAATCCAACTACCGAAAATTCTACATAACAAAGATCTAGGAAAATCTAGCTCGAATAATCGACACTCTACTGTATCCAAATTTTCAGATTCACTAATCCTTACAAACCTTTCAAATTTTACAAATCATCTATGTCTCAAATCAGTCGAAGCAGAATCTCAATCAACGCCAATCCGTCATGCCTACTTAGTAGAACACATTGTGCTGCCTGGCAGACCAGTACAATATCGCACCTGCTGCACTGTTGAGGTGTGTACGAGGCGCAAAGCTCAGTCTGAGCAAATCTCGCTGAGCGTAAGCCTCGCCCAAGCATCCCCTGGTTAGGTAAATTCGGCAGCAGCTGCATCATCGCGTAGCTTCTCGAACGTATTAGCGACGATATTTACTTGATAGATTTAAAATCAGCATATGGGTGGCATTTATTCCCTCTGAGGGGACGTGTGTGCAAGATTGTCCATCGCATAGATAAAATCGCGCGCGGGACTTTATACGTCGTCCAAGGAAAACGTCGTCGAATGGGATCGGTCGATTGGCTCCGATAACCGATATGCTCGTAATACATTGCATTGCCATAAAACGGCTGATTCGGTACGTAGGAGAGGATAGTTTCCTCCTCGTGAATGGAAACGTTGCGAAGAATAACTTCCTTTTATTCGTCACAGACGTCGGTATTGATTATCCTTTGTGAATTGCCTCCGGGGAAAATTCATATTTTGATTGAACCTGATTCCTTAGATAATCGAAGGTAGATATATTTCCTTTCCGACTCTTTGGCTGCTATATTGCGCTCACACTAATGGTCGTTTTATTTACACGACTGTAAGAACTACTTCTGGTAGGTAGTAGGTGTTCTGCGAAAGAGGGACTGTGCAGCCAATTAAAAGATTAATTAATCAGAGTGAATATTCAACGTCCAAGGTAGAAACCAGTATTACATAATAAATATTGTAATACGTATAAGATAACAATTAATGAGTTGAAAGGAACTCTCATATTTTCCCTTACAAACATTATCTTTTAATATAATAATATATAATATTCGAAAGTGTTCAAAAAACCTGTATAATGAATGTTCGACCACGTAGTCTACAGCAAATTAGTTATAGCAAAAAAGAGTCAGCGAGCCAGTCCCAGTCGATAAGGCCCTGCTTTTCAATCATTAAACAAAGAAACAAAGAAGAAAGTCTTCCCTGTAGGATTAAGTGAAGCGACTATTAAAGAAAAGAACGATGCCGAGGCATTTACAGTAAGGGAATAAGAGGAGCAGGTTTAAAATCTCTGCTGCATATTATTCGACGCAGCAGTACGTGAGTGAAACAAAGCCTCCTTAAATAGTGTGACAAATATTACCTCGTCGAAAGAGGAAAGCACTATCTTTTCAGTGTCCGAGGGACTATAGCGACACAGATAGAGACACTCCATTCATGGGAGCTTTAGTTCCATAGAAAGGCAGCGCCTCTTCAGTCAAACGACGGACAATTAAGACGCGAAAGCTTCGTCGCTTTCTAGCTCAAAATTTGACGAGAAAAAGATTCAAAGTTTCCTCCACCTCAGTTACCATCACTTTTCGAAATTGCTCAGTGTCACGAAAATTTCCTCCAAAAACTGCACCCTCTTGCTCCTCGAGGAGAACCGATGGTCGCCCTGCATCGCGCGCTTGCTCCACTATTGTATGCAGAGGCGTCACGAAGGAAACGCGGCAGCTGGTCGATCAAGAAACAATCGAGCAAAGAATGTTCGAAATGTAAAACCGATGATCCAAGTGCGGGATAGGACTGGGTGCATCGATGGGGAAAAGGAATCGCGAGGGAAAAGGGGAAGATCGGTCAGACTCGGGACAGAACCTCAGTCTCTTCTTTTTGCTCGCCTTCCTTCGTTCCCTCCTGCCCTCTTCGAAGCAGTTCCAGAGTTATCCGGCCCGAGGCACTTGAAGCTCGACGACTTAATAATGCACCATCTCCGGGACCGTCATTTCGCAGAGACAACTTTGCGTAGATTGAGCACCCCGACCACTACTCTTCGCGCGCGACTCGCCACGATTGGCAAAGCAGATTTACCCCGGCAGCTTCTCGTTAACGCACGTTTATGTTTGTTTGCTCGGAGCGGACATCGCGCTTCTTGGTATCCCGCGGGGACGGCTATCGTTTTTCCTAGAAACAGTGTCGGTGCTCATTAGCAGTGTTTGCTTATTAATGGCGGATTAAGTGGAGATTTTGGATCATTAACTGGGCATCGATTTGCGCTGGTCGGTTTGAAATTAGAGCAAATATGGGTTTCGAGGGTTTTAAGTGTCTTAAGGGTTTTGGCAATAGAGTGTTATAATAGTAAAAACTGGATAATTTCTTAGAGTTTTCTTTCTTTTTTTCAATGCCTGTTATTTTGTTAAATAGATGTCTATGAATATCAGTAACCAGGTTAAATTATTTGAGTAGTGACTGAAATTCTGGTTCTCAGATTTTTTTAGCTAGCGTATTCTCTCTGGGATTACAATCTATGTATAGAGTGTTCGACGTCAGGTGTTAGAGATTGTAAGTGGAGATTCTATGTGTCAAAGTAGAACGAAAATTAAAAGTGATCAAATTGTGTTTAAGGTTTCATTTCAGAGTTACCAATGGTTTCATGAATGCCTGAAATTTGCGTGAAATGTGTCTGACTTGAGACTTATTCTACTGACTTCGTTGTGTCTGACTTCAGGCTTATTCTACTAGTTTTGTTACGTCTGACTTGGCGCTGATTCTACTGACAATCGCTGTGTCCGACTTGAAACCTATTCTACTGAATTTCCTATGTTTGACTTGGGACCTATTCTACTATCTTCACTCTGTCTGACCTGACTAGTACACCTCAACAGTAGAATAGGTCCTAAGTCAGACATATTTCACACATATTTTAGGTGTTTTTATCTTCAAGTAGTGCTACCACTGTCAACACTTAAATTCTCCAGTACCTTACACTTTGTTACTGATTTTTCATATCAATCACTCAGAACGAATTATTCGCAATGTAAACGGCGAAGAGAAAGTGTTGTGGAGAGAATAGTAATTTGAGGAAGGATTCCAGACCAATTTGACATATTCTTGTCATTTCTAAGGGTATTTCGGACATCTGATAACGCGTTCCTCCAATTTCTAAGAGGCTTTCTCGTGGCGTGTCAGAGTTGTCTGCTGATCTCGCAGAGTCCAAGCGTTTTGTCATTTTATGTGTGGACAGCTTACATAAACCATATCGACTGGCTGCTTTCTGTTGCCCGCTTCCTTTGACGGACAGCCGATACAATACCTCGGCGAATCGAAGAATCTATATGACGAGCAGATATTGAGTTTGCCAGGGTATCGGGTGTTTTCGCAGTGACGTAATAACAACGTGAATTGCGTTTTCTTTGCGACTGTATACCTGCAACTACGTTACAGTCAGATAAAAATTTAGATAATTTTCAATATTGAAACAATATGCTTCTTCATTACTAAGTTCACATGTTTTAACAAAAAATTAAGTTGTTACTCATAAAATTACCTAATTTCTTCTATGCTTTACGTGTTGGAAAAATTCTAGTTTCTTTTAGTAATTTCTTATAGAAATATTCTTATGGTAATTTTTTCGATTAGTAAAAACATAAACATAGAATATTAAACTAAGAATCAATTTTTTAATAGAACCAAAATTAATAATTCAGATCTTACAGTGATAGTGCACGAATTAATTTCGTTACTTGAGAGGTGAAAGTATAGCAACCAGCGCGCACATGTACAGCTTAAAGCTGAGAATCCTCCCTGCACCGTTAATGCTCCCATATTTTATGTTATCGATTGCACGTGGGTGAGCTTGGAAACGAACGTCCTCCAGGTCACGTTATAAATAACAATCGAAAGGTGATGAATCATACGCAGGGAAAAAGGACACAGACTGGCAGCGATTCTACTTATGATACGAAAGACAGTGCCGTATTATACACGCATTACTTCACTTTGATAACAATCGTTCCTTAAATTTCGATTCGATTTAGAATTTCAGTCACGCACAAATCTGAAATATTTTTTACGCCATTCGTATTTCATATTAGAGTTTGTAGCAACTAAAGTTGGAAAAAATACGCTCGCAATAAATTTGATCATAACTTGTTTAATACGTGCAAAACACCAGCGCGATGGTATATGCACGTACTTGGATTCTAGCCAGCGCGAAAAATTTGTGAATGCACAGATGTATCGTTAAATAATTTTAACGTGGTTGGCGTTATCGCAGCACTTAAATCTAAAAAATCAGGGGTAGTAATTTTACCAGCTGCATCGATAGCGGCAGTCTTTACTGATATTTATATACATACGTCTGATTTTAATAAATTTTCATTTAATGACTAATATCAAAATAATGAGTAACATTTTTTTCGTTATTTTAGTTGTGAATAATCGTTCTTTTATTGCAATGTTATTCTATTATACTCCATTTCGCAGCTTCCTCCAACAGTTAAGCTTAGATGACGCATAATATTTAATCTTCGATTATCGTTTCCCGTGTTCGGAAATCGCGCACGATGTGTAAGGGTGTATGCGAAGATGCCGCAAATTGCTTGGCTTAATTGGCCATTGCCTGTTGCTCCTCACGGATACATCAACCGATTGCTCGATATCGACGTCTTATAACGTAATATGAGAAGCGGATCAAATACTATACAATCTTGCTTTTAACGTAAGGGTAGCATAATGGGAATAATGCAACAGAACGTAAATATTAATAGGCATTATTAACTGTTGGAAATAATGAGGCACCACTTGTTGGAGATAATCCGTATTCTTTCGCATTACATATAAATATATAATTGGCTGCTGCGATTCGATTCGCTACTCAAGCGTGATGGTCTAAAATTATTAATTAACTCCCGATGATGCTTATTTATGTATATTCCAATTGTATGAATCATTTTCCACATTGCAGCTTAATGCCTTGTCGATAAATACTTAATCGTTTAATGATGGTATAGTGGAGTTTAAATAACTTACCTGAATCGTAGAGTTAGGTTGGAAATATTTCACTAACGCAACTGGTATACTGTGGAAGGTAAGGAAGCCTGACATGTATATTTTGCAAACTTCCAACAAGGAGAAACGGTGTTTCGGTGTAAAAGGCACACTTTCGTCTTACGCTCGTAGTCAGAGGTTCTCCTCGTGAGAACCCATTATGGCGAAACATTGACGTTGAAGATTTCAATTTCTTTGTCGAGTGGGTCAGGGTGAAAGCCCACTTCCGCTCGATCCTTGGTTGCACTTCTGCAGCCACTCTACCGTTAGTCGTAAACCTTTTGCCATGTCGCGTACAGCAGCGGGTTTTATATGGGTCCACATTGCCGAAAGCTTGCTCCTCTTCACCCTTTCTTGCGCATCCCTTAACTAAATCTTCGTTTTACGATCCCGCAGGCTGATGCAAGCCAACCACTGTAATTGTTACGTACCATTTTATTTACGGGTGATAAATGTTTATCAGAACGATGTATCGTGGGTTCCAGAGGCTCTGAAACTTGAGGTATTGCGACTTGAAGGTAGATTTTTCGTTTCCTAAATTACTGTCACAACTAGTTTCTAATGTCCAAAGAGAAAATGGAACTACTAAAAGAGATATATAAAAGAAATTTCCTAAATTACAGTAACTTTCAATAATTACAGCATACCCTACTTAGTTCCTTTACACACAATATAATTAAAAAGGGGCAGTCTTCAGTAAACTACTCATAAATAGATCAGAAGTGATCACAGTGATCATTTCCATACAATAATTTGCAACCCATATTCCTCACCCATGCATTCATACATCACTGCTACAACAACAGCTGTCAAGGCGTACAATAGGGGTTTTAATAATATTTTAACAAAGTAGCGTATTCGACCCACAAACAAGACAAGTGATTGTTGTATGCTGCACGAAATGAAAATTTCATGCTCGTTTCGGGAAACGCATGGCCCAGAGGTGCTCCCTGTCCTCCCATTATTTATCATGTCGATAAAGGGCAAATAGCCTGAGGTGGTTGCGGTCGGAGGAATCGCGACGTTCGCATTACGAGTACATCCTCCATAGATACTTATGTACGGTGTCTGGTGTGTTCCGCGCCTGTAACTTATCTTCATTTCGCGACGGAAAAGGAAATGTCTGTTTTCTCATCCTCACTTGTCACCTGTGCTGTTGAATTATGTATGCCGCGTGTGCATGTAGATACCGACGCCCTGGAATATCTTATTCGAGTATCGTAGCTCTTGATACAACGTTTACCGTGTTATTCGACACGTTTCACTTCCTCTTTCCTCTCTCTGCCCGCCCATGGAGACGGCGTGTAATCATTAGCTATTTGTCAAGAAATCACATTGGGCTAGACATTGCTCTTGTCTTGCAGTGGAAACTGATCTACCTGCATAGAGTTGCAGGTGTGAGAGATTGGTAAGAGAAGGAAGTTCAAGCTGATGGCAGGGAAAATGGGGTGCAGAGATGGAGGAACTGGGAAATTGGGCCAAGGAATTGGGAAGGTGGAATTGGAAAGTGGGATGTGGAATTTGGGAAATGTGACATCTACTGACAATATTGTCGGTGTAAAGATCGATTACAGACTGAGCAGTTCCTCTTTTTCTGTTTAATGGATAAGAAGACAATCAAGGTATCTCATATTATATACATATGTATATCTGAGGGATAGGCTAACCCAAGTCCACTTTCTTCAAAGCTAAGTTTTTCATGAATGAAGGGCAGGAAATTGAATACTATAAACTACTTCAAATTAGTTCAAATACTATATGAAGGAATGGGTAATCTTCTTAACTTTGAGTTCTCCTGAAAAATAACAGAAAAGGACTTGGGTCATGCTGGCTCTCACGTACAAACATAAAATTTGTAATCTGCCTATAGACCAACAAAATTGTCAGCCACCGACTGTCGGGTGTGCTCTTAGTAGATACAGGATTAGGGAAGTGGGGAATGGAACTCGCTGTAGAAGAACTTGGAAGTAAAATCAGGGAAATGGGAAGTAGGATTAAGACAGCAGGGAGTGAGGTTAGGGAAACAGAAAGTGGAGTCAGGGAAATGGAATAAGGGAAGTGGAAAGTACGAGTGGGAAAGTGGAGTGTAGGAGCGGAGAAATGAAGAATAGAAAAGTGGGGAAAAAGAAAGGTAGAGAGTAAGGGTCATTTCCTACCTCAGGGGATGCTTCAGTCTCGAATGTCCGCAGTAGAAATTCGCAGACCTCTATCTCTACTTATGTCGGCAAGAGTATGTACCTATATCATACGAGTGTTATAAACAAGATCGTATCCTGGAATTATATAAAATTACTCTCACAGAAGATGAATATTTCCAGAAAACTATCTTGGTAGCTATCCTTACATTAATTGTCCTTGTGTTTTCGAAACTACCTAACAACAAAAATGACTTGCATATTCGAAGAAATTTTGTATAGAATATGAAGACGCAGTAAGAAATTGCGTTCCCCCGATGTCGATAGCGGGAAATTTCAGCGGCAACGTTTCGCTGTCAATCCAGATCGAAATTTTCTATGTATCCCGCATGCTTTTCGAGCGGATATTAAGAAGTGGAAGGATATTGGTATCCGTATTGTAGTTTCGGTGCCTCACGCCACGTTGCATTCAATATCGCAAGAGTTATCAGTGTTGCGGTAGAAGGTAGCAGGTCTGAGTTGCTTAAGCTTTGGAAAAAACAAAGTTTCATTCGTATCTTCTCGATAAGCAGAAAAAGGCGCGCATTGCGATTGAACGGGAATCGGAGGGGCAACCAATTAAAATATAGATGATGTTCTTTCTCCCTCTATCCATATACTACTTTTCGTTATTTTTTGCATTCTTCAAACGGACTATCCAGTGATTTGATGCATCTGCACATCATCCATATGCATACGCTTTTGTGAATGTGTGCGTAGCGATGTTCAACCAGTCGCGACAGTAAAGGAATATTAATTTCCATGGCTTTTAAATGTGCTCCAATGAAATTTTTAAACAGTTACATATGTATGGCAAACGAAGTAACACGTACGCCTTTTAATCGGAATGTTTTATAGAGGTGGGATATTTATTGTCCCTGTGACTGCTTGATCAGATAAGTATTTACGATTCAAATAATTATATGGGGATATTGAAAAAGGAATGTTAGGGATCATTTTTGTAAGGATTATATAGTTTTAGGTGAATTGTCTAGTAGGATTTGTCGCGTAGCGAACCCTCTTACATTATTTGTCGTAGCAGCAGTAAATATCCAAGGAACCGTTACTTGCCAAAATTTAGTTTATTAGCTGTCGACACGTTGTACCAGGGTTTGAATTTAGTCATAATTTTTATGTTTTCCATATGTTCACTCCAAGTCGAGGTGCTCCTTGGTTTTTTATTGCTAGCTGTAAAGCATTAGTCGGATTAGCGGCGTGGGTCATCGGGGATGCAGTCGGTAACTTCCGATGACCGTTGGAAAAACCCAGAAATTCCCACTTCTAGCTTAATTCTGTCAACCCCACTCCGTTTGAACTCTGTTTTCTTGTTACCCCCTCTTTTTTACAAAGACCAATGAGATGTACGCTTAATTTGAAACAGCACAACCTAACGTATAAATATGAAGACTGCCGCGAGAATTGGTGATTTTGCTTCGTATTTGTCCGACAAACGAGAATAAAGTTCATTAGAGAAAAGGTTTTGAATCGCTACAAACAGCAATTTATACAGTCCACTATCGAGCTAAAAGTATTCGCACAAGGTTAATTCGGCGTGCGAAGTGTAAGTTCATCTATCTCATAAGATAGAAAACGCACACAAACATTTTGGTCCTTCGAGCCGGATACTTGGTGACAAAGGAACTTGTGCAGTGCAGTGAACACTAAGGAGTGCATCAGCTTTGGTTATCGAAAGCGTTGCTTATTAGTGTTGGAGTTTGGCTTAGAACAAGAAGCTTCAACTTGATACGTCTGGATCTTAGTCTCTATGCAAAGAGGGCAGATCAGCAGTATCACCGTATGGGATACTTCAACCAAGGAAGCAGCCTATAGGACACCTCAACCAAGGAAGCAGCCTATAGGACACCTCAATCAAGGAAGCAGTCTATTTGGACACCTTAACCGGGGAAGCAGCCACCGGACAACGGATCATTTAGGAGCGACACATCGAAGCATCACCGAGGCATCGTAACAGCATCATCGAGAGAACGCAAAGTCGTTGAGGAACTGCAGCAACATCGCAACCGTCCCAGAAGTTCAAGAGTCTGAAGGTTTAGTATACGAATCACCATTTCCTTAGCATATTTCCCTTCGTATAAATAGCATCGATCTTGATTTCGTTTGTTATATTAACTGTCGGTGTAACATGGCTAATACGCAAGAATCAGTGCAATTGAAGAGTCTTAGGAGACAGCGGGCTTCGATAAAGGGACAGCTTACACGTATAGAGACCTATTTGAAGGAGGGCGAGCATGTAGAGGTACACGACTTACAAATTCGTAAGGAAAGGGTAGTAGAGTTGGGCAAATCGTTTGAAGAAGTTCAGCTGGGTATAGAACTAGAGGATGAAGTTTCAAATCATGACATCGAAAGAGAACAGTTTGAACGTAATTATTTCAAAATAGTTAGTACAATTAACAGACAGCTTGAGGGATTGCGACCTTCGAATGCAGCAACAAGTTCAGTTAGAAAGGCGGATTCACCAAATACAGTGAGGATAAAACAAGAGAACACGCTTCTACCAAAAATAGAGATCAAACCATACGACGGCAATCCAATTGAGTGGCATAGTTTTCACGACACCTTTAAAACATTAGTCCATGATAATCTAGACATACCATCGGTGCAGAAATTTCACTTATTGAAAAATGCTTTACGCGGGGAAATCGCGTCGGTCGTTTCCGCTTTGAATGCGTCAGAGCCTAATTACCTGGTAGCTTGGGATTTGCTGCAAAAGCGGTGCAATAAACCGCGTCAAATAGTTCAATCTCATTTAAAGGTTTTGTTTGAATTGCCAGAAGTAATGCGCGACGCACCTGCGAATTTAAGGTCTCTTGCAGAACAAGCGCAAATGCATGTGAAGGCACTAGCGACACTAGGTCTACCCACAGGCCAATGGGATGCAATTTTAGTTTATATGATAGGTAAAAAATTGGACAAAATTACAAGGCGCGGGTGGGAGCGTACTTTAGAAAATGAGGACATGCCCACATTCGAACAATTATTGAATTTTATAAATAAGCAAGCGCGCGGTGAAGAAATTGAAATAGAAGTTCTTAGCTCACACAGGCGAAACGTGTATCAGGAGCGTTCTCAACGCAATAATGTCGGTTCCAGAGGTCATTCTTATGTAGCGACGGCAAATAGTAATAAGTGCGTTATGTGTGAAGGGAATCACGAAATATATCAATGTAATCAGTTCTTAAAGGCAGCCGTTCGCGATCGGTTAGAGGTTATAAGAAGAAGTAGATTGTGTATCAATTGTTTTCGATCTAACCATGTAGTTAAGAATTGTCAGGCCACAGGTTGCCGGAAATGTAAGCAGAAACATAATACTTTGTTACATTTCAATAATGAAAATAGAGTCAATCTTAATAATAATAGTACACAAGCAGTAGATCAAGCAGGAAATTCCGGATCGAATGCAAATGCATTAACGGTCACTTGCGGTTCGGAAGTATTATTGGGTACTGCTCAAATAAAAATACTAGATAGATTCAATAAGGAACATGATTGTCGTGTGTTATTAGACGGAGGGTCACAAACTCATTTTATTACAGAAGAATTAGCGGAAAAATTACAGTTACAAAAACAGGCTGTTAATTTAACTTTCTCAGGCCTGGGGCAACAAGCGACCAAGGCACAATATTTAGTAAAAACTGTAGTTAAGGCGCGTCATAGTTCTTTTACAAGTCAGGTATCATTTATAACTCTGCCGTTTCTTACAGGACTGTTACCTTCACGACAAGTTGACCGCTCGAACATGCAAGTACCGCGAAACATTAAATTAGCAGATCCAGAATTTCATAAACCCGGAAAAATAGATGCATTGCTAGGGAATACATTATTTTTTAAATTATTAAGTATTGGCCAAATTAGATTAAGCAATAGTGCAGTAATCCTGCAAAAAACATTACTAGGATGGATTGTTACGGGCGAATCCAACATCCAACCAAAATATAGAGCACCCACCTTGGTAAATTCATTTCACATAGCAACATCGTTAGACAAAACATTAAATAAATTTTGGGAAGTAGAGTCATTCGTAGATAAGCAGTTTTTGTCAGCAGAGGAAAGAGCTGCGGAAGAATTATTCAAACAAAGCACCGTAAGGGATACAGACGGCAGATATTGTGTCAGGCTGCCCTTTAATGAGCGAAAACAGCTCTTAGGGAATTCGCGAGAAGTAGCACTTAAGAGATTTTATGCATTGGAACGCAAATTACATTTGAATAAAGGATTACTAGATAGTTATAGTGAATTTTTGAAGGAATATGAGCAACTGGGACACATGACACAGGTCAGTGTAAAGGAAACAAGCAAGGGCTTTTACCTGCCGCACCACGCGGTGGTAAAAGAGTCCAGTGAAACAACTAAAGTACGTGTAGTATTCGACGCTTCCGCAAAAAGTTCAACTGGGGTTTCACTTAATGAAACGCTATTAATTGGGCCTAATTTGCAGGACACTTTATATAAATTATTACTCCGATTTCGTTCGTACTCATATGTTTTGACAGCAGATATTGAAAAAATGTTTAGACAAGTTAAAGTACATGCTGAGGATAGGAGTTACCAAAGGATCCTATGGCGCAATTCGCAAGATCAACCTGTCAAAACATATGAACTAAATACTGTAACCTACGGAACAGCATCAGCTCCGTTTTTAGCGGTACGTTGTTTACAGCAGCTGGCTAACGATGAACAGAACAAATTTCCCAGAGCAGCAGCTATATTCAAAAGGGATTTTTACATGGACGATTTGTTAACTGGAGCCGCCACTCGCGACTTAGCTTTAAAGATACGGGACGAAGCAATAGCATTAGCAAGAGTAGGAGGGTTTAATTTAAGACAGTGGACATCGAATGATGCAGAATTAATTAAGGATTTAGATACAAGCAACCATGAACGGACTCTTTCTTTAGACATCGACGAAACTAGGAAGGCATTAGGCATTTGTTGGAAGCCAAGAATAGATGAAATTTTATATACTATAAAGAGCAGCGAAAACAATTCTAGATCGACAAAGCGTACAATATTATCACAAATAGCCCAATTATTTGATCCCTTAGGTTTATTAGGGCCGGTAATAGTTAGAGCCAAAATAATTATGCAAGAACTGTGGAAAGCAAATATAAATTGGGATGATTCAGTACCACAAGCAATTTTGACTATGTGGCTGGAATTTAGAAAGGAATTACCGCATCTAAATAAATTTTCGATACCAAGAAAGACTGTTATTGATGACCCAGTGACGGTTCAATTGCATGGGTTTGCCGATGCTAGTGAAGCGGCGTATGGGGCTTGCATCTACCTACGATCAGTCAATAAGCAAGGCAGCTGTAAAGTTAGTTTATTGTGTGCCAAATCACGAGTTGCCCCGGTAAAAAGCATATCATTGCCTCGCTTAGAACTGTGTGCGGCTAAGTTGTTAGCTAATTTGCTTAAGGAGAGCCGTAGCGCATTGAGTCATATTCGGGTTGAAAGGACTGTATTATGGTCAGATTCTACAATCACTTTGCATTGGATTAAAACATCGCCTCATCTGTTAAAGACATTTATAGCAAATAGGGTCAGCGAGATTCAGGAACAGACGGATGTTCAAGCCTGGCGACATATTTCGAGTCCAGAAAACCCTGCGGATTTTATATCCAGAGGTTTAACGCCAGTGCAGATCCTAAATAATCAATTGTGGTTAAAGGGTCCGCATTGGCTTTCAAAACATGAAGACGCGTGGCCGTCCGTAGATCTTCCTGATATCGATATCCCGGAAACGCGTAATTTTAAGGTTTTAGTAGCAAGCCTTGATACGGCGTTTTTCATAGATAGATTTTCGTCAATAAATAAGCTTAATAGAGTGTTAGCATACATATTACGGTTCTATAACAATTGTAAGGGTAACCTAAGAATTACGGGTGAACTAACAAACATAGAAATTACAAATGCACATATATATATTTTGAAACTAGTTCAAGCGCATACTTTTGAGCAAGAAATAAGGGATTTGAAAAACAACACTCCAATTAACAAAAAAAGTAAGTTGCTCAACCTAGCGCCATTTATTGATGGAAATGGCTTATTAAGAGTAGGCGGGCGATTAAAACACGCGCATATTAGCTACTCACACAAACACCCGATTGTATTACCGCGTCGGCACTACATTACAGAATTAATAATTAGAGAAGAACATTTGAAGAATTGGCATGCAGGTATACAGGCTACGTTAAATGCGGTTAGACACAAATATTGGCCAATCGATGGAAAAAATTTTACGCGTAAGATAATTCATCGTTGCATTAACTGCTTCAAGGCTAATCCCAAGGTACCCGAATATATTATGGGGAATTTACCAAGGGATCGGGTGACCCAAGCACGTCCATTCGAGAATGCAGGTATTGATTATTGTGGACCATTCTTAATAAAAGAAAGGAAACATAGAAATGTGAAAAGGATTAAGAGTTATGTCGTTGTATTTGTATGTTTTGCTACAAAAGCCACTCATTTGGAACTAGTCACAGATCTGACTACAGAAACATGTATAGCCGCGATTAAACGTTTTTTCGCAAGAAGGGGAAAGTCTCGAAATTTATATTCCGACAACGGTAGCAACTTTGTTGGTGCGAGGAACGAAATCATAGAAATTCAAGCATTTGTAAATTCTGAGGAATATAAGGGAAATTTAAACAGATATTTGACAAATGAACAGGTCAATTGGTCGTTTTCTCCGCCTCGTTCACCGCATTTCGGAGGCCTATGGGAAGCCGCGGTTAAATCCTTTAAAAAGCATTTAAGAGCTACTATTGGAGAAACTGTGTTTACCTACGAACAATTTAATAGTATTATAATCGAGATCGAAGCTATTTTAAATTCCCGTCCACTAACTCCCTTATCCTCTGATCCGAACGATTGTATCGCATTAACACCTGCCCATTTCCTAATTGGTGGTTCGTTACAAACTCTGCCAGAATACGAAATCTCAGATATCCGAAACAATAGGCTGTCACTGTGGCAGCATACCCAAAAAATTAAACAGCATTTTTGGAACAGATGGCACAGGGAATACCTACATGAGTTACACACTAGAAGCAAGTGGCATGTCGATGCCAACAACAACATCAAGGAAGGGATGCTGGTCCTAATACGCGAGGACAATCTAGCCCCGTTGCAGTGGAAGTTAGGCAGAATCATGGAGCTACACCCAGGAGAAGACAAGATCATCCGTGTAGTGTCTGTGAGAACACCATTAGGAATTTATAAAAGAAGTGTTAAGAAACTGGCGCCATTACCAATAGAGTACATGTAATAAGAAACTAATTCATAATTTGTTACAAAGGCGGTATTAGAGAGTAGTTGTTTCTATAACATTGTACACGTGAATTTAAGACCGCGTTGCTATAAGTATATACTGTAAGGTAGTATTAAGATTTTCGTTTTGACTTTCCGCAAACCATTCATTGTTTAAATCTTTTGAACATGACCGTTCAAGGGGGGCGGTATGTCGCGTAGCGAACCCTCTTACATTATTTGTCGTAGCAGCAGTAAATATCCAAGGAACCGTTACTTGCCAAAATTTAGTTTATTAGCTGTCGACACGTTGTACCAGGGTTTGAATTTAGTCATAATTTTTATGTTTTCCATATGTTCACTCCAAGTCGAGGTGCTCCTTGGTTTTTTATTGCTAGCTGTAAAGCATTAGTCGGATTAGCGGCGTGGGTCATCGGGGATGCAGTCGGTAACTTCCGATGACCGTTGGAAAAACCCAGAAATTCCCACTTCTAGCTTAATTCTGTCAACCCCACTCCGTTTGAACTCTGTTTTCTTGTTACCCCCTCTTTTTTACAAAGACCAATGAGATGTACGCTTAATTTGAAACAGCACAACCTAACGTATAAATATGAAGACTGCCGCGAGAATTGGTGATTTTGCTTCGTATTTGTCCGACAAACGAGAATAAAGTTCATTAGAGAAAAGGTTTTGAATCGCTACAAACAGCAATTTATACAGTCCACTATCGAGCTAAAAGTATTCGCACAAGGTTAATTCGGCGTGCGAAGTGTAAGTTCATCTATCTCATAAGATAGAAAACGCACACAAACAGGATTTTTAGTTTTCAATGATGAAATGAAAAAGATTTAAAAATTTGATGTGCTTCTATGCAGTTTATAATGTAAGATAATTTTAACATTCTACCTAAATTTTTCTGGAGTTGCTGTCAAAATTTCAATTAAAGTGGCAACTGAACTACCAGGTTTCCACAATGCTGTACTCGAAATTTTTTCACTACATAAAATAGGCTATAGCCATGTTACGGTGTGTGAAATAAACTATTCCTTTATATGACTTTAAATATTGCATTGTAACTTTCAATTCTATTCATTCTCGTATACAATGAATAACAAAATGATGGAAATTGGCGAATAATGAACAGTATGACAAAGCCAATGGGGTATGAATAGAACATAAGCCATTCTCTTTCGTACTTCCTGCTCAGTTTCGAGAATTTTAACATTTTACATGTAAACACAAACACAGTTTCATAGAATACGGCTTTCCCATTCATTCGTTCGCGAAATTTAATTGCATTCCCAACGGGGTTCCCAGGAGACACTAATCAAATCCATTTAACGACGACGGCCAATATTATGTCGCACTCGTAAGCCACCATTAATTAACATGTGCCATATAGATACCGCGCACAGTTTCCTACAATATGGTTTCTCGTCAAATAACGTAGTCTACAATATTCCAAGATAGTGATCACATGCAGTAAACTCGAAATTAGTATACATAAATTCGTAAACGAATAAAAATTATGATCACCCATTAAGACGATACAGAGTCTTATTAATTATTAAGTTGTGTAGGAAATTGTCGATAGGGGAAAAATTAAATGATAAAGTTTATTTTTTTTTATTTCACACAAAGCTGAGTACTATTTAAAAATAGTTATTAGAAAAAATAGATAATTGCTAGGTAGTTTTGCTCTGTTAATTCACTATTTAGTTATTATTTATTTTTCACTCAATTTTAAGCAATTTTCAACTGAAATCCTTGCATGCAAAATATGAACCTATTTTTAATCTAAATTATATTTTCCTCCTAATTACTTCCAGATAAAAATAATAAAATATTCCATACCCTATTTTTCAATTCTTATTTTAAATCATCTCCAGACTTAATTTAATCGCGGTACTTCTATACCTACCAATTCAATATTTTTAAAAATCCCCGTGCAAGAGGCTCGCGCGTGTCTGCGATCAAGCATGCACGTCGTCAGCGTCGAACAGGTTGCGAGCATGCTGCAACATTCAGAACGCATATATCTCGGTGAAATACGTGTCCCTGACTCGACCGAGCCAAGTCGCTGTTCAACCCACCCTATTTATTAGCCCAAAGCCCACGCTGACGAGCGACTACTGTTGACTACTGTTAATTAAATCCGGGCAATTATTTTACACGACGTCGTAAACCATCCCCGTATCCGTGTCGTTCTGCAGAGGTGGAGTACACCTCGCCATTGTTTCCTATCGATCCCCCCAAAGCATATTGTCGCCAGTATCCCATTCTCGCGAACGATCAGCACACGAATTCATCGAGTGGCTCGTCTGCTCTGGTGAACTGTCCGCGAAAGACTATCATCAGGAAGTTTCTTTAATCCTTTGCAGAACGAATGGGCACGGGCAACAATGGATGCGACCCAGTACTGTCAGCTGTCGCCTTGTCGGTGATTAAACGAGTTTCGGGTGATACTGTTAATTCTGTGCTGCGCTCTAACTAATTCTCCTGTACTCCGTTATTTAATCTTACAGTGGTGGTGTCTGATTCGTTCTCGTAGTGTCGAGTGTGCTAGTTGGTAGTGCTGGGGGGTTGAGTGTTTGTGTAATGAAGTTGGAAATTTGGTTGGGCACTGTGTTTGGAAGGATTCGTAAAGTTTAGTATAATTTTAGGAGTCTACCTTCTAACAAGAGTCAAAATTAGGTAAGAATTAATAAATGCAGTGAATAATAAATATAGTGTAATAAATAGGTCGACAGTGAAGAGTGAAAAGTGTCGTACAGAATCGGCCACTTGAATTCCAGCAGGTCTATGTTGAATGGTACTTATTAAATATATACTGCAGATTCGTAACTTAACAGAGAAGACATGACAGAACAGTTTTGGGATTGTATTGATTCAGTATCATTAATAATACAAAAAAGCTTATTTGATAGTATGAAATACTTCATTATAAACAAGGTTTCCCAATACATATAGAATTTAGTAGTCGCTTCATATACCTACTTTCAGAAAATTAATAACTACACTGCTAGTCAGATATTCTAATTAAAATGTATAAATCATTCTACATCCAATTTACCATATCCGAGGAGAGAAAAACAAGATGCGAATTGAACTTTTCATACGAAATAATTTGCTTGCATTTCGTTTGGAATAAAAATGGGTTCGCTCTTCTGTCCCATCTGGTAGGAGCGTCGGTGAAAATCAACATAAAATATCGCATAGAAATTAGGACACCCGGTCGTCGACCCGCGTAGTGCACCAGTATGTAACTGTATTTCCCTGAAATGTAATTCGTTTCGCAATTGACCCAATTTTATACGATCTCTTTTCCATTCTTCCTCACTTTCCCATTCCCTGTTGTCTTTCGATACATGAAAAGTTCAATTCCTTATCAAATCATTTAGATACTTAAATCTCGTATCTTCTTTATGACTCTTTAAAGGTGTAATAGGTTATACCACAAAAGACATATATCGAAGTAGGAGATTGTACATCATACGCAATTTGAGTACCAATACTAACTTTATTCACCCCTCAGGGACGAGCTTCGTAAATCCTACCACGATTATACTTAAAAAAGTTTCCATAAATAATTTCTCTCTTTATCTTTAAACCTCATTTCAGAGTTCAACACAAACCAACAAATTGTTTCCCAATATCTCCCATTTACAAAGATTCAGTCACAAAATTTGCAACAGGGAAAATAAACTTCAACTGCTGGTCACTGAAACATTCGTTTTTCATTTACACAAAGCGTTCACAGACAAGGTAATTACGATCCCATTGTGTTTACATCAAACGACTTTTTGTCAAGGGGATCCTGTTCAGTCACATTAGTCGTGGATTTACAGCGCAACAGTAGGCATTTTATTGCATTAATAACTCATTAACGAGCGGCAGGGGCACGACGAGGGCTTCATCGATTACGAGTTGAAACAGACCGCGTCGAGGAACGTGCTCGAGCGCAGCCATCCCGCGAAAATTCCGCGGCAAAGCGAACAAGGGCGCGTTTTAATTTCGTCGCGGTGCAGTCGAGCCAGACGTCGCGCGTCGCCGAGGAACGTCCTCCGTTTTTCACTTGGTGCAGCATTTGAAACGTTCTTCCCTTGCTGCAGCATCGTAACGTTGTTACGCGCGTCGTTCGTTCGTCAGCGTAAACACGCGTCGCAATTCCCTTTCCCTGCGACTCCATCGACGTCGTGGAATAATGAGGGGCGGGGGTGGAAGATGGGACGCCGAAATTAGGACGATTATGCATTTCCATGTCCGCGTAAAGAATCAACCAACCCACGCGGATTTGTCGACGAAAAAGAGCGGAAAGAAGAAGCACAGGACGACGAGAGAAACGGGGTGAGAGGGTGAGGAGGAGCGGAAGAGAGATATAGGGACGGGCTTGGCAATCAATGGGAACGCGGTCGACGCAGCCCGAAGCGAATTACCGTTCGAAAGAAAAGTTTCGCTCGGACTCGTAACGAATACCGTATTTTCGCTCTGTTTAGTTTGGTCCGGGCGAGCTGCCGCGTTACTCGGCCAAACGTTCCTCTCCACCCTCTCGAAACGTTGAATCGGTCTCGAATTTTTCTGGGCTATCCACCACTCGCGCGCTGCTCGTCATTTGCACAGGACACCGAGACACTGGCCCGTTTCAAACGCGTCCTGTTAAACGAGCGACGTCTTTTTGCTGGGTGTATCCGCCGAGAATGAAATCTTCCCGCCGAACCTGGGATAATTGGCTTCCTTCGGCGCAGCGTCATTGCGCAATTAGAGCCTCTTCTGGGGTGTGGATTGTGAGAGGTGGGACGAGTGGTTCCAGGATCGGGATTATGCGATTCATTGGAGCAGCGGGAGGGGAAGGATGTAGATTTTGATTAGTGGAAGAGTAATGTCTTCTTGCTCGAGTTCTGTGACTTGTGTTTTTGGGATGTTTCGAATAATGGTAATTAGGGAGCACTGGTAGCTGAGCCATGGCGTTACAGGTGCCATATCTTGCTTATTTGAAATACTTTGCTTATTTTGTGGTATTAGCAGAATGCCATGTTATTAGAAGGTAGCTTTTATTAGGAAATTTTTATAGAAGGATTTCTAAAACCAAGAGCTACTGTGCAGAGCTGGTAAAGTTGCACCTGAGATACAGGTTGACATAGAAGTATTTTGTTGTGTATAGAGGATACGTTGATTCAATTAGTAGTTATGACTACTTTAGCCAATAATACACTAGGTTCGAAAATGCATGTCAAATTAGGCGGTCCTGTCTACAGTAACCACATAGATCCGAATTTTTTCCAGATGGAACTTTATCAGCTATGTATAGTACATGTAGCATTTCAGTTTGGCTATCGTTGTTGTAAAGCAGGATAAAATTCTTTTTTATTTCAAAATTTCTTGTCAGCTTTTTATCTTATATTTTTGAATATAGTTAAAGTGGATGTACCTATTCTAATTTATCGAGTAAACATCAAGTTATAGTGAAATACAAGAAGTTGAAATTTCAGTAAATTGGTTGAGTACGTATCCTCGAAGAATTAACTTTTATCTCTTGAAGCCCTTTGCTCATTTTTTGTCGAATCTTGTGTTATTTTGTTTTTGAAGTGTTTTATCATTTACCAATCAGACCCCTGAGAGTCTAAACTTAGTTTCCTCTTTCCTTACTTGCTCTGATCTGAAATGTTTTCCGTACTTTCTGTTAGTCTCGAATAGCATACGTAACTTCGCCATTTTTCTTTTCTGTATCCCTTTCCTATATTTTTCTAATCACTTATCATAATCACAGTTTAATTAAAAAAAAAAGTTTGCCTTCAAAAAACGAATTGAATTACCATTTCGCAAAAATTCTAACAACATCGCAAACAACTGAAACTGCTTCTGCAGCCTTGAATCCAATAGAAAAATCGACTGAACCATAAGCTCGAATGTAAGAACAAAAACTCTCCTCACATTACCATTTATCTACAATTACGCTGTTTCCCAAGCTTCACTCACATCAGCCAGAAACGTTCTCCTTCACCCTCCGTAATTGCGATTCCCCCGCACACGAGGGAGATCGCTCGATGCAAGAAAATTCCGAGGGTGCTCCGAGAACTCTGAAAAAGAAAATGTTTACCCGTCGAAAAAAAGGCAGCAGCGCTGAGGCGTTATCCAGCGGGCCAGGACGAGGGCATATTGAAAGAATTCCAGAGTGGTCCATGCCCTCGATCGTCTTTCGATCAGGGTAAACAGTAAACACGATCTCAGTAAGCTCAGTAAGCTCAGCAAAGAATTTGTGAAAGCTCGTAAAGGTAGGAGATATCTGCACGCGTGTTTTCGTAACTTCAAACCTAATGGGGCGAATAATTATGTTTGACCCATCAGCTGTAACCCCCCTAGCATTTGACCTGCCCCGCTGCAACCCCTGCCAAGTGTCAGAGGGAACCATCTCAAAGGAGCGGAATAAGGTGATAGAGTTTTCTAGATTCGGGGGGTCGGCCCGATCGAGTTATAGTTGGCGTAGGGGGTTGGATATTGAGCGTGAGACGAACCCTCGTGAATTTTTCCGGCTCGCAGTCAGCCAATAGTAAAGCAATATAGGGGAAGATGCCGGGCCGTATTTATACCGGATTCCGGAGCAGACCTTATTGCTGTTATCGGTGAATATCTCGAAATTAAATACGCCGATACGACCAGAAACCTCCCCCATCTGCCGTTTCGATCGTACGTGGAACATGTACGTATGGGCGTTGATGAGACGCCCTATAACCGTATATACGCCTCCACCCTTCCACGTTTATAGCCGACCCTCTCCACCGAGAGAGGGTGAGCGAGCCCAGATAGGGAAACCGGCAACGAAATATCGCGCAATTTGTTAATGGTGAATTTATCGCCGCAGAGAGAATTGCTTCATGCCTATCGATTGATTGGTCTCATAGATGGGAATTAATTGAAACTTTATTGATGGGAAAGATGGCTTCTGAAGACAGGTTTGGACAAATATGGAATTGATTTTTATTGTTCGTTTAAGGTAAATGTTCCAGTAGTTGAATATGTATCGATACCTAAACACTCGCGTTAATTTTATTCAATTTTAGACTTAAATTCTAATGTATTAGATGTACTTAATTAAAAATAAAACCTACTGGTATGAAATAGTATCCTCAGTTTCTGGGACCGCGTAATTAAAGTATCGGGATATATTGTTTTAAGTTGTTTGCTTTCTGGGACATGTGACATCTTAAGCGTTTAGGTATTAAGACATTTACGTTAACTAGAAGGTAAAGAAACTAACCCAGTTTGCTTGGGTTGTGTTTTCATTTAGGCAAAGCTTGACTAGGTTTATTTGTACCTTCTATTGTGGAATTAATTGAAGATGGTATTTTTATGGTAATGGTAGTACCTATCATAAACTTACTGTATTATTGCTATTTTACCATATTCTCTGTGTTTTTATCGTTTGTCGGTTAAATAAAGGACCATATACAATTTCTAGTGCTACGGTAATTATAACACAGATAAATTGTGCGTAATGCTCGACAAAAACATTTTGAAGTATTCTTTAGTCCACTTTGAAGCTGCAGTTTACTGCATTTCTGGTTTGGTCCGCATTTGTCATGGTTTGCTGATCACCTCTGATTCAATGCTTTCAATATTTTCACTGGTCTGTTTTCTACATCAAACAGAGCACACATCACTACATTTTGAAACCTATTTTCAAATGTTCTATCTGTATCTTCTGACTCACCCAAAGTGGAGTTTTTAATTGGTAAAAGCTTATACAGAATTCAAATAATAACATTAAATTGTGTAATTTTCTTCTTTAATTCATTTCAACTTCAACTAAGTTTAAATGACTTATAATAAAAAGTACTGTACTGGAGTGCAGCCTTACCAGTTTTGCACAGTACTGAAATCAGCACGCTACTAATTATGTCGCAGCCCTTGTGTAATTACAAAAAATGACACGCTATTCGTGATTGCGCGAATCCAATATCGATCAGGTTTATAGCCAGGAGATGTGGAAATAGGGATTCGCGACGAGATATTGATGCATTCTATCACGGAAATCTCCAGGGGTATTGCCGCTGCATTCCTATGCGCTCGTGTCTGTCGGTGAACCGATGCGATGGTTCCACGGCGCAGACATAAAGTCACGTTCTCATCATCACGACCCCGTATTTCTTTGCCACGGAGTCTCCATTCAGGCGAGTTTCCTGTAATTCATACAATTACAAAGTAAACGGAACGCTGTAATGAAACGTAAACTTCTGGCTGAAAAAACTCAAGCGTTCAAAAAAACGCGGATAAAATGGTGCTTTTCAGGGGCTCGAACGCTGGTGAGTAGTTTTAATGGAAAAATAGCTGGCCCTTGTCGAAGATAGATGCGTTTGACTCTCTAATCATCGAAAGATCGAGGGACACTCGAAACAAGGACGGATCGGCGGGCTGACGGGAAAGTACGAATGATTATATCGCAATATTCGATCCATCGAGCGGCTGAATTCGAAGGAAGCCACTCGACCTCGTTCAATCCCCTTATCAGCTGTGTCTCCGGTTCTCTCTAATCTCTTTGTGTATTTCGAACCCTCTTCTCTCTCCTTTCGTGCTCGCCCTTTTGCCTCCGACTCGTCTTCGTCGGAAATTCCCCGACTATCGACACGCGTACCGGTAATTATTCGTCTCTAATGAAAATTCTGCTGGCATTGGCATCGGTGAATCAGGAATACCTGGGTCGTCCAGCTTTCAGATTACGGGAATCTTGAGGCTTCCAGTTCAATGGTAAAAAGCTGGGATCACGCCGAGTAGTCGTACGGTTTCGAGTGGAATCTGTTTTTGAGCATATTTTAGCGGTGACTAAATAGGTATTTCTAGGTGTAATAGACTGATTTTAGGATATGTAATATGTCGACTTGACGGTGCCAGGAATATTCTATGCATATGGAGATTTAGAAAGACATTTTTAAGAATGGACGATGTTTTCATGGAGTACTCAATCAGCTGATTCAAATTTTATTATTTTCGCATTAATAACCACTTCTGTGAAAGAATTTTCAATTTTGAAAATTTCATGTGTAAGTACTTACTTTAGAATTGATGGGTACACGAAAAATTCATGAACTAATGAGAGTAACCCACAAGCTTAAACCTCAATTTATAAGGGCATCAGTAACCAGAACCTAATATCGCAATATCACTATCATGAAAAATTATTTAGAATACCCAGTATAAAGAATACTCACAATTTCTCTCTTTGAAACTTGAGTTAATATAAATTCTGTAATCCCACTACATCACCCACGAGTTAAATAATAACGAACACAATAAACCTACAGCTAAAAGCCTAACTTCTACACCAAAAACTCTCGAATACCACAACTTCCCAGAATGTTCTCTGACAGCGTATCTACCAATCCTCCAAGGCCCACGAAGCTGGCATAAGAGTAGTTCCCAAGATTAAATTAGCCGAGCCAGTAGTTACGTACGCAATGCGTTAACACCGTTGATCACTTTCGCAGGGAATTCCGAATCGACGGCTGTTTGAATTATCGAGCGGTCTGCCGGCGGTCCAATTATGTTAGACTAACGTTGGACACTCGACCCAGCCGAGTACGTACGACCAGGCTACGTTCGGACGTCACGACCCGTGCAAACCGTAATTAGGCGAAGTTCGAGGCTTTCGGAACTTAAATTCCCTCGGTTGGCGTGCTGGAGCCGCGGGGCGCGGTCACTAAGTTACGGTTAAAGAACTTGCCGTCCTGTCGTGTTTGAGTTAGTTCCCTCCTCGTAGCGCACGAATCCGCAAGCCGTGAATTAGTAGAATCGAAGCTTTGTCCTCTTGTTTCTCCGAGGAGCGGAATTTTTACGCCCCCTTTACGGCACTTTTGTTATCTAACTTTTCCGCTGGGTTTTCGTCCCTCTCCACTCCTACCTACCCCCTTTCCACCCCCTCCATCGTTTCGTACTCCAGCGTCGCATTGTTCCGTCGTCGGCTAGTAAATATTTCTAACTCGCCGCGCGTTCGTCCTGGCCACTCGCGTGCATACGGCGCCCTGCATGGTTGTTGTCGCCGGAGAAAAAGGTGGGACGAGTCGAGGGGCGCGAGCTCGATCGTAACAATGACGCGAAAGCGAATCCGTGAACGTTATTGCTGCCGGAGGAAATGAAACGTGGATTCAAGGTGCAGAGAGCTGCTTGAAACGGAATAAAACAACAGGTGACGTTTATTAAGGTTGTAAATTCGAGGTCGTGCTTGAAATTGTAACAATTTTATATGCCGACCGGCGCGAATTGCGAAAGCGATACACGGTGCTCTCAGATTCTGGGTACACTGGGACAAATTATGACGCGGAATGCACCTGGAATAGGATACGTTTCTCGATGTACCGTTTACTGGGGAATCTTTCTCGGGCACCGGAGGTATTCACGTTTTTCAAGAGTAATATTTTTATTGAAATGTGAATTACAAGTGTCGCGTCGAAGGTACGCAGAATTTTGATCTCGTGCACAGGAATGTGGGGTACGTAGATATTTTATCGGTGGTATTCGTTTTGAGCCTTTAAGAGTGAAATAACTCCTCGAAGACCGTGCATTGAAACGTATGATAGATCACTAACAACTTATTTTGGATGTTTGAATATTAAATTTCTTTCACTTGGGTACACTTCTATAAAAATGTCACAAAAATATGGAGTAGTGGGCAATAAAATTGCACTGCACTTTAAATACAATTTATTGAACATGTAGACTCCTATGTGCGAGTTTAACCAAAAATGTTTATGTTTCTAAAATAGTACAGTTCTTATTTTTATGACTGCTACTACTAAAATATCTTTTAAGTAGTATGACTCCGCCTGTAGTAAACCATTGCCGAAGTCGAGTGAAGTAGATACGTTTTGAGTCAGACATATAGGACGTAGTACAATCTCTGCTCAGACATATGTCTCACAAGTTTACCAAATAGAAATTATACAGTACTGTAACTTTTTGAATTAGTAACAGCTGGTGTGATTTATAACCTACATTTTTCCTAAAATATATGTATTTCGTTTCAAAGTAACTTATGGTTTTGTACAAACTTTTGGGGCAAAATTTATAAGCCTACCCCATATATTCTTGCACAAATATTCATAAATAAGTAAATTCACTACATATTAAAATAGCTTCTATACATCTTCGTTTGTAAAATGGTAAAATCTCTCAAAACTTGTCAGTTTTAACCCTCGGATAGAGCGAGCGGACTCAGTGTCACTTTTGATCCACTGTTCGCCGTCCAAGGGTTAAAATATCTGCAAAAATGAATTTTTAGACTGAGCCAGTTTTATCTAAAAAGTCAGATCGCAAAGAGCAAACTTTTTTACCATAAAAAATATCGATCTGGTTACCTGAAAGAATTACTTCCCTTAGTTGTATCAGCTTTCGACGCTCTAATTATCAAGAGAATAGTTAATTATTACTGAATCTCCGTTTCTATTATAATAAGCCCCATGGATGGAAAGTGGGCTCGAGGAAAGTAAACGGTGTTCAATCCCGTTCCAAATAAGTTGTGTTAGGAATAATGCGGCCGAATGGAATCGGCGCGGTTTTTTCTCTCCTGTTCACGGCCTTTCCAGTCCATTTTCAGCCATTAATCACGGAAGCTCGACTGTTTGGAGGAAAGCACCTGACCTAATTTGAGCGCGGCGAATGGTGAATCGCACTCGACGTACTTCACTTTGTTATCAATCGGAGTTTTATCGACGTTCATTGAAAGTACGATGTTGCCCGGGGATTCTGCAACCTCAGCGCTCCGCGATCCCGATCGGCGGGGAATCTGAACTCTGTCAGCCTCTCTCTGAACTTTAAATCGACTGCCCGCGAAATATGTTCATGGAAGCGGCAAAGGTGCCATAATTCGGCTCATTCTACTTTACAATGAGAAAGGAAGCGGCTTTCCGACCGTTTCTTCCTGTTTTAAAACTTCGTTAGGTACTTCGAAATATGCGAGCAGAACGATTTAGGAGTCTCTGGAGCGATTTGGGGACATAAAAGTAATGGAAGGACTGTATTCATATACAGGAGATTCAAGCTGAAGTAAGGCACTTAAATATCTCCTGTGTTTTTAATAACACGAAGTTTTTAAAAATTAAAAAAGATAATCTTACACAAAAGACTGTTTTTTAATGATATTTTTCTTTTTTAATCGTTCAAATTATAATATGGACGATTTTCGTGTTCTTAAAAACAGAAGAGATATTGATATAGCCTGCTAGAGTATGGAAACCCTGTATATTATCTTCAGAAACATGGAATTATATCTTCGAGTTGTATATGTACGTACCTACACTCTTAACAATTAAAATTATCGAATCATGTAACACAATTCTTCGCTTACAGGATGAGAAATATTTTTCCATGATTCTTTTACTTCATGGACTAATCCATAAATATACATCACACCGAAGGTATTCCGCTTGCCACAAGTTCAGCAAACGTGGCACGAAGTCCACGGAAATGGAATGGCGTTACGTTTTTATTTAAAGTTCTAATTAAATGAAACGTTACATGCGGTCCCGCATATACCCCGAACATCTAAGCTGCTTATCGTCGCTAGCGGAACAGTCGAATTTATAGAAACACGGAAACGTACGACTCGACGACCGCTTTAATTCGATTTTATAACGACAGAAATTGCTGGTCGGTCGCCAGTTACGTTCCCTGAGCGGTGTAACGTGCGGGTATCCGCCGCGAAATTTCGCGAATTACACGCCAGAATTATCAACCTCGACGTCTCTATCGTCGCTGTGGCGTAGCACGGCAGCAATTAAACGAAAACGCACCACTGCGATAATTTACCGCGCCCCACGATTTATATTCTACTTAATACTGCATAATGCGAAGGCGAATAATTACACACGTCTATTTCGCTTTGACTTCGAAACACTGTAGCGTCGACATTTAGCTGGTCTATCGAAATAAGAAATAGAGTATTTTACAGACTCGTAGTTACCTTCACCATTTTTTTCAAATTATTCTCCTACTCCTTGTCAGTCTTATTTTTAACGAGTTAGAACTAGTCACTGTACATTCCCAGGGTATAAAATTCTACCTCTTGCAACTTGAAAATTTCTGCAACTTTTACGACTTCAAAATTCCAACACGAACACTTCTTAATCCCTTACATTTTGCAAGTTCGTTTTTAGAACAGCTCATTTCTTTGAATATGCGTGTGACCTGTTAAACGAATAAAAACTGACACGAATAACCTCTTCCGAGTGGTTGCCCAAATATTGTCGATTTTTCAGAAAGATTCAAAAATTGATTTCCCCATTGGACGTGCATAGTCTGACTTGTACAGATTGAATCCTAGAGATTGATTAGCGGGAGATAGGATCTGTCTTGCTGTCAGATGCAGCGTTCGTTTTTTCGTGTACTCTACATGGATAGAGCGAAAGCAGGTCTACTCTCTTTCGAAATTGATCGACCAACAATTCTCTCTATCCCGATGGCGAGGGTACCCTCGATCGTCTCTGACCCCTAAGTTTCACGGGCACGAGTCCCCATTCTATTTCCCTAAGTGCATTGATTCCACGATAGCAGGAAAGCAACAGCGATAAACTATGCTTAATAAACTCGAGCAGTGCCCCATTCCATCTCGAAATTTCCAAAGGCTAGGGGAATTTTATTTTCCGTATCATTTCGGTCGTGTATCAAGCGAAATGGTTGAAATTCTCCACGGTGCATTATTCGCGCGGCGGGTAGAACGAGTTTAAAGTCCTTTCAGAGTTAATTATCCTCGTAACCTGAGGTCGGGGTCGGCTGGTATTTCGCGTCCCTGCGCCAGGCAAATATTCTATAACAAAGACTCTTTAACCTGTCTTATATTCCCGGGGCCGAAAAGCCGTATTGCGGCTCTGCCCTAGATTTGGTGTAATTTGGAGTGCGATCGTTAACGAAAGAGCCCCCCCACGAAGGTGGCTCGTTTGTGTGCGAGCTAACTACTCCGTTTGAGCGGCACCCGCGCCCGCGCGCACACCTGTGCACCTGCTCCCTCTAATGTATTCTTCTCGGGGCGGGACGGGGATCAAAAATCATCTGCCACGAGATACCCATTCTTTCAGCGATAAGGTACATGTCCCAACAGCCGACTGTGTCCCGCTGTTTGGACATTAGCGCCAATTTTATTTCATTTTCAGCTTAAAGACTTCCACAGACCGACGCGAATTTTCTGTAGCTGTAGCGAATTCGCAGCGAATTTAGAAAACAGACATTCGAATTGATATTGGCGCGAGGAGGATGTCAAGAAAAATTTCTCGCGAATTCGCTGCTGTAGCGGTAAACTAGGGTTGGCTGTGGGAGCCTTAAGTTTTAAGAAAAATCTGGTGTTAAGGTAAATGTCTCGGTACTAGAACGCTTAAGATGTCAAATGTTCTAGTAAGTGAATAATCTGAGACTACATGTTTCGATACTTAAAGGTCCCAGTAAATAAGGATATTATTTTATAACACTAGTTTTTATTTTTAATGAGGTATGCATAAGGTATTAGAATTCGGGTATCAGGCCATGGTCAACTACTGGGGCATCTACCGTAATAATAAAAAATGAGGAATATTAAAATAGTATACAGGGTGTTCCCGAGTTAAATGGTCAAAGTTTAGATATGAATTTAGGACCGTAAAACGAACAAATTTTTCCTCTGGAACTACGCTCGCAAACGCTTGCTTTATGAGATATTTATTTTTAAAGTTATGAGAATACAGAAACAAATGACATCGAAATAGTCTAGGTTTATTCGTTTGTTGATAAAGAAGAATATGGTTGCTATATTATTTAATCAAAATGACTGCCTCCATCTTGGATACAAGCAATGTAGCTATCAATGACAGAATAAGCGGCCGATGGCCGAGTGGTCGATATCGGCATATTCAATATTAGAACACATATTTCTTGAAGAAAGCGTTTGCAAGCATACTTCCAGAAGAAAAATTTGTTTGTTTTACGATCCTAAATTCACATCTAAAGTTTGACTATTTAACCCAGGAGCACCCTGTATATTCAGTTACTGAGACGCAATTCAAGTATCTGGATATTTCATATAAAAATTGAAGCCTAAAATTGAATAAAATTAACGTTAGTGTTCAGGTATCGGGACATAGTCAACTACTGAAACATTTATTTTACTGATCAAAAACGAAGAATATTAAAATAGTATATACAGTTATCGAGACACAGTCGAAGTGTTGATATATGAATTTTTTGGTCGTGCACTTACTGAGAAATTTGACATCTTAACCCTCAACTACTATTCTTGGTCTATCAGGCTGCTACTAACTACTTATTTATATCTATTTCCCTTTCTTCATTATTAACGTGCAAAGCGACAACAATTGATTTTGATTTTGTATTTACCACTTTTATATTAACAATAACGCAATAAACATCATTTGTTCAATTCTCTGCAATCGCCAATATTAGTTACGTAACTTTTAATAGGTATAGCAGTGAAGGGTTAAGTGTCCAGGTATAATGACATTTACGTCCCTAGCAAACGTGAGCAGTTATCGTCAAGGGCTGACCTATCTAAAATATTGCCTGCGGTAAAATCAATCGAAGCGAGTCGATAACACGAACCTTTGACGACCGTTCACGCAAAACATCAACGCTCGCGTTTTACAGCCGTAACGATGGACTTTATATTCCTCCACGTCGAGTAGGACGCGTCCGCAAGTTTTCGCATCTCGATCTGCGTGTTTGTCGTTGCGCTCGGACGAATCGCGATTAAACGATTGAAGATGGAATCAGTCTGTTTATCTGTCGCGCAGGGAACGTAAAACTGCGTGCATCGAAATAAACGCGCGCTCCAGTTTTCACGGATGCTGCAGAAGCGAAATAATAAACAGAGGCGTTGGCGTATTTTGTCGGCGTTCCTGTCAGAAGGGATCGATAGATTGCACGGAGAATGGAGCATTGTCGGGTAAATAGTCGCGTCTCCGGCGCTACCAGAGGACTTCAGGATCGGTTGACCGCGCGTCAGACGCGTTTATGAGCTGATTCATGTTTGCGTTTGCATATCGGTCGGTGTATTAAGAGCGTATGCTACGGCTGTTTGCTGACTCATCCTCATCCCCGTTCGCTGCAAAGTGTTGCTCGTATCCTTTTGTTTCTCCACGCTGCAGCGCTCCGCGACGCTGTTTGCCCTTTCAAGGCACATATGCTGGAGGAATGACTAGAACGTGGCGCACGTGGTCGTTGCATTCTGTCTGGCAAGGCGCAATGTATTAAGGTTCCGTGCTTGTTAGATCGTTCCAGCGAAGACTCTGGCGCATGTACTGCCGATGGTACGAGCTAATTGTCGCGTAGTGGCTTTTCGCGAGCTGGTCCTGGATGCAAAACTGCGTTGTATTTCTATCTGGTAGAACTTGGCTCGGAGAGTAACCTAATTCGAGTGAAAGAGATGAAGTATGCAGTAGGTACGCCTGTTTCGTTTGGAAACGCTGGGAGACTTTGCAATGTCCTGATACATAGAGAGAATACTATTATAGTATTATATAATTATATACTATATAATTATATACTATTATATATATAATTATATACTATAATACTATTATAGTGCATTCAGTTTACTTGGTGGAGGCATAGAAGTAGATTTTAGGACTAAACTGACTTCTATTTTTATTAAGCATAGAGTCTGAACCCAACCAAACTGTGTTCCTCTCTTAACAATAGTCCAAAGATATACATTTCTAACATTTACTAGCTTCCAGCAATATAAAGGTGGGTCTATTCTACATGTCATATAACTTTCTAGAAAACAGAAAAGAGACATATGTATACCATCTCTCTATTTTCTGTTTATTAAAAAGTTTCATAACTCTTATATAACATAGCGTAGACCCACCTTAACCCAGCAAAGGCTCCTTAAAGTCGGTCTACACTACTTCTACAACAAAGTTATATAACCCTTCAGAAAAGAGACAACAAAGATGTTATACATACGTTTCTTTTCTCTTTCCTAAAATATTATATAACAGAATTACATACAGCGTAGACCCACCTTTACTTTGTACATGCAAATATCTCTCAGAAGCAACTCCTCTCAGCTACACCACGTGCCTGTCTTCGTACTAGAACGCAAAGGTCGTAATTCACCGTAAAATACCCTCGACGTCGGTTGTATAATTAATGTATTATCGTGCGCTCCTAGGGCTACTCGGTCCCCGTATCGTGTATCCTTGCATTTACTATAATTCTAGGTGGACGGTTACCATATCCTTTCCCCCGGTTACCCATTCAGGAATCCTTCCGTAGGATGTTTGCCCTGACGCCGAGCATGCACGCAGACTCGGCTGGGTCCCTGGGTTAGGTCCACGATGATCAGAACATGGTACACGTACCCAACGCGTTCTCTAATTAACAAGAGCCGGCAGGTTAAAGTTATGTTAGGTCTTCGTTCTGTTTGCTTCCTCCTCAGGCAACGGCGGCCGTCCTTTCAGGCTCCTTGGCGTCCTCTCAGGCCCCAACAAGTATTCCCGCGAGCATCTTAACGTAAACTCGGTTCGCAACGTACGCCCCAGGTGTTAACGCCGTATAATTAAGCGCCCCTGGCGCGAGGATAATGGCGCCATAATTACGAGTTGCCTTGCATCGCGTCCCCCGCGCCTCTTACGATATGACAATGCTGGGACAGGTTCACGATTTTCGTCGCTGCTCGGTCTGGCCAGTCGCTCTTTGCGCGACGCGTGTCCGCTGGAACACTTTTCGGAGGCGCCATTGTCATCGCGGCACTCTGGAAATGCGGTAATTAACGAGAGGACGGTTTGAGGCAGCTTTTTACGCGTGAATAATAAAATTTCTGATTATACAGTGGCTCTGGGTTAGTTGACCGAAATTTTCTCGGCATGGCTATTGCTAGTTTAGTAGTCCACTTATGAGGGTTTATATAGGAACTTTATAACTGTATAGTGACTGTCATATGAGACGATTCATTAAGTTAAGACTTCTATTAAGTTTAGACTCCGACCTTGCTAAAAAATTAGATACAGTAGAACCTCGATAAAATTTGTGTTGCTTAGGTTTGCGCATATTGGGTGTAATAACAATAAAAGTACAATAGAACATCGATTAAGATTTGAATAATGTATTAATAGTAATTTGGTGAAGTAAAGCTAGCTATCAAAAGGATCCTTCAAGTTTGGAGGAATCTAGTCTGTTGTTCTTTAAAAATTATTTCAGAGACATTGATAGAGCTCAGAATTGTACTCAGTATTACAAAGGTTTAGACCGTATCAGTCTGAATAACTTGAAAGGAAGACTTAGAACTGCGCCAAGTCCGACCGAGGTTAGATTTGCGCATGACTAACTTGGCCTAATAAAACAGATTAGTCTTAATTGACTTGATACGCTTTGTATCGAATCCTGTGTTTCATCTCGAGCCTAACCCAGAGCCGAGAATTCAAGAGGCCTTGCTGGGTTCCGAGGACTAGACTCACTTTACGTACAACCTAACAATCTGACGGAATCTGAGTGACTTTCAAGGAACCTTACAAGTTCTCATTGAATCCAAATGTGTTAGAGAGTATTCCACTAAGCCCAATAGAAGTCAGATGAATCTAGAACATCCTATTAAACTCGCCTGGAC
The DNA here is from genome assembly GCF_051401765.1 of Calliopsis andreniformis. NCBI lineage: Eukaryota > Metazoa > Arthropoda > Insecta > Hymenoptera > Andrenidae > Calliopsis > Calliopsis andreniformis. Next base: position 20,157,783 of record NC_135064.1, read on the forward strand.
CCGATGGAATTTCAGTGGACTCTAAATGAATCGGAGAGAATAACCATTTACCAAAAGACCTTGTAATCTTATTTTAAATAAAGTTCCAGTTCGAGGAACTCTTTAAGGCGTTTCAACACGTCCTGATATTCGTCGGTGATCCCTGAAGATTACGATTATTACAACTTCGACTTTTTCTAGCTCTCCTGCATACAATCTACCCTTTTCTGTCGTTTTATCGATAACATTTAAAAAATGTATCGCGTCTAGTGGCAGCTTGGATGTTCACGTCCAGAGCATCGATACTACAGTTGGTCGTTACACATACCTTTGCGAATAAGGTCAGCTGGGGTCGTAGCAGGAATTCAGGGCTCCTAAAGCACTTCCACTCTCTTCCTGGCATTCCTGTCCCTTGTATTCATAGAGATTCTAAGGACCCTATAAACTCTGTTTAAAGATCATTTTGATCGAATTAGAACGATTCTGTGCAGAGCAGTCGAGCCCAGGGCAACAATGGGATTCCAATACCAATTTACGTTCGCTTTGCTTTACACCGTTCCCATAACATTCACCGTGCGCGCACACGAGTTCAGTATCGGCAATAATCAATGAACGATACAGGGCGTTACAATCAATGCCGCCAGATACTACGAGAATGTTTTTGCGAGGGATAACGAGGCCCTGGTCGGCAGGGAAGCAAAAGGTCTCGATATTTCAAACAATGTCAAGTGGAGGAGCTTCCCCGTGACTATAACAGGCCAGCGTTTTTGAATTGCAGAAGACTGATTCCTCGAACGAACTGAATCCCCCAGACGCGCCATCGAATCGCTGGTTTACATGCCTTCCCGCGTCCTTCCATACGAATGTAAATTCAATTATGGAAATTGACGAGTTCAGCAAGTAGTAGTCGGTCCTTAGACGAAATTCAAAGAGCCCCCCTGTCCTTCCAGCGTCCTCTGACGTCGACGTCCCCGCAGATGATTAAGCGTTCGCGTATCGTAACTGACTGTGCAGAAGCTGCCCCGACTCTGGCCAGTGATAAATGATGGCCAGCGAGGAGTTCGATAAAAGTGGCCCATAACAAGGTGTGCTCGCGTTCGAGGGGCTGCAGTTAATACGCTCGGTCAATGATTGTTATCGCGATATTCCCGGGACGAAAGTCTGATCGAGCCCTGATCACGTGGACGATGGCGAACGAGGATTCGACTAATTGAATTCTTTTTCCCTCTTGTCTTATGATTCCGTTAATTGTCATCGTGAAATTGCCGCGGGAGACGTCGTTTCTTTGGATGTCGTTGAAAGAAGGGAACAGACAGTGGCTTTTTGTCAGAAACGGCAGAAGGTAAAGCACTAAGGACGGGGGCGTAACTATGGAATGAGCGAAGAATGCCAAGGGATTGGATTCATTGGAGCAAGAGGAGAAGGAAAAGTCGAAGAATGGGAAGGTCTAGCGACAATTCAGGACTGGGGGAAGAGGGCGGTTCTGCTCCATGGAATTCGTCGATGTTACAGATACTAATTTCCTAACGTCCATGACGATGGGCACTTTTATGTAAGAGTGTTGTGAGAAATAATCTCGAATAATTTCCTTCGTGAAAGCCTTCTTTTCAGAACATACCTACGTGTAACGTATACTACAGGTTAATTTAGAAGTTAATTTAGAGTTAATTTAAAGTTAATTTAGAAAGCGATTCCAAGTTTTTTATGGATAGTGTATATACATATAAATTATCTTCTCCAAGATCTACAGACAGAAGAATTACGAACCCCAGATACTATAGGCTCGAGCAAGAAAGTGGACGTGGTATCATGTCCAAATAATGTCGTTGTTCTTTCCCAAAGCGTTTTTCTTGTTTCGTTATGATCGAGCCCTCTCGCAAATGACTGTCTCCCCAGGTTCGTCTAGGGGATAGGACACTCGTAACTGACGACGTAACGTGTGATCGATCATTATTGAACCCCCTCATCCTTGCCCTCTTCTCACCGTATCCCCTCGCACGGTCGTCAGTCCCTTTATAAACACGAGTCGCTTCTATTCCTGGTCGCTCGTTTCGCACGTCATCGGCAAAGACTATCGTTGCATCGCGGCCACTCGATTTTCCATAATGGTTGTCTCACTGTACAGCTACCATCTTTTTTTCTCCCTTTCTTTCGATAAGGAAGAAGGAAAATAGTTACCTGGCCATAAATCGGAGCGCGGGATAATCGAACTTGCTCGGTGCTCGAAGGACAGACTTCTATAATTTTTCACTCCCTTTATGATGCTTCTGAGGCGCCGCTGCGAATCTCGTACGATTGTTCCCGCTAAGTGGAACATAATTTGACGTTGACTCGTTCAATGGCACGTGTGACGTTAATTAATGTTCTCATGTGAAGGCGTTGAGTGAAGGGAATCAATGAGACTGTGTGAGATAAGTTTAGAGAGAAAGCTTTCGAAGTGTAATGCTTAAAAGTAAAAACTTGGACATTTGGAAATTTGAATTATTAAACATTTGAAAATTCGAAAATTTGTAAATTTAAAAATTTGAAAAGCTGCGCGTTCTTTCGTTGATGGAATCTGTATTGACCGATTTCAGCCGATATCTCTAAGCATTTGAAGAAAGGGTCATTGTGCTCTCAAGGACTGCAAGTTTTTAATTAAGGGAGAAAAGAAGGGCAAGATTCGACTATATTGCTGGTGATTTCACGTACCGAGACCATGAATTTCATTCGTTCCTCTCACCTTCTCGGCTTCCCTCCAGTTTTAAGTCTTAAAGTTTTAATGCGCCGAGGATAAGCTGCCGCTGCTTACCGCAGGCAATTCGCTAAATGCTCGAACGACAAGCACAGCAATTTTAGTTTGGCCGAGTTTGTACTCCCGCGAGCTTTTTTTCCCGCCCGTACCCTTCTTACAGGTAATATCGGTGTTTCAAAGTCTTTGGCGACTTTTTTCAATTCCCTGGTCGCAGCTGCGTCGATTGAACGACGAATCGATGCTCTTCCTTCTGTTTATACGTTTCTCGATTTGTAACAGTGGTCGATCGATTTTTCCCAATTGCCAATCTTTACAATTTCCCATGTTACGTGGCATTTGGCTATGTAAAAGAGCGACAAAGCTTCTTTGGATAAGTTTCCTCCAGTGCTCCCTGTTCGAGGACGAGAAGCAACTGTGTCATTCTTTGAAAAAGTTGTACATTTTAAGCTACGTTGAGTTGCTACTTTTAAAGCCCACTTGCAAGTGACGAACAAGCCTTTACGTAGACAATTTTACAATTCTGTAGCTTCATATTTTCCAAGTTTAAAATGCACCATAGACAAACTTGTCGCGTTAATCAGTTGCACAGATATTTCGGAAAACTTCTTTCAGACTTTCTTGTCGGGAATGTAGTTCGAGGAAAACGTAAAGTTTTTATGTCGCTCTTCACATGACTTTATGCTCTTGTAACTTGTGGTTCACTACGACAGGATTTCGGTAGTTGCAACCTCGGACACTTGCAAGTGAATCTCGACTCGCGCGATTTTGTCAACAGGGGGTTGCCAAAATCGTATAGTAACGAGAATAATTAATTTTATTAACGTGATCTCCGACACTTCCATGCATTTTCTATCCCAAGTCTCGCTGTAAGCGACAAATAGAAACTGACCAGTTACCACAAAAATGAAATAAAGTACCCATGTAGTTGACATGTTATGCAAGCGAAAATATCAAAGTTGATACTCTTTTAATACTCATATAAATATTTGCTACCCTTTAAAGTTAGCTAAAAATAGCTTTAGACTCCATGTAATAGCTCTTACTACAATCACTGGGTATTCGATAGTCTCCCTCGAGGTCTCCACGTCCCCAGTACTTTATTTCTCAAGTTAGCAACCTTTCATCGATTCGCAGACGAACGTTCCAAGGGTCAGCCAGCGCCAGCCAAGGAGCAGGCAGATGGAAATTAACGCGTGAGCCGAAATTTCGAGGACACGTGTAATGAATCCGCCTGCCGACTATCACCGCGCTCAGTAACACTCAATAAATGGATTACAGATTATCGAGAGTGGCGGTAATGCGGGGTTGCTGCTAATCAAACTTGCGGCATTAGTCGTCGGGTGATTAGACGCGTTATCCAACCTCGAACAAGCTGCCACTCTAACTCAAACATCGACTTCTAGCTAAGCGAGCTAAGACGTTAGATTGTGTTACGACGTTCGCGCTGTAATTAATACACCTCGCAAATCGTGCGTGTCGACGATCCCTCGCAAGGATTGCTTAGTGACCCGTGGCAGTTTCGCTGAGGGAACGTTTAACGAGCTGCCTTCCTTCGGATATCGGATCCTTCGACGCGCGTTTGCCATCGCCTCGAACTACCTCGGCTGATGTTACTTCCGCGGCGCGATCCTCGCGGAAATATCGAGTTTCGTGATGGACTTGTGGGCATGGAAGATCGAATCTTGGAGACGACGAGAGTAGTCAGAACGACGAAGCTTTCTGGGAAAGTGGTCTTGCGGTTGGCTTCTGGCTGGCAACTGGTCTCTTCAAAATCCTTGCAAATTAGAAGGAATCAAGGTTTTCATAATTTTAGGGGTTTTGGAATTCTTCAGGCTGAAGGAATCATTTTTCGGTATTATATCGAGAAATTGGAGAAGAATACGTTTCTCAATCTAAGGATGCCCTACTGTCTTATATTATAAAGTCTAGTGTTAGACTTATTTTGTTACTTATTTATTAGGAATAATTGTCCTTCTCATTGCCAATATATGTATATATTTAGTTAGTATACTAACTGGATTGTGAAATTTAGCTGCATTGAATCTTCAGAAAATGTATTAAATGTACAGAAGCCTTCGAAATGACGAATGTAGTTTCTGAACTTGCAAATCCTGTTGCAACGCGATATGCATTTATAATAATTTTACCGAAAACCATTTAATGCTGGCAAATCCTCATCCATGAATTTGTACAAATGAATGTATATAATTGTTATTTGATCATACTCTCGTACTCGTTATTATCTCCCATTAATTGTGATCGTCACCGACATTTTATTACGGGATCCATTGATATAAATAGATTTAATGAGTGATATAATCGCAAGGAAATGGTAAAACGAACACTGGTGTTGCAATTGCGTAATGAGTTATAGGTATAACTCCTGAATATGCGAAATGGTAAGTTTATGGTAACTATACAAAGTGTAGCAGATGCAAAACCCTGTTTCGTTTGCCCCTCGCTACACTTGCAATATAATTCAGTTGCATTCAATAGGGACCATTGAATTTGTTTGATATTCGCTGTGTAATAGTAATGTTTCAAGCGCAATTAGCCCAGGTCGCATCTATTGAGTACATTTGCCTTCTATACTGTATTGATAACGAATTCATGTCAAACTGGTGAATACTTGCATAAAATCCTCAAAGAAATATTCAAAAAATGTTTCCTAAATGAAATCGTTCCAATTTATGACTTCCATTTACTCGTGCAATATATTGTATTTCATGATTTTCTATTTCCTAATTTATACATAAATTTTGTGATAAGTTAGTGATACTTAAAAAATGTCCTGTTTCAATCGTTATCTTAAAATTCTCTAGGTTTGATAATACTTCAAAGCACTTTCAATTTATGCAGTCGTTTTCACGAATACGACGACGGGGATTTAAAACTGGGAAATCTTGGACAGAAATGAACGCAAGGAACTCGACCACTACTCGAGCGGCGTATTCGAGTCACGCATACGAAGCTTTCGACAGATCACCAAAGGCTTAGTCTTAAAGAACAGTCTCAGAAGTTACCATGGCCGAGAGAAAATAAAAGTCCACTAAGAGTTAATCTTCTGCCAACCCTCTGTCACTCACGTCGTCGCATTGCTACCCAATCCGGGACTTGTTCCTTTCACTAGGAAGAAAAGGGCGAGCATCGATGCCTTGGATTTCCCTTCTCTTGAATTTCCTCGAATTTTCGATATTGCGGCCAGCGAGATTCGAGCCAGGGGTTCTTCTTTAGTAACCTTTTTGGGATTCACGTCCTACGTCAAAGAAAATGTGATTGCACTTTGGGAATTGCGTCCGTGAGGAAAATTCCATGTTTGAATAAGTGGATTGGGTTAAATAAGGGTAGGTGTAAATCTGCAGTGCTTCCAGGATGTGTTCTGCATGAGATGTTCGACTTAACACACTTCAGTTCATTTAATTCTATCTTGATACTGTTGCATTTAGTATCGATCTTAAGTCCAAGTACCCATACGGTTAGATTTTAGTATAATTACCTCGAACAACCGTAATCCCTTAAGTCTCAGTAAAGTTATTCTGTTAATTGAAACTAGTTGTCCATTTGAGTGTACATCTTAACGAGACGCTAATGAATACTATTCTGACGTTTCGAAACTGACGACGTTGTATTGTATAACGAGTATTGTAAATGTCCTTTACTTATTGGCACCAGTATTGTGTACTTCACTAATTGGCTGGTCATATGTCCCTGTTTCTTGCTATAAATGGAGCAGCAAGCTTCTAAGTTTAGTACCTTTTGCCTTGCAAACTCTCCAAGCATTGTAAACGTGAAGTGCCTTATTCCATTTAGATCAACACTTTTAGTTATCGACCTACTTTACACATCCGTGTTACAGTTACCTTGATATTTAATCAAATTCAAGAAACGTTCCTCTATCGACTAGTCTTGACACCCACTTCCACACAAATTTCGCGTAAAAATACTAAAATAACATAGACAACTCATTAACAAACATTAACACACAAAAAATTGTGGATTCCATGTTAAAAGTACGCACAATGAACGTGTCAGAATTTCAGCTTTCTAAACACCTTTATTTCTCCAACCACCCCTTCTACATTTACCCTTAATAACCAGAGACAAGACATTTCTGATCCAAGTATAAACGTCATTATCACAGGGTGTTTCCTAACCGAATCCAGGCTTGTTCTACAGCTGTCAACGTCGAACTGTTTACCTCAGCCCATGAGTTGGACACCCTCGACATCCCCCAGCCGTTTGTTCAGTCGTTCCAAGGTTTTCTCGCTCCTTCCAGCCTTTCCCATGTTTCCCCACCTTTCCTAGCTTGTTCACAGCTTCTCATCTTCTTACTCCTCGATTGGAGGCTCTTCCCCCAACTTTTCTTCTCACGGGGCCCGAGGACGCTGTGTACAGGCAACGTAAACGCCTCTATTTGAAATGCATTGGCCGTCACGGAGACGACGAGGCTGTTTGCGCTGTCAACCGAAAGATAATGGATCGGGGTCGTTGGACAGCTCTCTGTGCACCTTTCCACCTCGCCCTAACTCTCGGCCGTAGAAAAATGACTATAACGCTGTCGAGGATCAGGTTAATAAAACGATCGGTCAATGTTGCCATGGACGGTTCGAATCGACGTTTATCATCGGAAAAGTCGGACGATTTGCTGCGAAACTAACCGGTTAGCTTCGATGATCGAGCGACGTCAATTCGAAATTCCCGCGAAAAGGGGAGTCTGAAAGGAAAGAGGGATAATTTGTATGATTTTCGGTGATTGTTAAGGGTACTATACAGGGTGTTTCATAATTCATGGTACAAATTGGGTCAAGTAGATTCTATGCCTGGAAGTAAGACGAAAACCAAGAGTAATGAAATTGCGTGGGAGGCTTTATTTTCGTCACGTGAACTTACGTTACATACTATAGCAGATCCATAATGTGAGTCGTGATTTTTCCTGTTTTGGACCTATTTTGTTATAATATAATATTATTAATATTATTAACTACGCGTGTACTCGATTGATATTTGAATTCAATTTTCTCGAAAATGGAACCTCCCACGCAATTTCGTTATTCTTGATTTTCGTCTTACTTCCAGGCATAGAATCTACGTGATCCAATTTGTACCATGAATTATGAAACACCATGTATAATAATAGTTTCTGTATAAATAATAAGGCACTTCTCGGTGAAAAATCTGATAACGTTTTCTGATAAATAAATTTTGTAATATACCGTGACTGTAACAAAATTTCCGTACAAGAGCAAGGTATTGGTAGCTCGAAGCGTTTTCTAGTTTCTCAAACTCTACAAATTAAAATTTTAAACTCTTTGGATCGTTTCAAATTCTTAATACATCAAGTCTCGAGAATGAACGCTCGCAATATACCAACGCGGTACTGAAACAAAGATGAAGGGTTGAAAAGAGGAAAAAATGAAGTGTGCACGAGCTGGGGGAACTTCCTCCGGTTTCTGAACTTACCCACAGCATCGGAAAATTTCACAAATATTTGCCTTGCGGGGAATCTCCACCCACGCATTTCCACAAACACAGGAATGCATCTATCACGCTTTGAGTCTGTGTTTCGCGTAAAATTGGATTCAACTTCCAAATCGACTGGTCATTAGTCAGTCAGATTGGAATTCAGAGAATGCGAGGCTTGAATTTATCAGGTGAACAATTCTGTTTCGTTTTCTGGAAGACTGGCCTGCAGAAATTCTCGTAGATATCGAGACTCGCGGTCGAAAGAATGCTAACGGTGAACTCTATAAAACGTGACTATCGCAGCTTCTTTTTCCTGTCTGTACTGTCGGCGAAATATCCACGGCACGCAGCGAAATGTAACCGTGTGAATAACTCGAACGACGAAGAAAGACGAGGGATGTTTGTTTGCTCGCGTTCTTCGCTGAAGATCGCTGCAGCGAGGTGGACGTTTGACCTTTTGTCTCGCGTTACATTCTTTCTCGTTCGGTGATTTAGTTGGTTTGCAAGATTCCTGTGGTTGCAATGGTTGTTTCAAGCTTCACGGTTGGTCGTTTTTTGCCAGAGTTGGAATTTAAAGTCACAGAAGTGCAGAGGAGAAGAAGAATTAATTGATAGGATATTCTCGCTCTTTCTAAAAACTGGTTTAGATATTTCCAGTTTCTAAGAAAAACGAAAGCTTGAGTGATACGAGAAATGAAGGCGTTTATATATCTATGAGTAGCAGAGTAACTAGAGAGGTAGTATTTGTAGAATTTTTTGTGGAAGATGTAGGATAGAAGGAGCTATAGAAAGAAAACTTGTTGGCGAAGTGATCGTTGAGGGTTCGTTGAGGAAACAAGCCTCGCATACCAGTAGGTTCGATATTAGATAGAAAAGAGTATTGGGAGAGGGTTAGCTAGGGAATCTGCGGGAAATGAAGATTTTGTGATGATGATGAGGAGCCTTCTGATGGTAGATGAAGGAGGAACTTGGAGCTAGTCGATCGTCCATGAAGGATTTGCAATCACACTTGCTTTTCACAAGTTCCACGATCAATGCCTTATGCAAGAGGATTTTTCAAAATCAGAAATGATAGAAAATATGTCGAGCAACGTGTTTTTTCTACTTTCAGGATCATCTCAAATACTTAAGTAGTTTTCCTGATCATATTAGGTTATAATTAGCTTCTCGCATATACTTCTTCATAAATCATAAGAAATCACAAGATTTCAAAATCAATTAGAGAGTCAAAAGTAGAAAAGTCAATTAAAAACCTCAGACTATCTTATGCACGAGAAAACGTCAAGCTTTACTTAATCTAGTTATTTACTAAAATTGGTTTCTGATTAGTTTTCGATGGTGTAGTTAACGATTAATAAAATAGCAGCAATAAGCAAATATGAAGGAGTGGATCGAGGTACTCGAAGAGTTTAGTCATTTCTGAGGATCAAAGTAACGGCGAAGCTGAAACTGTTCCCACACTTGCGCTAACGAATTCTCGGTCAGTAATTTTTCACGACGCGATAAAAATACATGTAGCTTGCGCGGAGGCTAAGTTTAAAGTGCGCCCCAAGGATCGTACGCTGTCTTACGGTTATTTCGTACACTTGTTACTGCAACCAAACAGGTGGCGAAGTCATCCTCTCTAACGTAAATAAAAACAGATATTTTACTCTGCTGTTTTGATACTTTATAACATTTATAATGCTTTGTCAGGAAACAAAAGAACGTAATACTAAGAACAATCTTTATTGGTACTCGCTAGTATTCGTTAGACCACACCTTCCTGGGACACTTTTAAGGATAGCTTCAGAAGGCTTTGCACCTTTCTTAATCCCTATGTACAGCAAATTCTCCTAAAAACCTTAACAGAAGATGTCTGTATTTCACATCAGAATCTACTTACTCTCAAACAAAATTAAAATCATGCCTGACAAATGAAAGCTTAAAAAGGGAAGCTAAGCAAAAAATACTATAATTTTACAAGAAAGGACTCCAGAACATCTATGTCACATAGAATAAGGAGATATCTCAGTGTAGAAATTACATACAGCTATCCAGTACAGAAATTACTAATTGAAACTAGTATCCCTTAATCCGAAACGGCGATAACCATTGCCAGAGGTAGGACCTTCGATCCGCGACTCGACGCCGCTCCAATTCACACGTTGCCTGGGTAAAGGTCTTAGCGCCGCGTCTAACTTAAAATCGCGCTCGAAAAAGAGCGAAGTGGTTTCGAGAACGACGAGAAAAGGCGCGCGCGCGAAGTGCCGCTCTCGTTCTTGCTCGTTTTGCACGCCTCTACTCGTTTCCACTCGCCACACCGGAAGGTAACGCGTTGGCTCCACGTGCGTCGCATCCGCTGCATCGCGATGCAACAGAAGGGGGAAAAAAAACGCCAAGCGCCGCGCCCGCGATTTTCTGGGAATTAAATTTACGAGGCCAGCTGCGTCGCGGATCCTTGAAGGAACCCCTGCTGTATCTGACCCCACGGGAATTTCAACAGCCTCCCGTTTCACTTCACTCCTACCTCCTATCGTCGAATCGTTCGCGGATGAGAAGCCTCTCTCCGAGCGCTCGTTAAAGCTCGAAACGAATCTCCTTGCCGGGGTTAAAAGTTGATCGCCTTCCTTGATTTTTCCTTCTGGCCGATGAGCGCGCTTTAACCGGGAAAAGAATCGCTTCTCATTACGTGATTTTCCATTCCATGGAACACTGGCTCCCGCGACGCATGATACTGTAATCAACGTGCTCTACCCCCTCTCGTTAGCTTCTCCGTTATCAGATCGTGGAAATCGGAACAGCTGGATCTCGGGGCTTGATTTCGGGATATCGAGGGACGGGCAAAACGACGAAATTTAGATTGTTCTTCTGAGTGGAACTATCTGTGTACCTATTGTAGTATGTAGAAGAGGTTTTAGTGATGGATGAATTTTTGAGTGTTTCAATTTTAACACTTTTAGATTTTCTATATCTTGAGTTTTTAAGCTTTTTAAAGAATAGGTATCTACAGGGTGATCAGTTAACTGGAAACCCTCTAATATTCAAGCATTTAGAATAACATATATTGTTAAAATGCAGTAATCGAAGGAACAGGTTAATTCCTGGTTTTATATACAACTTGTATTCAGTTAATTGTATAATTAACTTCACTGCAACTCTTAATTACAGAATGGTACATTTTATCCATTTTCCTTAAATCTGGCAAATGATATAACAAGTTTTCCCTTTACCCCGTGCTAAAATGAAATTCCCTCAGTGGCTGTATCAAGTCAGGGTAGTAGGTGTAAAAAATACGAGATGATGTTCCTCGGGTGCTAAAAAGGACGAGACACAGGCCACTAAGGTAATTGAAATTTACGCCCCCACGCGCAGTGTCCACCATGCTGCGGGCAAGATTCTAATCTACAGCGCGGCTTATTTGGAAATTGCATCCTTTAGCTGGCGGCCATCCCGAGTGAGATTCTAATCGCTAATGCAGCTTGTCCGTCACGCTCTCGTGCCATTCTGAGTTTCTTCCGAAATTTGACCATAGTTGGGCTATTGCACGTGGCTGATTCGGACGAAGTTTCCTCCTCAAGTGTCCCACGAGGCGAGGTACCGTATGCACGTAAATCTTGTAATCTGGGAATCCAAGATATCCAAGTTGAATTCTAATCTTAGTCAGGACTGGAATTTCGTTCGTGAAACAACCAAGCTGGAACTCGATAGCGGCTGAGGTAATCGCAGACCTATCGGACTAACTTCGATCACCACGATAGCGAAATTAAATTAAGTTGCGTGTTCGATTGAAGTTGCACGAATTTCAAGTATCACTGGACGAGTTCTACATGCATTCTTTGAAGAATAACACGACTGTGTGTGAATCGTTTAGCCCGCGCGAGCTATAACAATATTTAGAGCAACCTTCTCCTCGCTGAACTCAAAAAGATAGTGCTGTGGAATTTTTCAAAAATATTTCGAACATAAAACTCGTTTAAATATGGATCTTGAAAGAATAAGCTAAAAAAAGGAATGAAGAGTACACGAACAGAAAATAAACTGAACTAGTAGCCGACGCACAAAAATGGTCAAACAGAATCAGTGAAAATTTCGCGAGATTCCAAGCGACGAGCATTTAACAGGGCGAGCGTGTACGTTTCCTTTACAGAGAGCCCACAAACCCGCAGCCTTTGACTCGAAACAGCGGCTTATTTTACCACCGCAAAATATATACCGCTGTCTGTGGCGCAAACGCGACGGCGCGTCTGGCTTTGTCAGTGGAAACGCCGATAATGAAAGCTGCAATTAATCCTGTACCGTGAGTTTCGCGAAGTCAAGATACCTCATCGCGAACATTTTTCGCTCGACAGAAAAAAAGAAGGGTTTGCCTTTATTTCGGTCGCTTTAGCGAGCTGTACTTCTTCTTTTTCACTTCTCCTTTCTCTGCTCGACGTCGCCTATTTCGCATTTTTTCAAACACCTTCCTCTGGATTCTAGTCACTTGATCGCAGATGGTCGTAGCGTTGCATAAAACCTGCTGTTAAGAGACTGGCAAAGGATTAAAAAGTTCATGTTAAAGGCGTTGCTTGGTATTTTTTAATAACACTTCAATCATGACACTTTCTAGTTTGGAATTTAAACAATCAATTTCTTTTGCATTTTCAACTTTGAAGGTTTAAAAAAATTTATAAATTTGAACGTTGGAATATTTGAGCATTTCTGAATTTTTTTAGTTTATTAAATTAGAAATTTTAGGTATATTAATAGTGTTTCAAGGAAGCAGTCAATTTTCAGGTATATCAGAACGTCTGGTACTCTGTACATATCTAAACCATGAAACTTGAAACTCGAAATGCATGCATTTGGAAGTAGTTTGCGATAGAAACGCCATCCAAGAAAACAAGACGCGAGACTTCCCCTTGAAGGAAACGGGCCATTGTTAACAGTTTCCACTGAAATTTGCAGCGAGTAACAGATGGCAGGCTCCAGAAGAGGAAAGAGAAAGGAATTTCCTTCCGTTGGCAAAATATTGCAAACGCAATCGACAACTTTGTAAGCGTGTTCAGCGACGCTCGCGAAGCAATATTGGCAAAGATGCGAGAGTGTTTTTGCCATTTTACCAATCAATTTGGAACCTTTGCAATAGACAGCATCCGTTTCTAAAAAAAAACTGTGCAAACGTAAGGTTTTTACGTGGAAAGTATGACAACGTTTCTGAACTTTTTCTTGTGCACAATTTGTTCCGTCAGCATGGAAAGCCAATAGAAAAATCCTGTTTTTCTAATCGATTGACCAAAGTTGTACCTCTCTGATTTACCTCTAAAATCTCTTACGTAAACTGGTGGTACTTCGAAACTAAAATACACATATTTGATAAGTTGAAACAGGGCGTATTGACAAACGAATTTTTTCGATTAATTAGAAACAACGTAAAATGGAAAAAAAATTAAAATATATTTCGTTGTCTGCCTGATAATCAATTAAAACAATCAAATAAAATCTTGAAAGCAGAAGAGAGAGGGCAGGGCACGTACAAAATAGGGGCAACAGAAAAAACAAATTTAAAAGTTGAGAAAAAAATCATTGGTCACTAATGATGACCACTGGTCATCGATCAGCTGCCCACTGGTCAGAGGAGTCCAGGGTGGATGTAGGGTGGGTGTAGGTTGGGTGCAGGGGTCCTTCCAGGATCCCAAGGAGGGTCCACACCTGCCAGAGGACCCACGCCGAGTGAGACACTCATGTTCCTGCAGAGGTATTTATACTCTCTCGTGGAAGAAGAGTACCAATCAGAAAAGATCATCTGGTGGTAGGAATTTCAAGATTAATCTAACGAGCAATATTTTGCGAAATATTAAACGGTACACGTACCGTTTTCCAAACAATAGCTTGTAGTTATCAGTTAGCAAACGTGGAAATTATTATTTTTCCGTCCGTTATTCTTCTAAACCTCGACTCAGCCCTGTGCATCTGCAAACTCCCTGACAGGCAAGATTAAACAAAATGAATCCTCTGAAACGCACAACTAACCGCAGTCTTTCCTCGTCACTCGCATTAAACTTCCTCAGAGCCGACCTCCTATTGGCAATTTCATTAAATCCGTGAGGCTGTGCGGCGCGTTTAGTGGCAGTTTGCGGCGTGCTTCTCTTGCTTGGGGCGAAGACCGGCCGAAAAATACGAGCGCGCTGGGAAACATGCCGGCCTCGTAATTAACCAGCCAGAAAGATTAAAGAGGTTGGAAAACCCTTTTCCCTTGTTCCTTTGTGGCGTGGCTGCAGGACGTTGCCTCTTATTTAGGCGGCCCAGCCACCGACATACGCTGCGAACACCAACCAGACTCTTTGCTGTGCTTGTGCGCTTTCCCTGGCTTTTCCTCCTCGGTGCTCGACCCCCTCGGAGATTCCTCGCGATTCCCACAACCGACCCGCGATCTCGGAAATTGAGTGCGTCGTTGGAATCGACGGTGAAAGCACCCTGGGGATCGGGGGGGGCCACCTACGAAAACTTCTCGGTCTGTTCGTGGCATTATCGAGGCTCGGTTACCAGAGTTAGGGGACTAAACGCCGCCGTCCTGGCAAGTGGGACGCTTAGAATCTTCTTTGTTTCCGCTTTCTTCCACCTTTGTTTCGGACAATGGATGAAAGCGTTCCTTAGAAAGAGAGAAAGGGAGATCAAGCGTTTCCTCGAAGGAGTTCAGTTCTTGCGATTTGGATCGTCTGTGATATCTGTAAGGTTGTAGTGGTACTCTAAAATACAGGGGAATCGGTAGTAAAGGGAATAACAGTCACGTTCGAGTCTCTGTTTTCGCGGTACTTAGATATGACTGCATACCGCTAGGCCAATTTACTCGAGTTTCATTGCTTGTGGTTTATATTCAGTATTTCTACCGAACGTATACTCTTATTCATTTCTTCTTTGAATCTGCACAGAGATTCTCGCTATTTTCTTCTTCCCTTTCCTCTCATCTGTATTCAACTTCTTTCTGTGAACAAACACTATGATACAGATCAATATGAGGTAAACGTTTTAATATTTGGATGCGTATGTCAAACGTCCCTGTAAGTGGACAACATTTACTGAGTATTTTTATACTCAGTATAAAATATACTATTTTTCGTTTTTATTAGATAGGTTTATAGAATTTAGGCTCAAGATTAAATAAACAACTAACCTAGACACAGTCCTCCACAGTCCATAATTCGAGGGTTAAGATAGCCACTAAGGCTAGTCCATCCAACACTTAAAATCTACTATTAGATATATAAAATTAGCGTTAGTGTCTAAGTATCTCGACACAGCTAGCTACTGAGACACCTGCCTTAACTCACAAATGACCCAGACACAGTCCTCCAGAGTCCACAAATCAAGGGTTAAAATCCACACTAAGGTTAGCCGACTTACTTCACGCAGAACACCTAGAATCTAGAATCTAGAACAAGATGAAAGGAACCGAAGGGACAAAACTGGCGGAAAAAATTCAATTTAAGAGATCCTTGAATTTGCTAAAATTCTGTTCCATTACCGGGATTGCTATTCATTACGAAGATTATCTCGGAGCATGCCCCTCTCTTGTTTGACTTTTCAATGTTATCGCTCCCTCGCTCGCGTCGTTCGTTTAAACGAGAGAATTTCTTTAGCGAACGCGTCAACATTTTTCGGTCGAACTGTCGCGTGACATTTTTGCGGGGCACAATGCGCAGCTGCATTTCGTTATTACTGCACGGCTCGATAATACGGTGCGTGCACCGACTCCTCTGCTACACTTGTTGGTTTGAAATATCGGAAACGGAAACTTGGATAGCGGCGCTGCCGTTCGAACTTCGTTCACACCATTTTGACGGTATAGGAGTCACGTCTATGCATTATTCATATCGGGAGGGATGAGAGCGAGATACATTGTGCTTACGAACATCAATATGCGTACTCCGAGATGCCCTTATTTCCAGTCAAAGAGTATCTGCGGCGAGCTGCTCGGCCACCCGTGCGAAAGACTATCGACGAATTGATAACGACTGCGTTTCTCGTGCATCTTAAAATACTGATTCCTTTGACTTTCATGGATTCCTTGTTGCAGTTGATGCAAGTAATTGTGCTTGATTCTAATTTAATCTTGTGGTTACTGGGGTCGTCTATACAGGGTGTTTCTGAACAACACGGCGTAACTTTAAGGGGTGATTCTAGATATTAATATAAAACGAAAATTAAGAATAAAGGTTTCGTGTCTGAGGCTTCGTTTGTTAGTTATAAGCGTCTAAAGAATTTTTGGAAGCCACCAAAACTGAGCTCGCGTGGAGGCCTCGAGCAGTGGTTGCCTGATGAACCTCAGGGCACTTACCTTTGAACCATGGTTCAGGAAACGTATTCTTACGCGTAGTGTTATTTTATTTTTAGCGTATACATAAATTTAATTATACAGTATATTAATTATAAAGTAATTTTGCATATTGAATTAATTAGTGACGCTGTGCCAGCAGAATGATATTCATTGTCGAAGGTTTTGATGGGATTTTAATCAGAACATGTGTGGCTTTTATTTGGTCCATCGGTCCACCATTTATTCGACGCATTGATAAGAAAAATAATGAATGTTTGAACGATGAGCAGTCCCGACGTAGCCGATAGATAATGAGAATAAAATTATTGTTTGCGTTGAATCTCGCTAAAGCGACGCTGATATGGCGAACGGTGATGTATTAAAACGTTTCTGCGATATTTCATGGATGTATCATAACTCTGTTTTAGTACTCCATTTTTCCTGTTCCGTGTGCAGCCTTTCCCTCATCGTTTGTAACTTTATGGTTTTCGGTAATCCAACCAGAATTCACAATAATTTACGATGTTTGTTAACGATTTGATGCCTCGATATTTACAATTATAGCTGTGATAAAAGCTTCGGGAGAAATATCATGAACATTTTTACTGATTGCTTGCTACGATACTATGATTAAATCTCTTTTTTTCATGCGAGATGCATGAATTAATTATCACCTTTTTACCACTTCAAGAATTCATAATTCACATTTACCTTGTCAGAACCAAAATTGTTAGATAAATGTTTACTAAGGCAATGATAGACATTAACTCTAAATTAGTAGGGTATCTATTCTGTAACATAATAGAATTGTACCACTATAATTCCACTAGAAATTTGATTAATAGTAGTATGAAAAAAAGTTATAAGTTATGAGTTTACTAACCTCTGTAAGCTATTTAAATATAATATTCATACTAAATATTAAAAATTCAATTAATATAGATACTGTCACCCCAGCATATCACCTAAGGGTTGAAATTATCCGAAATTGTGCCATGAAGTAAATATCGAGAACTTAAATAGAATGGAATATCGCTGAAAAAGGAGGGTTGACCGAACTTTTCTGAACGTAGCAATGCATTCTTGTGGTAATAAAAAATAACGAGCTCAACGCTGTAAGTGCTCGTCAGTCTTACATCGATATGGCCGAACGAAAGATAGAGAAAACTTTCTTTCATTCAATTCCTCGACGGATGCATCGAGATTGCCGCGGTATTTTGACTGCAATAAGGTCGGCGGTTTCTTTGTCGACAATAAGTTGGAAAGCAATAAATGGCGAAATAGCACCAGGTTGAATATGTTTCGGTAAAGAGCCAAGAGAAATTGCACTCCCCGAGGATCGAGGCAAAGAACTAGGGCAAACTGTTCGATTGAAAAAAAAAAAGAGAGAAATCCTTCTATTAGCAGATTCAATTAAAAATCGTATTTGTCGTGAAGCTTGCGAATCCCCTTTTCTTTTATCTGTTGAAAAAAGTTATAGCTTTGTAAATTTTTTTTATTACACAGTGAAAAAGTACTTCGTGTATTGAAGCAACTATAGCGAGAAGAAAATTTTCACAGAATAAGTTTGCCATTTGTGGTTGACTGATAATTTGTAGAACAAACACATTTAGCAACAGCTTTAACTACGATTATTAATTTAAGTGAATTTATTTTTGCTTTCAGGTAAGTCCTGAATTTTCAACGTCAGCATCCGTTCCACTGGAACAAAAGAGCGATACTTTCCGTGAGTACACGCTAATCTGAATATTTCTGAAATATCGATTATAAAATTCTACGCGTCCTACTTTTGCTCTGAAAAATCACGAAAATTGTTTGTAACTCAATTTCACCGGAGATATCAATACTATGAAAACAGAGCAATACAAGTTAATTAATTCCCATTAGATTCGTATTGACACTGAGCATTTCGCGCAGATTAACAAAATCATTTTCGCCGGTCGACTGGCCATCGATAATGTTTAATGTTTGCCTTTCCTCAGTACACAATCGAGATTTCAGCCAATACGAAAATAGAGCTGTGCAAACACTTGTTCCGCGGAATTCGAAGAACGCAGTTCCGCTTGGCAATTCTTCCTAAACTGCATTTCCCATGAAATCGTTTGGAAACGCTAAATTCGCTATTTATATTCTCCCGACACACAACGAAGAGGGAAGTGACGGTTGAAGAAGGGTTGGAAGGAGGCTAACAGACCTTACGATCTTTGGTTAAATCTAGAATAGCGTCGAATCGGGAGGCGTGAATGACGCGTGTAACTGCGTTCTTCAACGCCCCTCGGATAAGATCGTTTACGAGGAGATTTCGATGCCTTCCGAGGGCGAAATTTCCTATTTATATGCTCGTATGCATCTGGGATTAGGGTACTACTGCCTCGAAACGTTATCATACATATGTGACCGTATCTACGTCAGATAGTCAAAATTCTTGAATCTTTTTTAGCAAACAAAGCAGAGGATGGTGGAATTTTCGCGGGATTTTATTATCTATATATACGTTTCAACTCCTAGGTGTTTTACATAAACCACGTATCGTATAATACGTAGATAGGGTAGCTTGTTATTCGCTATTTAATCTGAGAACAGTCAGACGCGGAATATTTAATGAATATGGTGGATTTTTAAGTCATTATAGCTTTAGAAGATTGAAAGCAGGATTGCCAAAATAAGAATTTCGTTTAAAATCTACCTAAAGTAACTGTGAAATATGTCTGACTTGGCGGCTTATTCTACTGTCGCGATACTGGCCTGGTCAGACGTAACTATGCCAGTAGAATAAGTCTAGTCAGACATACTTCAGACGTATTTCAAGTAACTTCTCAATAATTAATAACTAGAAAATGAAGACCATTGCTTTTGGTCTTATATTATCATGTAGAACCATTCTTTCAAAATCTCTGACACTCTGTATCTATAGCGTTACACACATGTGGAGCACATTGCAGTCCAGATTCTGAAAATATATCAGCTTTTGCATTAAAACAACGGACACTAGAAATAGATCCTACTAAAGTAGAATCAAGAACAAAAATAGTTTTCACAGTTAACTGACGTTCACTGTGCATCGATGAGTCGCTGTATCTCTATATCAAATCTGAGATTCGATTCACCTTTCAATTTTCTCTGTTCCTCTTCGATCATCTGCAATTAGCTTTGAAGAAATATCGTGTTTATCGACCCGTTTCATGTTGCGTTTCACTCATACACTTTCGCGTGATGACGTGCTGACGAAAATACTGTTCTCATCGTTCTGTGTAAAGGGATCACACGGTGATGCGTATCAATATTTCAACCACGTTCTGTCAGGGTGCAATAGTTTGTACCATTCGCTCGTAGCATTTCAATATTTTTCTCAAAGGCGGGCAAAGCTATGCCAGTTTCAATTTACTACCCCTGTGGTTTGACCAAGCGCGTTCTCCGCGAAGAACGCGGCTCGAAATTAGAAATTTCACTCGCCTCGACCGCGTTAATTCGCTGAAAAAGGATTCGTCCCCGCGAATCGGGGGCGCGAACGATTTTTCGAGCAATTTCGGCGAAATTGAAACAGAAAGGACCGAAGAAAAAAGGTGTTCTCTAAAAAAAAGGGGGAGAAATAAAATTGCACGCGAATCGAAGTGAATTTCAACCTAAAACAATGGCGCGCGGCTTCGAATTCGCAAACGAAACGTGGAAAATTGCGCAAAGGTTGATCGCTGGCCCACGAAATCCGTTGAACGAATTCAGCGTTTAACCGAATTCCGATCGTCCCCCAGAAATTACCACCTTTCGCGTTCCTTTATTGCGCGTAATCCTTTTGTCAAGGGGAAATTAATTTACAGAATCAACATAGAGATAAGGAGGACACGAATGTATGTGCAAACAATGCCGCGGCCAGTCGAGCCGGCAGTCCGAGTTGAATGTTCACAGTGTGTTGATATCCCGAGCACAAAAGCTTAACATCGTTTATTTCTATAATAGAGTCGAGCCAAAGAAACTTCTCCCAAGGATAGTGCTCGCTTCTGAAGTTCCTTGCTCCTTTTTGTTTTTGGGTCAAAGAGGGTCGTGACACCATGAAAATTGAAAGAGAAAATTACCTGGTGAAAAAACGATAATTAACTTTCTTTGACTGTGCTTGCTGGTGGTAACAGATTCATGGAACAGGCGTATGACAAACGTTGTTCGTTGAATTTTAATTAATTAAGTGCCCTTTTATAAATATGTTCTTGCGAAGTTTTGAAGGAAATCTGAAACATATATTTCTGTAAATATTCATGAGTCAAAGTTACCTTTCATCGAGCCTGTGAATGATATTCATCTGTACCAGAGAATTTCTCTAATTTTTAATATAAATTCAATTTTTGCTTGCTAGATTATGCAAGCTCCTTCATTTTTTCAATCTTTCAATCTTTCTTTCGCCAACACGGTACGCGATTCTCGGCTAATATGATGTTATGAAGAATCAAAATCAGTGTAGCATGGTTTATAACTACTCGAAGAAACGGGGTTAACAGCCACGGAAATTGCCTTTTTATTTTCCGCTGTAGTGCCCTGAGTAGCATCTAAAACGATAAACAATCTGATCCTTGATAATGCTTTCATCCTTGCAATCTTCGAATCAGTTGCGTCATCGCTTGCTTCAGGGTGGCTGGGATGGAATATTTTTAAGGAGTTAATGGGTTGCGAGAATCGATACGTTCGAAACGTCGTTAGCAACAGCCGCATTGAATTCCGAGAACCACTTCTACTGGCGTCCAACCGCTCATAATACGGCGACGAAATGACATCGCGGTTTCCGGCTGAATTGAGAGATCAAATGAACGACCACCAGAGGAATAATTGAAAACCTGTGACTAAAATCACAAGTGGCATCCGTTCATAAGATGGTCATGGCCATTTAGTCGCCCCTTTCATTTCCTCCGTTCCATTGATTCTTGTCTCGATAAACAGCCTACCTTGATGGAGTTACGTGCTTTCAATCCGATCAATTTTTAATATTTTAAAAGAATACAATAAAGGCTGTCGATCGAGGGAAAAATCACAGTGCTCTTGAAATAGATCTATTATCAATGTTTAATTAATATTAGGACACTGTTCACTGTATCCTGATGTATCCTGTCGAAATGTGAGTAGTAACGAAACATTTTTGATATAGATTTCCAAAGGAGAACTAGAAATGTAGGGGAAATAAACAGGTGTTTGGTGCTTTACTGTTAAAGAATATTTAGTATATAAAAATAGAGATACAAGTTTGTAAGCTGTACTCGACTATGAACTACACTCGATTACACACGACACTCTTCAACATTCACTCAAATACATTTCATTCGCACTTCACTCACTGAAATCGTTCATCTAGCAACAATGATTCTTATGGACAAGCATACGAGCTCGTTCATATACCACAGAAATATCATCTATAAATTTCCATACTTTAATTTTCGACGATCTACAAACTTTCGAAATTTATTTTTCACCATTACCCTCAGCTTGTTAAAAATCGCAGAGCCGAGGAAGGAGGGAGCAGTTACTACTCCCCACCTATTTTTCGAGGGAGCCACGGCGATCTTATCCCGGGTAATCTCACTTGGAGCACTTCCGGTCGATCAGCCGCGCCATCGCCATCGGCACCGCCACTTTCGTGGCGCTATCTGCAACTTATCTGAACGATTTCTTCTCGTTCGATCGCGTCCCAGCGGCCCTTATGAATCTCTCTTCTCTGGACGCTGCTCGCTGGAAACTTCCACTGGTTATCGTGAAGTGGACTCTTAAGGGACACCCGAGGCTACCCTCCAGCCCGCTGACTTCGATATCTCCACGGAAACCGCTCGAAGCATTAACCTGCACTCGTTAAGAAGGAGAACGAGGCGAAACGAGACGGTCAGGCAGTCGAGGCTGCGGCTAGGGTGGCCCAAGTCGATGCTGGTCGGCTCGACGATGGAGGGAACGAGCGATGGTGATCGCAAATTGAACGAAGCCCCGTGGGCATGGTATGATGAACCGATGGGGGATGAAACGGCCAGATCCAACCGAGGTGCACCCTCTTCTTGTAGCTCGGTCCTCAGATTGACGAAACGTGGAAAAAAAGGGGGACAGGAATCTGATGTAGTGGTGGCTCCTTTGAGACAAGGAATCACTGCTGGAGTTGCGATCCCGTGGGGTGGTCGAATCGCAAGGGTCGTCGGCTGGAAATTTTAAATGACGCGCCGTTTACAAACGCCGCGTTACTGCTTTTCTTTCTTTTCCACGTCGCCGTGGTTGTCATTTATGAACGAGTTCCTGGGAAGGTTGAACAGTTTCGAGAAGGTCTTTCGCACGCAGTGTCGATTGAAATATGTCGGTCGTAGATCGACTCGTTCGAAGGGAAGGGAAGGATGTGACGTGGACCTTTGAGGAAATGAATCGACCACTTTCCAGGCGAGTTGTCAAAGCTCTGGCGTTCTTGATAGAGAACTGTAACGTGGGCTTAATGGAAATATTATTTACAGAGATACATAAATAAGTGAAGTTTTATATCTTTATATCATAACCTTTTATTATAACAGGATTATTAGGCCACGATATATTTCACTCAGAGAATTGTTATTTCCAGATCTACCATCAACGTTCAGATTGAACCCCAGGAAGACTTAATTCCAGAAAATTTACGCTCGGAACTTCGCCCAAGACAAATTTGCGGAAATTTATTCCCCGACTTCTCGCTCGACTTAATTCGCCCGTTAATTAGGACAAAGGACCTTCCAAATTTAGCGCGACACACTTCGCGATTGCTCTCCAGTGGAGTGCAGTCCAACGTGTCCTTTTACTGCCAGTAGAAAATTGTTTCGTTATCAGGCCGAGGGACGCGGTGCCGTGCATCAGATTCCAGGCGTCGCGTCCCGTTAACGCCGCTGGAAAATAATTTCAATGGGATCCGCGCCAAGAATCTTGGTCGGGATGGTAGGCTGAAAGTGCACCGTAATCTGCATTGTATTACCGCTCGCGGCTTTACCAGAGCCGCGATAAGAAGCTCCCACTGGTGTCGATAGCACAAATTCACTGAACACACCAGATTTAAAACTTTAAGCGATACTTTCTTGGTGATTTTTCCATGCACTCTTCTTTACTTACATTCCTAAATTTCGTGTTTCTAATTATAGAATTAATAACACTTTTTAGATTATTAATAGAAATCGAGAGGTTTTCGATACAATAATCGATGATCACTGTAGAAGTATAACATTACTGAGTTGAAGACTACTTAATTTTTAAATAAAGAAAAATGAAGGCAACTTTGTAGAAGTAGCAGTAGACTAAAGTGGCGATGAGTTATAATTTCGTAAGTCGTGAAGGAAAAATCAGTTGTTTGCATGCTAGATAGTAGAAACAGTGCTAAGAGGAAAAGTAGTTACCAAGTTTTCTACAATTGTTTTCTTGAAACGTTGGTCAGATAAAAGGTGAAATTCCGACGCTAGGAAAAGTAACTCATCCAATCTTCTCGGTGGTCGAGGGGAACACTTTAAGGGCAACGAGTTGGGGATTCTTGGAATTGTGAGTGGTAGATTCCAGAAATTGTGCTCGACTCCTGACAGCATAGCTGACTGATGTTGTGTGCCGGAATTTGGAATACAGTAAGTTGTAGTTTATAGGGAGACACTTCGCGTCAACATGAGATTTTCCTGATTCGTAAAGGCTTAGAAAAAGTAGTTTTATCACAAAGGAATATAGAGGCGGACGATTGAAAAAAAAATATTGCTTGTTTTTCTCAGTCCTACTACATATTTTGCAGGAAGGAAGTCTGACTAGAGCGTGGTGTTTGTTCGACGCGCGCGTCAATTCCAATCGGTTCAACCTAGGCGAGGACAGGGAGAAAAAAGGCAGAGAGCCAAAAATATTATTCAATTAGCTGATGAAACGGGCTTGAAATTCGTTAGACCGTGTAACCTGACCCAAGGAATTTAATTCATAATATCGTCTCGCGATTCGTGACGAGCAAGTGAAGCGTCGGCAGTAACTGCATTGTCGGTTTAATTAAATAAGACATCTATCCTCCCAGGTGTAGAAGTTTATCGACCCGAAAATTCGTGTTCCACTTTCTTTCTCGTAACTTTCTCCCCTTCCTCTGTCTCGCGTTGTCGTGAAGTAATCTGAGTTTCAGTTATAATTAATTCATCTTTTCGCATCGAGGTTAAATTTCTTGCTGAATTCTGTTTGAATCCACTTCAGAATGTTACTTCAGTAAGATCACTAGAGAATTTGTATGCAATTGTTTCGATAACAGAACGCAATGAATTTAATCATTAATCTATCGTACATCAGATATGATAAAACAAATATATTGAAGTTATTAGATTTTCTCAGTATCGAATATGTGAAATGTTATCGGAAGATGTGACTAGAGTTGGAAAAAGGAAGACTGAGTAAGAGAGAGAAGAGATATGTAATTTGAATTCGTAAGTAGTAGAAGAGTGATTATAGTCAGACATCGCTCGAACGTCGTACCTCAGGCAATACGTGTATCTGCAATCATTTCATATGTGCATTATTTTGAAAGCTGTTGCAAGTGAATATTTTCCACTTTAATAAAAGCTTCCATAACGCATGCACATTTATCGGTAAGCTTGTTCAAAATTCCTCATTGATTACCACTTTATATTCGATCCAACTTTTATCAGATTATACAGTTATTTGAACTCTATCCAGAACTCTTTCCAACGAACTATTTCACAGATTTTTAACTCACTGTACCATAGCAAACTCTCTTAGAAATTATATCGTTCAGGAACTTATTATTTAGAAGTCTTTTGAGAATTCAGTAATTTCATAAAAATACAATTCTACATAATTACTACTTTGTAGGGAATTTACATCTGGTAATAATCTAAAGTTAGTTATTGCTTAAAAGCTGTTCACTAGAATAACACATTCCACTACCAATTTATCGATTCACTGTTGCCCTATTTGGGGACGAAAGGGCTCCAAAGCCAGTGTCAAATCTTTTCTGTGAAAACGCGACGAACCAAACGTTGACGAACCCCACGTTCCCCAGAGCTCGCGTCGGTAAACACGTCGAGGGTCGGCAGGCAGGAACTTGTTCTAGTCAGCTATTTCAAAACGTCGAAACTTGGTGGAAGCGATTTAATACCTGGTCCCCGACAGGTTTAGCGAATTACTCGTCGGACGTGTTACCACGTTCTCGCAATAGCGAAACGACGATCAACTGGCATCCTAAATCGCACGTGGTTCGTCTCGCTTAGTCCTTTCTCTTTTCCTCTCTAGTTCGAAACTACCGGGAATCATGTAAATCATCGTGAGCCATTGTCTATAGATTGTTCGTCTGTTTCCGATACGCTGTAATAAATAATCCAATGTTGTTGACCTATGTCGTCGTTTGTTTTTCAACGTGAATATCCATCAAAGCGGTTGGGTTTGTTTTTCAAACAGCTTACAGCTCGTTTCAGAAAATTGGTTCGATGACTGATTCTGGTGATAAAAAGTAGCTGACTCTCTGGGATATCATATCATTTGTTTAATGTTGAAGTTCTGTACATACGGTGGTATTAAAGGATAAATTTTTAGAGTAACCACATTTTTAAAGCGTCACAGCGAAGATGTATTTGGTGTTTGAATTAGTTAACACAGTTTGAATAAAAGTGTAGCTTATTTATTTATTATTCATTATTTTAAGTACCATTTCACTCATGGATGTTAACAAATATTGCAGGTGGCAGTTACTTCATTTTGAGGGTAGGATCGTTAACGTGTTACATCGCGTGTAATACGAAAGAGAATGCATGCATACGTGCTTTACACAATGCTAGTAATAATTATGGTACTAAATATTGACTATGTTCGGATGTGTACATTGGATTTAGATGTAATAAGATTATAACATTGTATTATAGGAGATAAATACAATAAATTCACGTATTTACACCGAGATCATTAACTGTTGACTGTGACTAGATGTTAATGTTATTTCTACTATAATTGAAAATTTCAAAATTTACGAATACAATGTTGAAAATCTCTTCTTCTAAATTCGTTACAATATTTACTGATCCTGAGACTAATTGCTACCTCATCAAATTTCAAGTAATTGCTAGCCTCGCAAGCCAGAGAACTCCCAAGGAGAAGCGTCTAAGAAATTGAAGCGTCGATATACCCCAACGCAACGCGCCTTAGCCTGCCTTCCCTTTTTCGTTGTCATCGAATTACCACTAGGGAAATAGGGGTTTGTTTATCTACGTGACTACGCGGCTGAAAAGTCACTTTGATTAAACGTGCCGATTAGCCAACAGAATGGCATGATAAATTAAAGAGAAACGCTTAGCCTATGCCAATTACGTGCCAATGTCCTTGTCGAGAATCTAGTTAAGATTCTCGTTCCACTGTCTGACTTAAAAGCACACGTCATTAAACTCAGCGTGGCCAAAGCTACTAGCAAGAAATATATTTCGTCTTTCCCTCGTGATTAAAGTTCATTCCACGTGCTATGATTATTAAATATACAATATAGGGTTGATTAATTGTGGGTTATGGAACTCATTTATATTGTCAATGGGTAGAAAAAATGAATTTATGATCTCTTCAACTATTTCTAGTAGAAAACTTGCAATTTTTACAAGCAATGGCGCAACAGAATTCTACTTCAGTTTAGTAATTAAATTATACCAAATGGTTCATACCATAAACTACAAATAAAAACAGTATTTAACATAGAAGCATACACAGTTAGAGATAATGGAATTTAGCAACTGGTAATACAGCGTCCCAAAACTTTCTCAAAACTATGTTTCTCGTACTCATGAACGTACTACATCAACAATTCGACTAACAAAAATAAAATTTAAAAAGTGCGTTTCATAAAACTCCTAAATAAAAAACAAAGCAATTGTAAAAGCAAAGAGGTACGAAAATGTATAACTCGTACCGACACTAGTTTATTTAACCAAAAATAGAACGAAATAAGATGGAAAAAGCATGTAATCGATCATAAGAAAAATGGTAATGTTGTCGCTGTTTTTAGCCTTGAAGGTGTACATAACCCTTTAAAGTTAGAAGTTTCGCGCGGAGAGCTTTCAGCTTCATCGCGGGTGGATGGCGCGTGTTACTTAACGCGCGCGAGTTCCGTTCTCCTCGGAGCTTTTAATACGGACGTTAATGTCGCCACGCATTGTGGCCGCGCGGCAGTTTTAAATTACGGTCGCGGCCGTATCTCCTGAATAGCAAATAATAGCGGCGTATAAACCCAGCGGGCGTTGGTTGCGACGTGCAAGCGATGCAATTAAAGAGAGCCCACTCGCGCGCGCGGACTTTTCAGCCACTGTCCTCTCGGCCGCCCCGCCGTATACCTGCGTCATTTGCAAGAACGATAAAACCAGAGACGGAGGAGGGGGGAGGACTTGCTTATCCCCGCGGATGCTTCCGTCTGACAATGCCCGCTCTCGGGACATTTTTATCTGACAAGCAAATGGTTCGCGATCGCGAGCGTAACGAGTGCTCTCCAAGAAATATGAACTTTCGTTCGTTGACTCGCGTCTTGCGCCTCGGTGGTCAGGATATTGAATGGAAGTGGGTTTATTTCAAGGAGGAAGCTCCTGCGCCATCTTCCAGAGTATGAAAAGTTTCCATTTGTAAGTAGGATATACTGGGACTTCACGTTTTCCTTATTTACTTTATTATGCCGAGGTAGAAGTGAATCAGTTATAGAAATTCTTGTTTATGGGAAAGCTGAATGTATTTGCATCTTGATTTACGTGGTTTTAGACGGGACCTCAGTTCTGATAGCGATGTAAATGTTAAATTATTGCGTATATGAACTTCTATTTGCTACCTACGTGAAATCTATTCTCCAAAAATGTCCCATTTATTTAGAAACACCCTGTATAAATCCATAATTCCTTAACTCCTCCGTAACTCAGTAACCCGCTCTTCAATTAATTTCCCCAGAGCGACGCAAAAAGCTGCGGAGCGCAAAGAATTGACAGAATATCCGGTCGTCGAATTGACAGAAATATCCGTCGCAGAAATCCCGCGGCCCATTCGCAGCCCATCCCGAGCGAGTCCTTTGATCCGCCATTCACTCGGTTCACCCGTAATTCCGCGACGCGTCACGGCCGCTTCGGTTTCGCGCGTCGCGTCTTCCGCATTGAATCATCGCGCTGGGCTCCATCGATTGTACACGCCAGGCTTCGCGGTACATCAGGCGCACTTTGTGCGCGTGAATCGATCCGCGGCAGGTTTTGACATCAGGAGCCCCCGAGAGGATCCGGTGGCTCCGATAAATCGTCGCGCCCATTGTTCGCGAGGATGGATCTGGGACGATCGTTCCGTTTTGGCACGGCCACGGTGGACTCGCCGCGGGCTCGTTATTCTTTTCATTGGATAGGGCTCTCGCTGCTCTCCCCGTGCATATCATTTCGTCCCATTGCCCCTCGGCGGCTGACTGATCGTGCAGATCCTTTGCGGACGCGCGAACACGCTCCTCCGTTTCGTGTTTTCCCATCCGACCATTGTTTCGGTTTCTCGTCTCCGAGACGGAAGAGGCAACGCCGCGTCGGCCCGTGGAGCAGAAAGCTCCGAGTTCGGAGCGATTGGCTGGCAGATTGAGCGGAAAATGTCTAGCTTACAATGTCACGCCGCCAACCCTTTTTCCACTTTTCTTTCCTCTTTCCTTCGTTCACCGCTGCGACTATTTTTTCGTTTCCTCTCTACTAGATACGTCACCCTTCCTTGTGCCGGTTCTGGCAGCGGGGAAGAAAACCTGATCGACCTCCTTTGTTCGCGGTTTTTTATCTGCCCCGAGCGTCCGTCCAATTAAAGGGAAAGTTCTGCCTCAGGAACTACTGGGACAGCTGGTTCGCTCGTGCTTCCTACGATTTCCCACGGAAACTCGGCCTCCAAGATCTTGTTACAGTTAAATTAGCTGGGGAGATGGACAATTTATTTCCATAGTTTCTGCGCGTCCTCGATACCGAGTTTCTGATTTGCGATTGGTTTTGGGGGTTGGGACTCGATGTGAGTTGGAGGATGATCATCCCGCTAGCTTGCTAACTCAAAGCAGTGCTTCTGTGGAAACATGGGAGAGGGATTTTATTGCGTCTTAAGAGGCCCACAGAGCCTCTTCTGCGCTTCTTATCTGAAAATCGACAAGCCCTACGTACAAACACGGTATTCGTGCTGTGATGTTTTTGTGGCTACCCTGTCTTTGACTCTTCAACCGAAAGGATCTCCCCTGTACCATTTCTTCTTAAGACTAGAACTGCCAAACCTGTCAAAGTGACAGGTATGATTATTCTTTATACAAACTTTATTTCTTTCTCAATTAATGCTGAAGAATTGAAAAAGAATATATGAATAAACATTACTTCTGTAAATTACAAATCTTCTCAAACATTTGTAATTGCAGCACATCGTTAAAAATAGACATAGATTAACCATAATAGTTTCAGAGTTAAATATTACACAATTCATAAACCATTAAAGTTGAACCCACAGAAGGCAATCCTTCCTACAATAGTCTCACCCACTGAACTCCACAGACAAATCTCTCAAAATTCACTCCCAGTCGATAACTTATAGCTAAGCTTTCACGTCCCAACAATACCAGGCACCTCAGTATTCTCCAGTCTCAGCAGTGTCATTAAAAGGCACCGCCTAAATATAAACTTAGCGTCGACGAACGATCCCCCAGCTGCATCCGAGGAATAGCGTTCATGAATTAGCCATGCAACTAACTGCAAGTAGGATTTAATTAAGCCAGTGGTCAGCCGGTTATAGCGAACCTTTGCGACCGCGGCATTATCTCGCGGGATCGTCAAAGCGAAACGGATAAATTACAGCGGCAGATTAACGAATTTCTGTAGACACGGTCTGGACATTTCTAAGTTGTATCGGGGATCGGTGATCGAGATCGGTGCCAGCCGATGCAGATTTTTTTTACGGTGCCATAAATTCCCGCGCGGAACGATGGGTAGGGAAGCGTAGCCGTGGCAAAAATATTTTTGCGAGCCGAAATACGACCGTCTATAAAGTTCGACCGCAGTTTATCGATTCGTTGCGCTATCGTCTCCCTTGACCGGGCAGCTGGCAACCTAACGTCGACGATAACGTAAGAGAACCGACGGCGTTTCACTGCCCGTTCGATGACGTTATCGCCCTTCAAATTCGGGCGACGACGTCGTCAGCCCTTGGCGTGATTCGATCTCTGGTGGGGATCGACGTCGAAGCTATTTTTCAGACACGATTTATGCTGATTTGATGGTCGTTGAGGATGAGTTTCAACCCTGAGCAGGTATAGTGGGATTATGGTATTTCTATTAACTGAGATTTTAATATGTATTATGTAAAATATTAAGGAATAATTTGCAGAATAAATTGAGGAATTGTGAATTTTTTCGGAGGGTATCTTACATTTTTTTTTTTTTTTTTTGGTAGAGAGTAATACGAATATTATGCTGGCTGAGGGTTAATAAATTGGAAAGTGCTTGGAGCAGTAGATATAGTCACATTAGAATTTATGCCAGGCCTTTCATAATGGTTCTCATTTCCAATAATTTTAATTAAGAGTATTTCTATAGAAATCCTTTATAATTAAATCCATAGCGGTATAAATTAATAAATTAATAATAAATTAATAGTACTTTATAACCATGTTAATGAAATTGTCAGCCGTATACATCTAACGCGGCAGTTAATTTATTACAGAGGTTTATTAATGCCAGAGAGTGCAGTTATTTTGTAATGTCTCGTATGAGTGACATTATGAATTAAAATGTTCAAAGCTCCGCTTTCCATAGTCCCTTTTCCATCTCGAAAGATTAGTTCAATAGTTTGAAACTCGGGCTTTTCGTATCATATTCAATCGTCCTCGATCGACACTGGTCCATATATCAGTTTTCAAAGTATCGAAGTCTGTCCATTCGGGATGATAAATTTCGTTCTCCTCTCTCACTTTTCAAGACCATCGAATTCTTCCCAGCATCAAAGAACCCACTAACGACCCTCGGGGCAATCGTCTCCAATCAGTAACACCGTGTCGAAGATTCTTATCAAAGATTCATGAAAGCATGCGTCCTAGGATCGTGAATATCGCTATTCAGAAAGGGTATCCTGAACGTTTACGTTCATCCATTCCTATAGCGTTCTAGCTTCTCGTATTCCGTCTGCTAGAGGTGAATTCGCAGTAGCAGATACCGTGTAGGGATTAGAAGTACAGCAATATGGTATTTGACGTAGTGGGCTCACAGCATTTGTACTACTTCACTTTTAATGCCCGATGTGTAAAAAAAGGAATTACTTATAGATAATAATAATTTGAAAAGCTGTCGATTTTTTGATGATACAACAAATATTTTACATTTAATTCGAATGGTATCGAGGGATCACTATACTGTAAGGAATGTTTTTTTCAAAGTCTCAAATAAAATATTTTTTATATCATCACAGTTGAAATAGATATATAGGTAGCCTCATTTAAATGGACCACCCTGTAGTATAAGAGACACATCGATTCAGTTAGCAGTTATGACTATCTTGACCAATAACACGCTACGTCTGAAAGTGCATGTGAAGTCAGGTAATTCTATCTACTGTAACCATATAGACACACATTTTTTCAAAATGCTTTTTTCAAGCTCCGTACAGTACGCCAGAAGGTATCAGTGAAAAGGTTAAGAGGCCTCTATGTTCTATTAATTACTCTTCCATTAAGCGCGTACATGAATCAGTGTTCTAAATCGCCACAGTGTCAGTGTAAGTCTTCTTTTCGTGAGAAACACGCGAAAACTCTCAACGAAACGTCAGGTTCCAGTTTCTGTTTGCAAGAGATGCCAGCCACGAATTTCTCTCTCGCCATTGACCACGTTCAAGGCTCGACGATAGCGAATAGTTTGATATCGCAGTCTTTGGGCAGCAGCGTAGCGCATGGATCGCCAGACAATGGAGAACGAATGAGTTCCGAACGATCGGTCCATTTTCAGAGCAAGTGCCCTCCTCGGTCTTCCTATCGCTTGGAAATTCGAGAGAGCGTTCGGTTCTGCGAAAACTTGAACAGCTACTTAGTTGGGGTCAGTATCGCTTGTTTCCTTTTTGTTCTGCGTTGCGTCGACTAATGTTGGCTTCTGGAGCTATATAGTTGGAAAGTTAGGCGAATTAAACTCGGTCAGTTTTCGGAAATTGTTTAATATAGGTTGATGTTAGGAATTATTGAAAATTGTTAGTGTTAATATGGTAGATCAGTTAATTTTTTTAAAGCAATTATTTTCTGCTATTTCACTAGTCTTTGATTGATGAAATAATAAGTGACTCATTTATAAAGTAGGTACTTTTTTTTATTTGAAAGACAATTTTATAAATAAGTTAATACGTATGTACAGTGGCTAATTTATTCGGTTAATTTTAAGGTAGATGCAAATTAGACCAAAACAGCGGTATGGTATCTGTAAAAATGAAGACAGCAAGATGTACACAATCCTGAAGTGTTTGCGTATCAGCAATTGCTGTTGTTCCTTCTAATTTACATATTTGTACAAGTAACGAGAAGCATAAGGTCCATGTTTCGTACCAAATGTTATCAAGCGAACAGAGAGTGTAGGAACAGTACACACCACTTGTATTTTAAAATAAGAAACATTTTACTGGTTCACATAATATATTTTCCACGTATTTTTCAGCTATCATAATATTAAAACAAGTCGGTTATTCCAAAGTTGCAATATTCTTTGTCAAAGTCGTGAATATACTCTTATATTCCACGCATATCAAGATTAAAAATCAGCTTTTCATCTCATCCACTTAATGCGATACAGACTCTCGAGGAAGGTTCGTCTCAAGGTCGATTTCTTCTTTCATAAAAACCAGGAAACTCATGTCACTGAATCCCACTTCCCTAGGCTTCCTGCTGAAGAAAAGAAAGACATCAAAGTCATCAGAAATTGAGTAACCTCAAGTAACTACTCCATCAAAATATAGACAGCGAATTAGGTCTCGAAATCTATAAATTCCGCGTCATGTTCGTACCACTCGTAATTAATGATCCGTCAAGACGAGCCAAACGCGTTGCCGAAAAGAAATGGATGGAAGAAAGTGTTGGAAAGGTTTTCCAAAGAAACCCTCGATCTTTTGCAACGCATTAAATCTAGTATAACGGATAGAACCAGAAGGAAAATTCAGACATCTCAAAGTCGGTAGATTCAACGTATTCTCATTTCTTCTTTATCTCGTTTCAGTCTCATTTCGATGCCAACAGACGTAACACACCGAGTAACTAGATATGGGAATGCTAATTACCCATTATTAATCACCCCTTCGAATATTGGAACGAACACTGATTGTACCGATTAAACTTCTATACAGGATTTCGGTTCGATTACAGCGTAGCGATGGCTGGACTACGAGCTTAACCACATTTCGATCGAATCACCCACCTCGTCGAGATCGCCAGCTCGTCTGATACAGGGCGACAAAGGAAAGAATTCGAGCGGTATCCTTGCGAAATTGGAACGTGTCGCGGTTAAGCCGCGATCGATCCCTCTTAAGTAGAACTCTGCTACTTTTGTAGTATTCTCAACGTGTCGCTAACTTGTTACGCGAGTTAGCTCATTGCATAGTCGAGTTGGTCATTCTTTTTATTGTATTATAGAGATCGATTGTCGTTACGTTGATTGGGCGTGCAACTGTGCACTTCAAATAATAATTGACGAGATAGGCTAAATAATAAACTTACTGTTAGAAAATTTAAAAAATTGAAGAGTTTTAGTATTTGAATTTTTGAATATTTGAATATTTGAATATTTGAATTTTTGAATTTTTGAATTTTTGAATTTTTGAATTTTTGAATTTTTGAATTTTTGAATTTTTGAATTTTTGAATTTTTGAATTTTTGAATTTTTGAATTCTTGAATTTTTGAATATTTAAAAATTTGAAAATGTGCAAACATCCTACATACGAAAATATCCAAAATATTGGAAACAAATCCGAAACAGCACAATGACTAGGCAATTGCTTCAAATCGATCAGATAAGTGAATACCGAACTATGCACATAGAACCGAATACGATACTTCATTGAAAGTTGAAGTGCAATAGAATCCCGTTTTTAAAGTGTAGAAGCAGATTTGTGATCGTTTGAATAGACGCGTTTGAGGGCGTGCTTTGTCACGACTGCAACCACAGGGAATATTGATAGTGGTCTGATCTCTCAGAATCGTTCGATTTTGGCCCCTTTGTTTTAAAGCGATACCCTCGACAGAGCATTTTCAACAAAGCAAGACAGAACGAAAACTCGTTTGAATTTCTGCTACAGAGTCATTGAAAATTCCAGTGAAATCCTGTGCGCTCGCATAGAGGGTATAAATTACGAAAAATTGTATCTTTTGTTTCATAAGGGATCGAGAAAACGTTAAATCAAACTCCTATTGCATTAAAAAAGTAACGAACGATGTAGGAGAGAATTTTAGTTCCAGATGAGAATCGGGTGCAGTAATATTTTACATAGACGAACGAGCAGCATCTAACGCATTTCACATCGCGCGCGGGTAAACTGTGCGCATAGAAGTTAATAATTTGCAGTATCTTGTTGCAGGCACGCGTGAAAAGTGATCGCCCCTGTATCGAATTTATCGAAGCGATACGTACTCTGTTTCTCAAAGAGGGAGGCGTGTTGACACGGTGTAAAAGCGGGGTCGCTCCCTCACATGATTTATAGTAGGGGTTGACCTTGAATAATCAATATCTTCTTTCATTGCACAGGGCCAGAAATATCAACTGTGAATGAAATACAGGGATCGTTAAACGCATTCTATTAATAATATATACAGTACTTGTTCTACCACTTGACACAGTGGCTCCAGGTTAGTTGACCGAAATTTCCCTAGGATAGCTGGCCGTCGCTACCCTCGTCACTTCTTGGAAGTGACTTCGCTAAGTGTCTTCACCGTGACGAATTGAAAGTAAATAAACGTGACCTCCCTGAAGGAGACCCTTTACTCAATATGTCATGTATCGATATTTCACTTCCACTCATTCTTACTACTCTTCCTATTTACCCATTCCGAGACGAACGACTCAGGGAAAGAAAACACTCGGGAATTTCTAGAATTAAACCTCCCAAGATAGTCAGCCAGATCTGGTCCCAAACCATGTCCAATTAACACGGAACCACTGTACCATACACTATCAATTTCTAACCTCACGAAGATTGCACAAAGAACTTTTTTCTTTCTCAAACAACAGGTATTTAACCACAGAAAATAGCCAAGAATCAGACAAAAAACTTCTCCCCTCAACATATTACCGACATTCAGCTCAGTAAATACTGAAAGGAGCGGGCATTTAAGTCCATTGAATGAAATGAATCATCCCTATGGCACAAGATTGGCCGAGGAAACGCAAGCTCGATTCGCCGAAGAGGAAATGCGAGCGTCGCGTGCGTGGTCTGGGCTCGCGTGTTCCCGATTCATCTTCGTGGCTGCATTCAACAGTAACAGCATCGCAGTGTGCCCATCGGGCGCAACATTATTCGATAATAAAAAGCATTTACCCTTCGACGCGCTGCGAACGCGCGGAACTGCGCGTTTATATAGGACGTCTAGGGAGATGGGGCCGAGGAAGCGAGAGCATTTAAGCTGTCTTCCTGCAGCTGCATTGCAGGAAAATTCTCGATAGTTTTCCCGGTGAAAGGAAAGACTGCGGTCCATTTGCGACGTTCCATATCTGGTCGTGCGCGCGGGCGAGCCGAAGAAACACAGGGCGACCCGTTCGAGCACTGATCCTATCAAAAAATTGCTTTGCTACTGGCGTCTGAGCGTCTCGAGTGCTCGCCGTACCATACTCGGACGGTTATACACGTCCCAATATTCTTGCCGTGTATCGCGTGTTTCCGTATTTCTCTTGCGATCGAGGGGATCCCTCCTTTCTTCCGTGTCCTCCTTTTTCCCCACAAAGCTCCATTCCGCCGACGTTTCTCGTAACGAAGATCGTATCGCCGACGACGTCGACCTTTACCGAGTCGCGCTTCATACCCCGAGACATCTATCCTTGACGAATGAGTGGAGCTTAATGGGAGTTTGCGCGGTGAACCGACGGGAATTCTACGAACACACGTAGGTGTATATCGTTATCGCTTCAGAGGAAACGTTCCCTGCTATCTTTCCAAATTATTGATTATACAGGGTGAGCAGTTCTGGTCTGTGAGGCATAGCGGCGAACGAAAGTTTAGAATTATTTTTAAGATTAAGGAACATGGGGGTTGCTTTGGTAAATATACACAGTAAGTAGTAGTAAACAATTGCATTATGTAGTTTATGATAGCTCGTAATTCTGTAGTTGAGAGGTAGACTAACGCAAATCTATTTTTTCAAAATTAAGCTTTTTACAGGAGCTTATTGCTTTCTCTTTGTTTTATCAGAATAATAGGAATTTAGTTACGTTATATGCGATGAGAATTTAATATTACCAATTACTTCAAATACTGTGTTAAGAAATGGGTAATTTCAGATTTCTAGCTAGTAGTACGAGCGTATAATTAGTCAGACTAGTGTATTACATGTTACACTCACACAATTTCGAGATACTTTTGTTAAAAATTATTAAACCTTTGCATTCGATTGTCCATCAGAACCTCCTAGTGCAAAGGTTAATCATTTTTAGCAAAAACATCTCGGAACTGCGTGAGTGTAGTATGTTTACTCTTATCAATAAAATTTAGTCACGTTGGTCTTGTTGTATAGAGGTGTCTACTGATACACCTTTTGGAAATAGGATTCAGATTGCAACGTGTGGACCTGGATCTATTTAAGTTCGCTGGACCACTTCTAATTCCACATTTCAACTATCACTCTACTGAAGTATATTTTCAAAGCTTGGTCACCTATTCCTACACCACTTTGAATACTGTCCACAGAATAGCTTGGATTGGTATCACAAATGCATTACCAATTTGACTAATAGCACGTAGCCAAAGGCACGTAGACTAAATCGTAGGTTTAGTTCCAACAAGTCTGTTGGTTAATGTGGTGAGGCATTTATGGTAACATGCAGAGTATACGATGTCTTTCGGCTACGATACATGAGTGCTCTATGTTTTGCACGCGATGAATAGACCGCGGATGTTTATGCAAAAATGTACAAAATAAACAAAGTAGAATACACATCATTCATGTTATATTCACGGGATAAAATAGATTTCCACTAACGTTCAATTTTTTTAGTCCTCTTTATAAAAATATAATCTCCTTTAAACGTGAATACAAACTATCTTTTTACTTAAGCAACGAATGATCCCCAGGCCTCAGACTGTTAGAAACTCGTCAACCATCTAAAAACCTCAAATCGCGCAAGAGCCAATGCGAATACAAATCCTGGTGATTTACCATCCGCGAGAGCCAAGATTTCTCGGCGTACAATCACGACCGCGTGACAGTGAGCCGCGTAACGATAAGTCGCTTACCAGCTAGACAATTCAATCTCCGCGAATTGGTGGCACAAGCAAGAGCAGCTATCTACGACCGAGGCATTACTCTTCCTCTCCTCCTTTCTCCTCGTCTTCTTTCCACTTTTCGCCAGGACACTCGGGCGGAATTCGTCGAGACTGTCGGAACAGTAAGGGACTGCTCCTTCGTTGACGTTCTCAGCGGGAGAAGGCTCTATAACTTTTTCACTTGGCCGAGGTTAGACGTTTGTGTCGTTATAGCGTCGCAGCAGTCGCTGTTTCCACAAGACACGCTTTTTTTACGTCTAAGGAAATACATGATAGAGCAATCTGTGAGGAGAAGACTTTTGGAAGGAAGCAAGTAGATGATATCGTAGTGTTGGGAACTCAGAAGTTGTCTGTGAAAGGGCACAGGGACGAGAGGAGTGCTTGGTTCGCTGCAAGTAGTAGTAATGGGTGTGACCAATTCAGCCAATAAGGGAAATGCGTGTTTGCCATCTCTGTGTACTTTTCTGCGGAGCCAATCAGATCCACTGACAACTTCTGAGCTCCTAACAGTAGCTATGACTTGCTATGAGGACTTTTTCTGACTTTTGCTGAGAGCAAGTGGGTGGAAATAGGTGGAAAAAACAACCCTCTTATTTATGACATTTAACCCTTTGATTATTTTTTCCTCGTAACAAGACGCCTCGTAATAACAAGGAACAACACTGATGACGCCTCCATATGGGAAACATTCAATTAAGGGGAAGCGTATCAGTGTTTTCATATGGGGCACACCGAAAGCGAAAGGTTGAGACGTTAATTACACGGTGTCTAACTGCCAGTTTCGTTTCAAGCTGCGCAAACAGTAAAAACATAGGTATATTAATTTAGCGTTGAAGGGGTTAGACAAATACTTGAAGTTGACTGAATTTATGAGCATGATTGCAAGTATTACGATAGCGCAGAAGATATATGTGACGTTGAAGAGGTATACGATGACATAAAGATGGTGAAACTAGGGTGATACGGAAAGCGAGGGAGATATATGCGTTGAAGCGCAAAAACAGAGCGTGTATACTATTCTCTAGGATATTTCCTGACGTTCTGTATACCAGATGTGCAACTCTTAAGGATATCATGTATTAGAAAGCTGGGAACGATACGTCCGCTTTGAAATATTCTTTAAACATCTCTCCGATCGTTTCCTGTGCCTTTTACTTAGAATTCTGCCCCACTCCAAAGACTTCTATCCAATTGGAATTTTTTATTTCATGTTACTATATTTTCGAAAATCACTTAGAGTGTCTTATTTTTCAGACAATTTTACACACAAGGGAATTGCAATTTAATAGTCATAATCTAGACTTGTCAAGGTCTGTGCCAGCTACTGTATACCTAGTGGTTTTAGGTATAAAGTAAAAAAAAAAAAAAAATACTTTTCAACTTGTCAAAGTGGTTAATCTTCTCAACTACCCCCTAAATTTGGGGGTAGTAGTCTCCAAATACGATCCTCTCTTCAGTGCAATTAAAATACAATCACCGATTAATCCAATCGCAACAGCAATTCAACAATAGGCTAACCCATGTCATCTCAGTTCGTGAGGAAATTTCGATCCGACAAGTTCATCGAAACGATCTTAAAAATAGTTGCTCCATGGATTCCTCATGGCTCGACCCGTTTCCTCATCTCTCACCCTATATCCGACGCGAAGAGACGAACGTTTTTATCTCGGCTACAAGAGATATCGGAACGGCGTGTCTCTGTCTACGACATCGTTTGGTTCCCGTAATTCTTCCGAGAGCTTTCGCTTCTATTCCCATGGTGGGCGACCTATCTTCACGATTTGTCAGTAAAGGACGACGGTCGGATCGTGAAGCTCCTTGGAGCTCGCCTTCGGTTTTGTCTCTCTGTGCTCGCGGATCGCGACGAATTCCAAGGTTTACGCCGCGAACTCCTCGCTCTTTTATGAACCGTGTAATACTGGGTTCAGTGAGAACGGTGACGAGGACCATGGAAGGAGGAAGGGAACGATGATCCGGCTTATGAACGCTCGAAGGTGGCGCGTTAAGGTAAAAAAGAATATTACGTCTGGATGGTCCGGCTTTATTCGAGTTTTATTATGATTGATATTTGATGGGCCGTGAATTCTTTTCAAAAAGTCGCGCGTCGATAAAGATACGGCGGGAAGATTCGCCGATTGGCGATAAGGAGTTGCCTGGTGACCGATCTGAGGGAAGTTATGAAACAAGTGGTTATAGTTCGCGTCTACGTTTATCGAAGCTGTGTTTTCATTACGAAATTTCAATCTTCCAAGTGTCCTGTTTTAAGAAATCGATTTTCTATGAAACTCTTGCGAAAGTGGTTACCGATAGCTTCTGAGATTCATTAGCTGAAATTAACTGAGAAGTCTGAAATTGAAATATGATAAGAAAAGTTGGTATTAAAAAATATTCCACGTAATTAAGTGAAAATTGAAACGTTTTTGCTTCTTTTTTCACGAGATTGTGTTTCACACTAAGGCTGACGTAATCACGTTTACTAATTTACTGATCAAAGATACACCAACGTCAAATTTCACGCAAATTCAAAGGTTTCAATTAATTACTCCGTAATCTCATTAACTATTTTCTGATGTAAGCTCGTGCTCACTTATGGTCTTCTTTCACGAGAAACTGCCATGCATTAAGGGCTGACGTGCGAGCGTAGAACCAGATCGATCGAAGGGTTAATTCCTCCAGAAGGGGTTAGTTCCTTTAAGAGCGAGTCATGCTATTTGCCACGTAAAAAGCCAGTAGATCGATTCTGTCGAGGCTGCAAAACAATGGAAGAATTTGCCTTGCCTACCGTGACGTTTCTGTTCAGTCCTATTATAGAAGCTGGTTAAAAACTGCAGGTTACTCGAGCAGATGGTTTTTCATTGATTCCACAAAAAATGTTTCTCTCAACATCCACGACTTTTAATTCTAAACCAGCTTATGTATATTCACGTGAATTCGTCACGCGATGGAATCTATACATTTCAAAATGATTCAATTGTAGGAACATTTAAATTACGCAGAAGAAATGGCAAGTTTTACGATAAAAACGTGACAAAGATACCTCATTTTGCAACGTTGTTTCGCGATGATGTGCTGTACCTACACATGATTCACGGAAGCCAGCGAAATCCAAGGTAATCTTTCTTCGGTCTAACGCGACACCATAAACAGGCTCCATAAACCGTATCACGCCGCTTGGGAACATCATACGCGGACGTAAATAGAGGCATAATTCAAAATTGCAGAAGACGGAATGTTACGGTCGTAGTGTTTCTCGTGAAGTGATTGCATCCCTCGAATATAGCGCCACGAGAATGAACGCATGAAACTTGATAGCGTCGTGTGTTCAACGCTTTATGCTTTGGCATTCCGATGGTCTGCTTTTTTTTCGGCGACCTGCGTCAAACAGGCGTTAACAATTTCCTCTGGCAGCAAAGCCACGCTTGCACAGTTGTAACATTTGCGTTTTACGTTCACTTTTCTCTCTGTTCCTCTACGCACGATGTATGCTCATGCTCAAGTCGTCGCGGGTAAAAAATTTTGGTGAATTTTGTGGCGAACAGTGCCGCCATGTAGATAGAAATATAGCGCAGCTGTGCGTCTGGTCCCTAACAGATTTATAAACAATTGTGGCTACAGAACTAAATTGGAAGTTTGGCACAACGCGTTTAATCGCATTTCCGATTCGCTCGCGCTTTCGCTCAGGAATACGTACAATTCCTGGCGATACCGAGTATTGTAAAGTGGCGGATGCTGGAATTATTGCCCCTAAGTCCAAAAATTAACCAGATTAAAGGGATGTATTTCACTATCGATTTCCTCCATTCTGCCGCAATGTTGCTGTCAAGGATTTGTTGCTGAATTCCAACGCGAAACCACAATTTACGTATTGTAGCACTCGAATGAGTCGGTATGAAACCTAGATTCTCGCGGATTTAGTATTTACGTGTGCTTCATTTGTACGAAATGTGTAACACATTTTCTCATAGAATTCTTCTCTTCAAAATTATACAAGGTGGGTGAAAAATAGTAGTGCAACCGATCAGGGGATTATTCTACGTAATAAAAATAAGGAAAAAATATGGTATACAATTTTTCCATTTGATGCTTCGTTTTCGAAGAAATCAAATTTGAAGTTTGCTTCACGAAAACGAAACCTCGGATGGAAAATTGCATACCATATTTCTTCCTTTTTTTTTTTTACATAGAATTACCCCCGTTTGTATTACGATTTTCCACCCCCTCTATATGAAAACAAAGGTTCATCCATACTTACCTCCTCTAATAAAGAATCCTATTCATGCAACAAGCTCTGCACGAAATATCGAAGTAACTGGGTCATCACGTTGTTACGTATTCGGGCTTAATTAAAACACACAGTGACTAGTGTATCAATTTATTT
The DNA here is from genome assembly GCF_051401765.1 of Calliopsis andreniformis. NCBI lineage: Eukaryota > Metazoa > Arthropoda > Insecta > Hymenoptera > Andrenidae > Calliopsis > Calliopsis andreniformis. The sequence goes on from NC_135064.1 coordinate 20,200,045, forward strand.
TTCATTCAGCGCTCCACAAAAATCGTCCAATATTTTTCCCTCTCAAGGAAAGTTACCTAACCAACTTTCCTCGTCCCCTGCACCACGCCCCAGCGAATTACTTTTATTTGGCATATTGATTAACTTCATTCGCCGCGGCATTAAGTTGACACCCCGGGCGTAGGTTACCGCGACGGTGTGTCTATTTAATTTAACGTACAGATGCGCCCCGGGCGACAGGCGCCTGGTGAAAACGTTCCAGGGTAGAACGAAAACGTAATTAATTGCTCGAGCAAAACGTAATTAGCTTCTTTTATTCGCGGCGCGGGGCGTTTCGTAAAAGCACAGCACTTCAGATTAACAACGCTTTGGGGGGGGGCGAGACGGAAGCACCGCGGGTAAATCGGACGCGACGAGCGACTTCGACCGCGTCAGTTTTTGCGTTCACGCCTGGTACACAGGACAGAGAAGGCTCATTGTTCTGGACGAGCATACTCGTCGGTGGCTGCAAGTAATTGCGGAGCACGCGTCGCGGAGGACCCAGCAAGAACCACGGCGTCCTTGTCATGCGCACCGTTTCAGGCCTGGCCTGTTGTTGCTCGTTTTAGAGCAAAACCGTGTAACGAGTTAACGTTCATCCTCCAGGCAACGTGTTGGAAATAAACTGCGCGATCCGCCTGCCTTGTCAAAAGTTTCGCCAGCGCGATTCACCAGCGGGCTCACGTTCAGATGAACCACTGTCTGTCGATATGGCGATAGTCCGCGGGGAACGAGTGCAGGAATGATTTTGAACCTCAGAGCCAGAGTAAACCAAGCGTTTTTTTGTTATTTTTATGAAGACAGGGGAAACAAATGCGATTATCCGTTTATTAATATAATATTTAAAGTAGTTTATGCTATATGGTACTTCTACTATAGTATTTAAAGTATTTTAAGGTACTTCTACTGCACACAATTTTCTCGACTACCTTAGGACTATCAGTAAAATCTGATCTGATTGACAAAACGCGCAAAAAGATCTAAAAAGAATTCCCAAGTCACATATTCCCTGAAGTTAACAAAGATTACGCGATGAAACGTTATCGCCGCATTACCATCGCCACATTCAACGAACATAATCTCGCACCGTGGCTACCGACAAAGATTCCCGTCATTCAGCATAATGGAATTAATCGCGAACTGTTGTCGATGGGTGCCCCAGGCGAGAGAATTCGCAATTCGCGTGCCACTGCCTCGTCGATGGGAATCGAGGAAGCCTTTCGGAACGAAATTGTTTTCTTCTTTTAGACTTCAGCCGCAACGAACCGAACGATTCCTCCGATCGTCGTGAAACGCACGATTCTCGAAGAGGAAACGGTCCGTAAAATAGATACGTGCGTTCGCCGTGGTCGATGGTGCATAGACGAAGTCGGAAATGGTCGAATGTCGGACAGACCTCGTCCCAAGGCCGTAATCTGTAAAGTTAACGCTTCTGTGACCACTGCTATAGGCCTCTGGTGGTTTAGCGACAATTCCAGTGTATCCATCCTAGTGCCTCGATCGAGAGAGGTCCTTGGTGATATCGTCAAATTGGTTGGTACAATTCTGAAAGTAACATCGAAGGGAAAAAATTGTCTCTCTGAAAGTGGGTCTATGGAGATTATTAATGCTTAATCAAGTTATCGAATTTTGTTTATCTGAGGGCGTTCATGGGGTTAATTCTTTATTAAGTCTTCCTGTAGGATTTATTTCGTATTTTTATTTTGTTTCTTTATAGGATGTTGTGGATAGACGTCTAGAAAGACGTTTAAGTTTGTATTCCTATTTGTGATTCTTGATTTCATGCTTTCTGCTTGATCTCTTAATCGACGCAACTTTTACGGGGATGTTTAGCGTCGCTTCTTAATCCAAGCTTTACGTCGCAGCTTTATAGGTGTTTACGGACCGAGTGTATATAATCACTGTTACATTTATGCGCAAACAGCAACGGTTTATTGTGTATCGATTATGGAATTAGAAAATACGAGGAAGATTAGTTGTGGAACGCCATTAAAATACAAAATTAAGCGGTCGCTGCGCAGTGTACTCAGCAATTTTTTCTTCGATGTTAAGCGAAGCTCTGATTCGTAGACTCTATTATTTTATAGGAAGGAAGCTTCAGTTATTCTTCCAAATATTAGGTTTCAATTGTATAATATAAGAGGAATAACTAAATGATTCGTCTCTCACAGGATCCATTATCTCCATTGTATCATAGCTCTAACAAATCTTTCTGTTTTAGTAAGGTAATTATACGACAATGTGTACAATTCCGATCATAGTAATTTGTTCTGAATGAAATCTTGGCCTGTGTTGCAATGACTACGAATATATTCACATATCCATTCACATGAAAATTACATGCTTCGTGTACACATATTTGCCTACCTTGTCACTCTATTTCTCACTTTCTTGATTACTCTTACAATTTTATGATCCAATCGATTATTAGTTTTCGTATATGTAAATCACGTAAGGGTTTAGGGGCAGGATTTAACAAATGTTGAGTAATTATACATGAATTATATAGTGTCCCACAGATTATTATATCCAGTTGTTTGTAAATCAGCATTATTTCATTTAAAACTAATTATTTTATATTTTTGTCCTATTTTTAGAAGCTTGTAACCACGTATTTTAACTCATTAATAAAATAATTGAATTCTATTGTTTTCAAAGGAACAATCGTGTAAGCTGGAAACAATATAGACCGCACTTGTAGATAAAAAAAAATTCAGTGGCTTATTTAATTAATTAATTTTTTCAATGTACGGGAACAAAGCTGATTCATTACGCATTCAACATTTTACTTTCACAGTTCCAGACAGATGAATCCCTTCAATATCCTTCTTTTCACTATCTCCAATAATTTCCCTAGTGTTCCAGGTTGCATATATCCCGTGGAAGCTCGCGAATATATAGCGATCTCCAATTACGTATAATTTGATAAGCATTCTTGTTATCACTTTTGATGGGTACTTCCGTTTGGAACAACATTCCAGGTAAAAAAAGCTACGTAGCGTGCATCAGCTTCTCCACCCTCGTACTTTTGTCGTTCAAGTCCTGTTACGGATATCAAAGGTTGACGTATCATAACTTTTTGATCACGACCTCTGCCCATTATAAGATAACGTCGTTAGGGAGTAAGTGTTTTCAGGACACTTTCTCGACGTGACTTGAGTTTTCTTTTCTGATCGCGTCGAAGGAAAACACAGCGTGAAAGGAATCGAAATGCCACCCCTTTCCAGGAACTAAAACACAGGATAAAGTTTTACGAGCCCGTCCGAATGTAATTACAGTCGTTTTTATGACCAGCAAATTGCAGAAGCTTTTCTGGAAATTAACTCCAGATCCACGTTATTTTTATGTAACCTAACGATTGCCAAGAGACGTCTGCATTCATTCTCTATTCACTCATTCACGACGACTCTGAGGCGTGTAGTCACTCGTAAATTTTAGATAAGTTCTGCTGAATAAGTAAAATTACCGATAGTCACAGCAGGGTACATTCTCAGGAAAGAACGTACAGTGAAAGCTTCTAATAATTTATTGATAAACCTGTTCTGCTGTAAAATCTATCAGATTTATATTCATTTCGCTGCATATTAAATTAAAATCTGACAATTACGTCCATATTTACACTCTTTAGAAGGAATAATCCATTGTGTATATTAATATGAAATATTCAGAATACATAATCATCTTAAAATATTATATTTCCTATAGCTCAAAATATCCATCATCCCTTTATAGTCAATGTTTCATTTCCAAGACTCATTTCCAAGTTCCTTTCCAAGTACTATTATTATACAATGACTCTATTTTCCTTTTATACATTATTACATAAATTCAGCATACCGTATTTCATATTTAGAACGATCCATTAAGTTCCAAATGAAAGTATCAGTAATAACATTCAGATCTACTATTTCACTCGAATCCTGAATGTTTCATACCCTAATGCAAGGAATAATTCTATATCATGCCATTTGATACGCATCAGAAAAGAAGATCGTATCTGTTTCACCCACGTACAAGTTCAAAGGGGTTGAAATCCTATCCACGTTCCAAATACCCGTCTCGTAACAGCATTGCATAAAAATTTGTGAGTAAACACACGCCGTATGGAAATCATTGAAACCATTAACAAGCCTATCGTTCCATTTTACGTGGCAAAATCTATCGTCGTTCGCGCAAGTATTTAAAATACGTCGACCCTGGCGATTTAAAGTGCATAATCCCGCCGCGGCGCAATATCGATCCTCCAGGCAGCGTTTGCGTGTGGATTAAACGACGTAATGCGGGACACGCTGAGTCGTGGTAAAACTCTTCATGCGAGTTTCCCGAATGTCCTGAATTTCTCGCGGTCGAAGACGACCAGAAAAAGGAAAAACCTGGCGGGATGGAGTGGCAAACAGTGAGGATTCCGATGAATCTTTTAGGGAGGCGCTTTCTAACTCCCAGCTATCCCTGCCGTCGCAGCGGATGCTGCAGCTCGCGCTCGCGTGCGTCGAATATTTGTGAAAGCTGGCCACGAGACATCGGGACCGCCGACGGGACCGAAAATTACGTTTTCGTTTTGCAACTGACGTACATCCCGCTCGAGAAAGTCAAACTCGCGTTCGCCGAGATTAAACGTGGTCAATAAGCTACGAGATTACGCGCGGGTCAAACGCTGTGGCTCGACTCGGTTTAATTGGAGTTGAACGCGTTTGTGTGGAGGAAGCGTGGAATTATTGGCGCCGATAATTCTTTTATTGATTGGAATGAAAATATGGGCGGTTGGTGGTGTTGCAGATGAAATAGTGAAAGAATGTTTCATTTTCTGTGGAAGGTTTTTGGAGGTTTTTCTGAAAAGAGAGATTACTTGCGAGAAGTGTAAGTAATGGAGAAGTTTTAAAGAAATAGTTTCAAAGGATTTTCTGTGTTAAATTGACTGTAGGAAAAGAACTTTTTCGGGTGCAAATGTGAACATTTCTAAACCTTCAAATCATCCAAGAAGATAATCTCAAGAATTCAAGACCCGATCTCTATTAAGCTTCAATATTCAAAAATTAAGAAGTTTCAGAAGTTTGAAAAAATTAAATATTTTCCTACCTGAAAACATGGATATTATAATACTCAAACTACAGATGCAAATTTGAACGTTTCTAAACCTTCAAATGATTCAAGAAGATAAATCTCAAGAACTCAAGAACCGATCTCTACTGAATCAACGACTTCGACTCGGCGTGCCTTCCTAGTTCAACAAGGGGTGCAAAAGTGTCAGCGAAGGCGAGATAAGAAGGAATGGTTCGTAGTTACGGGCAGCGACGTTACGTTACGTCCTCCTTGACTAACAGCACAGGAGCGAAGAAGAATATCCGCAATATTTCGACTCCGATCTAGATGTGTCCCCCCTCGTATTTTACGACGAGGATTCACGACTACGAAATAGCTGTGTTTACTAAGCGACAGTGTCCCAAAGCTAGCGAGACCATTAGGGTACAAGCGTGCTTAAGGCATAATAGCTGGCCCAGCGACGGTTAAGGCGTTGAGAATCTTGGAAAATTGGATTCTACGAAAACGGTGTTCGTGCAGAGTCCGACGTAGCCGCCCCCGCATCATCGTGGAGCAACGAGGGCGGAGAGGCACCTACATACATATTGCCTACGTTGCATGGGTTACGGGTGCACGTTACGTTATATACGGTTATATTCTCGCATCAGCCTGAAGCGCAGCTACGTTTCCTGTGTGCTGGTGGTCGTATATAATCTAGCCCGACGGTGTACGATCGAGCCGCGGTGTTGGTGCACGACTGACGAGAGAGCCAGGAACTTCATCTTCCTGCGCGTCGTAATTCAGAAAAAAACCTTGCTTTCGGATACGTCTGCCATGTGTAATATGACGTGCAGCGTTGTTCATTCAGAAAAGGAGATTAAAACGAGGTGGAACTTCACAAGTGCTCCTGAAGTAATAGAGTTTTCAAGATCGCCGGATTCTGAGGGATGGGATTTAGTGTTGCGTGGTTTGTAGACTTCTAGTCTTTTGTTGAGGGGTAGCAAAGAAACAAATCTTTTCTTTTTATCTGTTCAGCTTATTTTAGTTTTAATGTCGAGTCTAGACAAATAGGTTGGAATATTTACAGTGGACTTACAGGTCTAGAAATTTAGAAGTGTGTCAATTTTGATCAGTTTTTCTAGATGATGTTTTAGCGAAGATGTAGAAAGAACTAGGATCTAACGTAAACGCTGTGAGAAATTTCTATGGGGTTTAAAAATTTGATGAGCAGGATACCAGCCGAGATTGGAAACTAAAATTATTGAAATTCTTTAAGCTCTTAGCGAATAGCAGTATAGAGTAGATTACTTGTAAGATATTGGATAGCCTCTTCACGCGACACGTCGATGTTGCGCACTCCCGCGCTTTAGTCATCCGAACTATTAACACGCTATAATCTCTCGCGTGGAACTCGCTGTTAAGCGTTCCAGTAAAACCCTTCGCTCAGTTTTCCTATCACCCTCCATTATCCCTCGCCATGGATGGTCTCGCGTTATGTGCCTACAGCGAATACATTTATTCTCGAACTGTTACAAGTTTACAGGCTTTATCACCACTCGGGATCTTCTATTTACTCGACGAGGTATTGCATGTTCTAAAAATTTGATGATCAGTTTTATAATAGTATGTTGCCTATTCTGTATAAAATGTAGGTATAAAAGCTTGATGGCAACTCAGATTACGATTTTGTAGGTTTATTATAATTGTAGTAGTAATTGCCTCGCAGATAAATTTTATTTACACACATTTCTGTAAAGTTTCAATTATCAATAATTTGTTAAAATGGGCTTTCGATGTGCACACGAATTAAGTCTGTGTCACTGCTTGAGAGAAAGTTTTATCGAGCAGCTTCTTCTAATTAACAGATACAGAAAAATTGTGAGCTTACAGCAATTGCGAATTTTTGTACATATTTGTTATGTATGAAACGAGGGAATTAGAGCGAACACGACACGTATTTCCAGCCTCGTATTTCAGAAAAAGCTGAATAAGACCTCATCCAGTGTGCCCTCAATACAGCGTTCTCATCAACCCTTCAGATTTTCCAAATTCCATTTCTTATAGCCCCCGCCTGGTTCCCTGAAAGTTCCCGATCCTCTTACCTGACCGAATGCCAGGATCCCGCTTGCATCCTCGTGAAGTAAATTTGCTGCACTTTCGCCCGACCTGAATCGGTCGCTTTTCCGATTCATAAGAGCTTCAACCTCAATTTCTTAAAGTATCAGTACAAGTTACTTCAGCGCAATCGCCTTCAACCGCAATTTAAACCGAGGCAAAACAAATTACGATTCATTTACACGACCCCATTAATTAAATTTTACCACATTATTTACCCTCGACCCTTATCCTCCTTTCATCATCCATAATTGACCGCTTTCTGCCGACCTTAACTCGTAACATTTATTATTAGGCTCATTTGCATGAACAGCGTTTTCGACAGTATATAACTGTCAGTGTCAATGCTCGTTCTTTTACAGGTGCACTTCACAATCTTGATTCATAAATTTCAGGTCTTGAATCGGTCACTCCAAATCTACAGTATGACATGCAGATATCTCCTCGTTTTATTTAATGATATTTACATATACTGTATTGTAAAAAGTGCACGACTCAGACTCGTCAAAAAGATAGAAAGTTAACAATACCTACAGATCTGAAGTGTTGAATATTTTTACATCCAAACAGACTGCCTCTCTGGAGGGGCATATCAAGCCATTGGATCGTAGCGTCCATGTAAACGAGCCTATTATGTCCTCAACCTTCCCCGTGCCACGAGTTTACCAGACCAAGAACAAACTGAAATCCCCGCGGACCGTAGGGCAGCAGTCTTCAAAATTCGCAAACGTTTCGTCGAGTCACCTCTTTCAGGAAAGACCTCTGCCACGAGCCCTCGGTCGTTCCTAAAAATTCTTCCTTCCCCGCTGGATTCATCGTCGAAGACAGTTCCGCTCCATGGGCACGAATGAAAGAGTCTCCGAGGGAGAGGTTGGCGGTGGTTGAACGTCCGCTTAAAGGAGGAACTCGTTTCCCAGGGTCGCCGAGTCCTCCCCTATCTGCCCAACGGCCAGCAGTAAATCGCGCGGCGCGATAAAGCTCACGCCAAGGGTCCTAATCGTTTTTCCATGAGCTCGTAGTCGCGATCGTGCCCTCCCGCCGAGGGAGCCGAGCCCGCGGCACGTGAAACGAACCTCGTCGCAATTTACGCCCTCGTTTTTGGGAGCTGCCCGCGCAGAAGCTTCCGTGTCCGAGATACGGATCAGTGTGTCGCTGGCTAATTGAGTTTCGGTCGCTGCAAATGCGCCGCAACGCGTGCCGCTCCAATTCTCATCAGTCACGGTTCATTTCGTTGGTGGTTAACGCTGGACCCCTGCACGACAGGGGAACGAAATCGTCTGGGATCATCTGGGGATCCTGTCGCCTTCTTTATTGATACTTCGTCGTTAATTGAAAGTGGTCGGACAGGGCCATTGACCTCGTTTTGGGTAACCTGGACTGGGGAATGAAGGTGTAGGAGATTCGTGGCTGAGGCAGCGAGATCTTGAAAATGGAGGAAGGATATTCTGCGATTTTTTGTTTGAGTTGGGAGGATTATGATGGAAGTGGATGTTTGGAAGAGATTCTGGTTCTCTGGTTCACTTGTGATTAGGTAGGTTTTATGTAGGAGAGTATAGTAGATGTCTCATGGTTTCTTGGAGTGTTCATTAATGATCAATTAATCTTCCTTTTTTATAGTTCTGTATAGTTGAAACAGTTACTTTAAATAGTTTTCTGGAAGCACTAGTGGGACAGCATTCCTGAGTAAATAAGATTTCGTGATAGTTAATTCCTCCAAATATTAAATTTAGTTAGTACGAAGATATCACCGTGTCGGCGTAATCTCCGACATTTACTACTAGCTCCACTTAGAACCACGGTATAACTTAAGCGGAAACCACGCGAAAATTAACTTGAGGGGTATCATAACTGTAGCGATATTCTTCGACGCGACTACTAGCTTCACTTGTAACTGCAACCTATGTAATGCAGCAGTTATAAGGAGAACATTTTGCAGTATTCTCTGGTTACAAGTTTACGATGTGGAATCAGGAACTTAATTCTGTGTGATCTAATTTTTTTCTTTTACTAAATTAACTTCCTTGGATTAATTCTAATAGGATGAGAGTCACATATGAAGTACCCTTTTTATACCTACTTTTATTATTTTCAGTAAACCACTAAATATTAAACTATACTTTAAGTCTCAACTGAGATTTTACTGTAACTCTTATTATAATGGTACCAAGTAGACATAATTTTCAATTACGCTAAAAAATCCTACCTAATACAGAAAGGTAAAAGAAATATTTAAAAAACTCATTTGTAGCATAGATATTTGAATCTGAATTTTCTAAAAATCGAGGTACAGGTAAAATTAAAAAATAGTTCCTAGAAAACATGAATCTGTCATGAAGTTTCGAGGAAACACAGTACCGTGAAAAACAAGTAAAAGTTATTGGTATTCGGATGTAGGGTGAATCGATACACCAGAAGGGTGATAGCGCTTGAGGGCAGGTCACAGGGTGTTTTTTATCCGATGGGTGCAATAAGGTAAATCGCTGAATCGTTTCGTTCCCATTCCAGAAGCGACTAGAGGCATAAACATTACTCAAATGAGCCTTCTCCACTCTATACTTGCCATATTTCATTAAACGCCTCGCATGCTTGTGTAGTCTTGCGTCTAGGTAGAGAGAATAGCAGAGCATGCTGTATACGTCGCACTCCTCTGTCATGTGTGCATAATAAAACGATCCAAGCGGGTGCAGCGGTGTTTCATAACGCGGATCTACGCGACGACGCGACAAAACTGCGCGTTCACACGTGCTCGTAAACCTGTATCGGCAGTATGTTATTGAAAATTGTTAGTACAGCGACAGCCAATGCGCTGCGCCACAAACGAGCCAGGTAATCTGACATTTTGACGTTCGTACGTGAACTGTCGATCTCTTGTCACCGAAAAATTGGTATTCTCTGTTGATTTACATTCTAAGTTCGAGGAAAATGGAACAGTCGAATTAAATTAAAACGAAATGGAATCATTTTAGATTCGAACGTGTAAGCATTTATATGCTGAGTAATTTTTGGATCGGCTGAATTTAGGTTTTAATTGTATTTTAATTTAAAATATATGCACTGTAGCGTTTCCATTTGTAATTTAATTGATGTTTCGAAATATCACTAAAGAAGCGATGGATTCGAATTTAAATTGAAATTATAGAATTCGATTACTTGGGTCTGTATTTCTGTACTTGATGCAGGAAATAGGTAAACGACAGTTTAGTATCTCATTAGATAGTGTAAACGATTTAGTAGGTTTAAGATCGCCTAGAAGCATCGCGAGGCTGCTGTGTTATTAAGTTATCGATTTTGCTTGCGTCTTGTAATAACCGCCAGCTTTATTACAACCACCAGTTGGTGTATCAATAATGCAACGTGACTACTAGCGATCTCTGTTAAACCATTATGTCGCCTGAATGCATATCAAAGCGCCGTTTCCAATTAGCGTTACGGAACAGGGATCGGCCAGTTCCGGTGTCAAATCTCGAACTGGGTCGTAACAATAATTTTCTGTCGCGCAATAGCATGTATATCAGCAGTAGAACAGATCGATATGTAATCGTGGCCTGTTTCAGTTTACAATTTATTGCCAAAATTATCCACCTGTCCATCTAGAAAAAATTCAAGGAAAGACATGAGCTTAATGAAACTTAAAAGACTGATATGAAAAGAAAAGCAAAAGCCATTAACTATTTCACTAACAGTTGTCTGACACTACGTGTTATTACATCGATTAGCTTAATATTTACTTGTAACCAGTAAGCGTTTCGTATCAGTCAATCCAACAAGATATTCATAAATGTGACTGCTACTCTGCGCCAAATGAAGACGAAAGTGTCAGTAGCGAAATTTTTCAATGTTTTCCAAATTGACTTGCAGCGTGGGGGCTGGAGCACCTGCTCATCGAAAATTGTCGCCGAAATCCGGCTCGGGGCTTTCCCGAGGTCGCTCGCGATCCAGCACAGGGTATTTTCCACTTTTTTTATTGTTTTTAGACTCCATTTATTTTATGCGAAATTATTTCGCGCGCGACTCTGCTGGAAAACCATTGAACAATAAATAAACGAATTACGGTGTCGTATCGCCTTGCGTACAGGCCGGAATAAATTGATGCGTTATCACTGATGAACTCCACACCTGGATTACACCTTTATCGACCGACATTTATTCCAGTATCATTAGACATCCTCTTAACAGTGGGGTCGAGACAGGTCGAATCCCTTCAAACGAGTGACTAAAATCTGAAGAATGTAAACTGAAGATAGAATTAAACCCAATTTGTTTTCCAATTTTGATCTGACCCATATCAGTCGACACGCGTATCACAACTTTATATCTGACACCCAGATTGACCCAAGTCTCTTTATTCTAAATTCAGTTTTATGCATCATCTTAAACCTTCTCCTCATTCTGCTCCACTAATAGGAATCTATTTGCATTGCTTTCGAAAGAGGTGTCATGCTTTCGAAATTGCAGATATGTCATCCTAGCACAGCTTATACATCTTACTCGTGTGTGACGTCACGTAGACCATTTTGTCTTTGCCAAAAGGAAGTTATCCGAAGCCGTGTTTGTAAGTATATATGGTCTAGGTCCACAACCATTCTCAATTCAGAGATTTAAACGCTGGTAATTATGCCCAGCGTCGATTGTCGACACAATTAACGCCAGTCCGACTGCCGTCGTGCTGTAAAGGCATATTACGTGGGCAAAGGGATCGCTTCTGGTTAGTCGTCGGTGCAGCGATACGTATTGCCGCGTCTCGGAAACTAAACGCACTAATCATCGTAAGTGAGGCAGTCCCTTGTAATTAAGATGCAGCGCTCGGCGCGGCCATTGTTCGCGCTGCAGCTCCTGGGAGACCTGTAACCCGCTTTGCGGATCCCACGAAACACGATCACGAGCTTTTACGACCCGCGTTGATTATCAGCCAGATAATTGCGAGCAGATAGCGACGGGGAGTGTTTGCCCGAGGAGAATTATCTAGACGTTCTTCCTTTGATCGTTAGCCTTGAAACGGCCGCGGCCTGCCTCGCTACGGCGTAGTTATTTTAAAACGCTGTTTTTTATGGTGGTCGTCTTTAAATAGACGCTCTTGTCGGAGGGAAAATTAGTGGCGAGCGAGGTATACCCTGGGAAACGAGGGAGGCTGCGACGAGAGGAGTATCCTGGAAATTAGGCCCCAAGATTCTGAGCTATTCAAGCTCTGTTTGAACTAAAATAAATTGCATCGTGATATTTTACGCAGTTTTTTAATTATTCATTATGACAAAAGTGGAACAAGTGCAGAAGTCTTTTGTAGAATAAATTTATTTTAGCTTAGATTTCAGCAACCCTCTTTTCAATCTGTTTTACTGCATACCTGTTTCGTATGTAATTACTTAGCGCCAAGGAAACGTGATAATTACTTGCAGAATTACAGAAGAATATAGAAGATAAGTATCTCCTGTTCTATAGTATGAATTATCATGAATTATCATAAAAAGAGGGAGTACAACTTCAAAGGACCTATTTCGTCTTCAGAAGATTATGCTTAAGAGTGGTGGACTACTAGCCTTTTGCTTTTGAAAACGCAATGTTTTATGAAGACGAGATTTCCAGACTTGCATCTCATTCAGACAGAATTGTAGATTGTGAAGGTACTTACTTAAATGGAGGACTCCAAATTTCTGAACCTGTTCAGTTTTATTACACTACCCCTGGCAAGAAGTTTTCGATCATACTCAACAATACGAAGTTAGTTAGAAACATCGTAGTTTTTGAAAATGTAGTATTACTGCACCAAACCATTTAATATTCATACAATAGCATTTTACATTTCAAAAATTACTACATTTTTAAATAACTTCGTATCGTTGGGTTTGATCGAAAACTTTTTGCCAGAGGTCGTACTAAAGAATTCCTCGAACTTGTTCGACTAGCCGAAACACTAGCAACCTAACTTCAAAGGTAAAAAGTGACTCCTGTTCAAGAGAAGCGTATGAGAAGCAGCTCTCAGATGGAGATAACAAACGATTCGCAGCGAAAATGATAGGTTATCCCTCGTGTCGCGTCATTTATCACAACCTGCAACTTCCTCCTATTATATCCCCAATAATTCTCGAATTTTCGCGCAGAGGACCTCACGCTATAAGCCTCCAGAGAGAATGTAGAGCACACCTCAACTGTGTGGCTCCTAACTTCATTTTCACAAGGACTTGTTCCTAACCACTAGAATCCTTCGCTGGAGCGAAAGAAACATCCACGCGAATGGTAATCGATCCAGCCCACCTGAGCTTCCTTCCTCTGGGAGCGGCTAAAGTCCTTCGACGTCCGCTGTAAATTAATAAGGAGCGTAGCGTCGGATCTATCCAACGTTAATACTCTTTGTTTCTGGTCGATAAATCATTTACGGAACGGCCAGTGAACGTACATAAACACGTGCAACATTCTCAAAGGCCCTCGGTTACGCTATAAAGCGCAATGGCCGGCTGAGTAGCTCGACCATCTATTAAACTTGCGCTCAGTGATTCGGGCATTAAAACTTTAGGGCATCGAGCACCCTGGCTGCGTTGCCGCTGCTGGCGATCCTAGGTGAAAGGGGACGGGTCGCGCTAAAGGATGAAAAGGGACGGTTGTAATCGCTGGCTAGGGCCAGTCTAACCCCATTTCATTTAACTGAATCCAGCCAGTGTCGCTCGAGTGCATTTAGCAAATTAAACGCTCCTCTCGCGTCTACGTCTCCGTTTCACTTTCATCCTGACCCATTATCGACCAGCGGCGGGCGTTCAATTTCTGGAACACGACTGCCAGATATCGAAGCACCCTTGGGCTTCTTAACGAAGAAAGGTGGCGACCTTTTCGAACGTTCTTCGAGGGGGTAACCTACATGGAATCGTAAAAGTCGATTAGTGGCGAAAGTTCACGAGCTATTGTGGAGGGAGTTAGATGTATGGGGGGTACGTGGTGGTATCGTTTCAGGGGGGAACATGATTGACTTGAACAAAGTGGAGGTAACAGTGGGAAGAGGAGGAGGAGGTTCTAATTATCGATCTACAGAAATTCGAACTCGACTGTGTTTAAAGTGCAACGACCTGGGAAGCTTCTCTTGTTCGTCTGCTCCTTCGGGTTGCGTAAGTCGTGTGGAGGGTGAAGATTTACAATGAGTTACACAAGTATTTGTTCACCCAGTCTGCAATTCTGTGTCTGAGAACCTGACTAGTCCACTTTTTCCAAACTTCAGTTTTTTATGGGATCTTATTACTTTTTCATCATTTTGTTAGACTAATAGAAATTTAGTTAAGTTACGTTATAAGTGAAGGAAATTTAATAGTACAAAACTACTTGAAACACTACGTTAAGACATGAATAATCACGTTTATTTTTCGGCTTTCCTGAAAAATAATAAAAAAGGACTTGGGTCATATTGGCTCTTAGGTATAGAATTATCAGTTTCTTTTATTATTTTTTTATTATGCAACATATATTCAGAGTTTCAGACAGAAGCATCAGGTTCATATGCAGTGTCCTATAAAATGAAATATACTATTTTTCCTTGAAATGTTATTATGCTAAAACTAAGTGTACAAATACTGTTTTAATCCATTACATACAAACGTGTGGTTGCCTACAGTAAAATGGTTATTGGAGACAACTTAGTATCCAGTTACAACTCGTCATGAAAGTTAATACACATACTTGTTTCACTTAAACTGCATCGAAATTTACCGAGGTACCTGAGAACCTAAATTATGCGCGCAGCTGAAACATAGATAATATACATACGTATATCCATAATCTCCCATAAATTCCCAGGTTTTCGCAGACAACATTTCGAAAACTGATCTTGTCTCGATGCTCAGAATTTATGCCCGAGCCAAACATTTTGGAGCTCTGTACGCGAGTGAACGTCGCAGGTGTGCCTTTTAAGTTCTACGACTGGTTCACGATAGACGACGTTCGTTCTCGCGCCACCTTTGCAACAACAGCGTTTTCTTTTACGAGCTCCGCCACGTAAAACTAAATCGATAGTAAATAATCGCTCTCGAGCTATGTGTATGCGCGAGCCAATCGTTTTCGTCGTTCTACGGATGGCTCGAGTGAATTTTATGAAACGCGATGCGCCGCTACCAAATGGCGAAGATTCTGAACGGCGCTTTCCTTGAGGTGCGTTTACAGCCACTGAACAATAGCAAACGAATGGCTTGGATCAAACGATGTCGAATGAAAACAGCCAATGAGGGAACAACTGCTGCTGTGACTCATAATTTTCAATCGAACCTTTGATATCGATAGTTATCGCAGCTTAGTTTCACTCGTTCGACGTCGTTCCACAAGTCTACGAGAATAAACGTGCTTCCAGCCTCGAGCGCTGTAATTAAAAGCTACTTGAGCATCGCCGAAGCTTATTCTAATGAATAAGGAATCTAAAGGTGCTTTGTTCCTTGCCATGAATCATAATATTGTTGGAGAATCACCCAGGAAACGCAATCTTCAACTTGGTTTGTTAACGTGCTTCAGCCCCTTTTGATCGATGGGGGGAACGACAAGAATCTGCTTTCTATCGGGGATCGTTACGCGAAATTGCTTAACTATCCGGAAAACGTGAACTTCCTTTAATTGAAGCAAGACCGATGGCGCTTCTTCGGTCCCCTTTTTATCTGCGGCGGGGCATTGAGATCGATGTCTCCTTGCTAACTTGGGCGACTTAAATCTGTTCAGAAATTGAAAAGGGAGGAAAGGATGAAATGAACGAAAATTTCTATCCACTGTTTTTTCGAAATCTTCATTTTATTAGGTTTAATTTAAAAAATTCGAACTGCTACAGTAGTTGTAATATTGTCGACTTCCTGAGGAGCGATGATTTATGCGTCTGATCAACTCATGATCATAACTATGCACTGATGATACCTATCAAAACTCTGAGTCAGATTCTACAGATGTTCGTGCATTAGAAACTCATTCGGTGTGATTTATTTCAGGCAACGAGGTTTATGAGTTAATAAAATGTCTGGCGTGGGCGTAGGAACATCGTTGGGTAGTTATGTGGATCCTAGGAGGAGCGAAAAAATATGAGTGTTAATAAGATAAGACTTTCAAGTTATGAAAATTATTCCTTAACCTTTACAATTTAGAGTACATATAACTTTCTTAGAGCTAGAGCAATATGTAGTGATCAAACTTTTATTTACAATTACATAAAAATCGTACACTATTTAGTAGTCTAAATCTTGTTAAATTGCCATCTCGTCTAAAAGAAAATGCATAGAGTTCTTTCCAATCTTCACAAGACCTAGGGCTATGTAGCATTGTCATTTAAGAAGTCTCAGCAAAACCATAAACCCTACAGAAAGGATTTCCCTAATTTAATAAATCATTTCTCTCCAACACTGTTGGAGGAAACACTTCGTACGATACACCACGCATATTGTTTCTGGGAGGTACACCGCGAGTACTATGCTAAATAATATGCTTGCCACAGAAACTTTGAGACCTCCCAACAATTCAGACTAATCATTTAGCGGGAAGCCAGAATTCTCTGCCGTCACAAAGGGCTTAGCGTTTAGTTAAACACGAAAGTATACTCAATCCAAGGCAGAATTACAACGAACAACTTTGTTAGATAGTACCCCTGGCGAAAAGTTTTCGATCAAATGCAACGATACGAAGTTAGTTAAAAATATCGTGGTTTTTGATAAATAGTAGTTTCTGATTATCATAATTCTTCATCATAATCATACCAATGCACAAGCAATCCTATTTTCTCCACGACGCGTTTCTAGATTTTTGCACCACGGCGGCGTTATGGAATTAACAGAAAACTTCTTAATTGCCTACATTGCCGCGGTACACTGCAGCGAATTTGAGAAACTTGCCAGCATTAAGGAACTTTTCACATTATTGCACGGCCGACTATTATCCACGCATCGTGTGTAAGAATGGCGTTATTTTGGCGAGAACTGCAAGCAGTTGGGTGAAGGAGAGTTTCAGCACTCACGAGAATGCGAGCGTTTCGCTGTTCGCTTTTCTTGCGCCGAATGGGGGAGAAATCCAGGAGAAAATAAGATTCATGAATATTGAAAAATGGGAGGCCACGAAAGAGGATTGTTTGAAAAACGGATTTGCGTTCGGGAAAAGGATTACTTTCAACATATGGAGGGGATGGTCTTGTGACTCTGATACGGTGGAGCACTTGGCAGTGGAGATTAATCTAAGGGAACGTCAGATGGAATTATTTTACTTGCGATATTAGATTGAACGATTTTGGCACGTTTCGCGATGGACATTTATCGGAGATGGAATTTTGGGGAAATTGGATGAAATGCGTGATAAGATAGAAAGTGAAATGAAACTGTGAAATGTTTAATAGAATTGATTTTTCTAGGGACAATTTTATCTTGGTTTTAATTAGGAGAATTGGAAAGTGGAAATTTTAGTGTATCGTGGCACGAAGAGTGTTAATATTGTTGGCAGGTTATGAAAGATATTAATCTTTCAATTAGGGTATGCATATAGTATGTAATAAACTGTCGTGTTTCACTATTCTGCACAATTAGTGGGTACTTGGTCTTAGAATTTACTACGTATAATTTCGAAAGATTTATACCTACTCACTATTTATGGAAATAAATCCTCTTATAAATATTCATGTATGCATGTTTGATCTTTTCAATAAGAATTCACTTAAAACGTTTGTATTCTAGCGATAAAAGAAGTTTTCCATCAATTTTTTAACGTCTTCATGGCTGTAAATCTCGTTCCTTCCATAAAAAGAGTCAAAACGAAGAAACGTAATAGCAAATTTGAAAAATAATTCCCAAGAGAAACAGTAGGTACACAGCCAATATAACTATGCACACGATGCAAGGTGATACGATTAAAAACCAAAACGTTGTGTACAGAGAATCTAATTCCTCCCCAGTTCTCTCTCATTCACGCCAGTATCGAATCCTACACGTTTCTCGAATAGCTTCCAAAGTTCTCACCTTTCCACTTAGGCACAGATACTGAGCAACGCGCATTTAACGAGATATTCTCACATTGGCTCTCGATAATCGATGACTATCGAATTAGCACTAAATCGATAGAGCTTTTGAATCGGCCAAACAAGGAAAGATACACTCGCAGCGCGATGCGTTCGCGGCGCTGCAACTCGGATTGCAGCTCAATGATCTCCTCTGTGGACGAAAATATTTGTTTCGCGTTGAATGCGCGTAATTAACTAGAGTTCTCGTTGAACAGTCAATAAAGAGGGCCTTGTTCGCGGCTTTCGTTCATTAGCCGAGAAAAATTCGTTATAAACTGTTCCTAGCCCCCATTGTTGAACTAATATCAATAGTTGAACTTATTTAGATTTGCCAGGAAACGCGAAATAGACGCGCTATGCCACGTACAATAGCTATTGACTCGAAGAGCACGCGAGCAGCGTAATGTGTAACTTCCTCGGCGTTTGATCAATGCGGTAATCAACGTTGGACGATACGAATCGTGTTCCTCGGTGGACGATGCACGGTAATCATGGAAGCGATTGAACGTGGTCATTGCGATATACCGCCACGTTTTTCGAATTTCCCAGATTTTCTGCAAAGAATGGGAAGCTCGTGAGATGTTTGCATCAGTGAAAGAATCCTCAGACTCATTTAGAACTGAAACAGAATCTAACAAATTTCTTTACTTCAAATTTGTCTATTAGTAATTTATCGATTTGGAATTACAGTTGAACCTCGAAAACCTCTATAAAACGAAATAAAACTTACTTTAACTCGAATTATTTCTCATACATTTAGGTGCATTTTTCTTCCTATTATTACAATCAACACATTGTTAACTCTAGTATAAACCCTCAGTAAATTAAATTTTCGTAGGTATATTAAACTCCTCTTACTCGAAAACTTCGATAAGTCGACACCTCTGTAACTCCAAGATTTTAGCTCTTCCCTTGAGATTCGAGTTACCGAGGTTCGACTATACTTCGAAAGAAATGACATAAAACTACAGAAAAAGGTATTAGTACAGTGATATTTAGCACTCTCACTTCGTATCCTTAGGTCTTCAAACTTCACCTGCTCTCGGTTGCTCACATGTCTCCTTTTCGTTCAGCCTCGCAATCCACAATCTAGGCCACGTGTTTTACATCATCACCCCTCTCAACCCTGCGCTGAAGTCTCACGTCTGCGAAAAGGCGCCACCGAGCCCTGCTACCCAGCTACAAGATGTTTTTCGATCCACCGAAGGCGAGGCTGCACTGATTCAATTACCGATCCTGGCCGTGCAGGTTGTTTACTTTAACGAGCGTGTCACTGGCGAACGAGCAACATTTTGCGTCTGAAAAATGCGAGCAAGGATGTTCCGTTTGGTATACTGCGTCGCAGCGAAATAAAGTGTCGCCCTGGTGCAGCGGACTTCCGAACCGTTAGAACAGTGAAATACTAGACCTCTGACTGTCGCGAGATTTTATGGGCATAGGGGACACTACGTGTAGTTCATGTTCGACAAACACGCGTACACGTCGTTGTACAGTGTCGCCCGCAATAGGGTTGAAGTGCATCGTGCAACATGTTTTCGAGTGCGCGGTGTCAGAATTGCGCGCATTTTTTCTCTGTCTTCGATCATATTTGGACGTTTCGCTGCGCCCTGTCGCCACGCATACGTTTGTTTGCTTTTTCCATGTATGGGCCGAAGGCATTTCATTTGAAAACTCGTGATACCTCGTCGGATACTGCGGCCTGCTCGAATTTCACATTCAACAATTTATTTTGCCAGGTGGGCTCTCCAATCATATTGCATTCTGATTCGTCGCGAATTAGTGTGTTGGAATATTGGTGCATTGGGGCGTTCAAGTGTTGACTGCTGTGGTGGTGAATAATTAGAATATTGAAATGGTAGAGAGTGGGACGATGAATCACTTAGCGAGGAGCTGTGCACGTCACATCCTAGAGTCCATCAAATGTATAGCACTGAAGTCTATAATACAGTTTCATTAATAGGAACTCATCGAAATAATTTTTTATAATTGTAAAATATGTTTGTACATAGAATGCAAGCTTTCTATGTAGTATAATCACTCTCGTTTGTAAAGTGCTTCTGAAGATGAAAGCTGAGATTTTAAAATATAATGAAGTAAGTGACTGAGGCATTAGCCTTTTACAGTATTCCACCTTTGAATTCTTAGAGTATCGCAGTGTTAAATCTCTAGATAATTAAAGTAATAGGGGGGCAGAATACTAGAACTTTGACATGTTAATTCTACTGAAGTGCAAAAGTGTGAGAGTATTGTAGTGCTGAAGTATCGGGTTATTGGGACACTGGCTTCCACGAGTATCGACGGAAACCTAGTTTTCGCGAAACAGTTATCGCGAAAAAGTGAAAGACCCTCTGTTACAATAAAACTTGGGCGTATCTGGAACGGTTAGATAACACCAATTTCTCGCTTCATTAACGCGATCTATTACTCCTCGGAAAGTCTATTGTCCAAGGACCAGTACGATTCATAGTGAACGGGAGCACGCGATCGTTCGTTTAGTTAATTGCACCCATTCAATGGTCCTTTTACGTGCATCCATCGGAGCGACATGCTCGGGTATCGTAAACGCTTGTACGTGCCGTTCAAATATAGAATGAATTATACAAAGCATGGACCAGTTGAGCAGCGATCGCAACAGGGATCCGAGTTTACCGCGGGATTTTCATTTGTATCCTACCACTCGGGCTCGGGAGAAGGACAATGAGATTTCCACGCGATAAATGAATTGCTGGGCGATGTTAGAGCGCATAATGGTCACGCGCAATGGGAGATGAAAGTCTATCGCTTTGAAGCATGGCTTCAGAGGAAATATTGAAAGGAATTAACGTGCAGAGCTTTAGAGGCTTTATTACGCTGCCACTGTACTCTTCTAGAGGGGACATTATGCTGAAAAAGTGAATGAAATCGCTTTTATTAACTTTTCTTTTCTACGTCATCAAATATTTAGACATTCGTAACGTGTTGAGAAGGAGGATTAGGTGTTGAATATAAAAGGGGATTTAATTGGCTCGATTAGTACATATACTTAGGATTTCTATCGAACTTAGAGATTAGGATTTCTTTTAGATTTATTAATTTTTTCACTCTTGCATTTCTCTAATTTATAGAAGAATAGAGGGTGTAAATGATCGTTACTTGTATACTATTAAGTGTTAAATTATTTTAACGTTAATATAAATTTTGTATAGCTAGACAAAAAGTTTTTAAAACAGTAATAGGGTTAAATAAGTACTGTAAGGGAAGTATCAAGCGATGTGTAAGATGCTGGCGCTCCAGAATCACCTATTCACGGCTTAAACAAAAGAACCAGGACTTCTTTGTTGCCCTGAGGACACTCTCTTAACACTACAGCTTCTATTCTCTCACAGAGTGGCTATTTACTTGTTGAGTAAGAAGGAACCACAACGAAAACATGTTATTCAATTGTTCAAAATTCTTGACATTCGCGCTTCTAAATTTAACTAGTCCTCAACGCAGTTCTCTCCGACCTAAATCTATTTTATTTTATTCTATGAAGTGGATATGTAACAATTGTTCGTATAAAGTTTTCAAAAAGTCGCCGCGGATATGACAACATCCGCTTTCCTGGAGAACACAGGAAATTTTAATTAAATGTACGATGTGATGCCTCGAGCAAGAGGAAGCGCTGACAAATGTTTGTTGGGTACGCCATATAGTCGACTTATACTACTGATATGCTTTTTTAGTGGCTACGCTACTGCTTCTGCTGGCCAGTGGATTCTCGTTAAGTCTCACAGTTGAGTAACAACAATTTTATACGAGTGTTTGCACGTGATTATTTTTACAATCTTTACACCCTTTCGTTTATGCAAACATTTACTACTGAAAATAAGAATCTTCCACAATTCTGTCGCTGATGATTGCAAAGATCGGTTCATTTAGCTTAAGTAGTATAAAAAATCGTGTTCATAGTACTGACTGTCAACTGAATGTTAAACATTTTACAAGTGTCTTTTATTATACTCATTACTACTTTGAGACCCATTAGAAGGGATCATCAACTTCAACAACGTCTCAACTTGAAAAAACCTTGACTCGATGCTGTAATACTACCTCAACAAATTTAACTACGATTATTATCGAACCAAATGAAAGAGTATTAGAACCGAGTAACCAGGATGTTTATTAGATCCGTTTTCCACAGAAACCCGTTTCCCCTCAGCAATCCCGAGAACGAATCACCGTACGAGATGGCATCGACAAAGAGGACCCTGCAACGTCATTCAAATCTGTCCCACTCACGAACAGATTCCAGCCGGTCCATCGAAAAACGGGGGCTATTCTTTCCAGAAGGAAGCGTCGATTTCCTGGCTCTGGCCCCGTTCTATAGCCAAGGCTGATGTAAATCGTGGCCTATCCCCTTAGCTCGTAGCATTTGCCCGAGCAGAAAGCCTCGGGCTGCTTGGAACGTCTGCTTCCCCTTATGAACCCGCCTAGTCGACGTCCGGCTTCGAACACTCCGCCCTTTCCTCTTTCCTTTCGCGATTGGATTTTTAACCCCTCGCCATACTTTGACGAATCTGACACGAGCACTTTTTACAGTATCTTCGCTGCCAGTTACGCGAAAACGCGTGCTACGGATTTTTCGCATGTAACCGATCACGCACTATCGCGTGAGGGGTCTATGTTCGTTCAATGGGAACTCAGTTATTGGCAGTTTGCGACGGTCACACGTTTTATATCGGCAGCGAAGGTGATAACATTACGAAAGAAAATTGTATAGGGGAAGGGGTTAATGTCGAGCGCGATAAAACGAAGAAAGTTCGTGCCGGTCGCAGGATTATCTACGCCACCGATCGGCCTCGTAAACCAACAGTCCAGAAACCGCAAGCGCGAAATTCCGTGGTTCGTTTCAGCGTTATCGAGTGTATGAAAAATCGTCGCGGCACTGTAGAGTTTCGTGAACGACGTTCGATCCTGTACACGCGAACGAATCGCGGCGGAGGCGGAAGGAGGTCAAGGTGTCACGGCTCCCTTTCTCGGTTCCTTGCCCGAGTTGAAATCTATCCTCTGCTTCGTACGCTCCCCCTCTCGCCAGCTATCTTGATTGCCGATCTAAATTATCTCGCTAATTTCGGGGCCCCTTGCTCCTGTATCGATTGTACACAAATCGGGATTTCTCCTATCTTACCGGTTATCTTAATAGCGGATCGAACGTTCGGCGAATCTAGGCTACGTGCTGAAAGACGCTGATGCGAATCGGGTTAACTCGCTTGATTCTGAGAACGCCACTTCCCCTCGGTCCTGGACTCGTTCCCTTTCCCGCTAACGATCTTGCAATTTGCGCGAACTTCTCTGCGACGAATTTGTCAGCGACGTCTGGAACTTGGGGAGAACTTCGGAATGGCTTGTTGACACGTGTTTCGTACATGGAAAAAAGTTTCACGTCCGTACTTGGCTTAATGTGTAATAATGTTTGAACGATGTGTTTCTGTGTAGACAGATTATGGCGATTTTGAGTTAGGCGAGGAAGAGGGGATGAAGGGTGAGGTGAGAATTCAGGATATGCATGAGGTGGAGGATGATCATTGCCATTTGTTGCTGTGTTGTATCATATGCGAGGAATAATTAACAGTGTGGTAGTAAATATTGTTAGATGTATTGTATGCATTGGAATAACTTATACATTGGGGTAGGTTAATATTCAGGGTATACGATATGTTAACATAATGTATAAAACAGAATGTGGTTTCAGAATTTTGAATAAAATTATTTGCGCGTGTTGAAATATATTTGTCTGACTTGAGACGTATTTTCCTACTGTTGTGCGCTCAGCAGGTTTGAGAGAGCAATGTTAGTATGATAAGCTAGTAGAATAAGCCAAGTCAGACCAGGGATCTAGGTATGTCTACTACTTATTTAAATCTGGAGAAATTAAAAAGTATAAATTTTATTAGTGCAATCCATCAATGGCGTTTTAATTTGTTGTGTATGTAATGCTAATAACGAGAAGATAATATGATTTAATAACGTGGTCGGGGAGAGGGTGGAATCTCGTATTCATACGAATAAGAAATAATTGCAATTTAATGCCGAGTATTGTTTGTATAAATTAATAATAGAGAAATAATTGTTGTGAAATCGAAATCAATGATGAAATATTATATCTCAATTGAAATGACATCCCTCATTAAACTATTTCCACAAATATCCACAATATTTCCTCGCAATACTTTTAATTATAAAATAACATAATTGAAATAATATAATATTAACTCACCAAAAAGTATGTTTATTAAAAATATAACATATGAATAAAAATTGCGGGAAGTATAAAATGTTGCAGGACAGAAGAATTATTCGAAATTTTCAAATTCCTTTATAATTCGTTATCTAACGATTGCAAATGTTATTAATATATACGATTTAATTGTTATTAACAATATATATAGGAGAAATTGTTGCTTCAATGATTATTTGATGCGAAATATTCATATTTCACAAATCATTCTTCGTTTGATCAATCTTGCAATTTCCACCACTGAAAGACTTATTTCATTGGTCGCCCCACTTCTAGTCAGGGAGGTATAAATATCTCTGGAGGAGCTCGAGACTGTCATTCGCGCCGGGGTCTCCGGCGAGTCGGGATGGTCCTGGTCTACCCCCTTCGACTGTACCCTTCGACTGTACCCTTCGACTGTACCCTTCGACTGTACCCTTCGACTGTACCCTTCGACTGTACCCTTCGACTGTACCCTTCGACTGTACCCTTCGACTGTACCCTTCGACTGTACCCTTCGACTGTACCCTTCGACTGTACCCTAGACCACCATCCTGGATCAGACCACATCTTCAGGTCCATTCATCCCCCACTAGTGATACCGAAGCTGAGTTCAATTCAGTGGTCTAGTTCTTAGACTAGCCCTTGGACCATCTCTTGATCAAGCCCTTGGTCTAGTCCTTGGACTATGTCTTGGTCAAGCCTTTGGTATAGTCCTTGGACCATCGCTTGGCCAAACTTTTGGTCTACCACTGAACAACCGTTAATCCTGGAACTGGGTTAATATTTGGTTAAAGTCGAACTAGTCCTTCGGAGATATACGTAATTAAAAAGAAGACTTAGGATTCGAGACTAGTAGTCAGGTACTTAGCGAATTTTCGTCTTTTAATATCGATTTCAGAAACTAATTGCGTTCTCAGGCCAGGGTCCACCTAAATCGGCTTACCTACGTTGGGAATTTCTACTGGCACGTTTATATCGCACTCTTGCACGGTCGTTAACGTTGTCGCCTGTTATAATCTACTCTCCCGTAATTCGTGATGCGACCGAAATGGAGGCAATTGCTGCCGACAAAATGGAAAAATGTGGAGAAGCATTTTACTCCTCGAAGCTCCTTCCTTCAAGAGACCCACTTAGGAGTCGCTCTACCACACACGCCTACTGGAATTTTCAAATTCCATTATCTCTTTCAACAACCTTCCCACACTTTGAGGTACAACAAAACTAATAAACTCGACATCGACTTTAATGCACCACGTTTCCACAGAAGCCTAGAAGTCTACACGCAAGGAGAGGTCAAGTAGATTATCCTTCCTCCTCTTTCTCGATCCCAGCACGAAGAATCGTCAGGAATATCTATGCAGCCTATTCCACCAGCAAATTGTACGCCAGAGTCACTTCCATTTGTTTCCTATCAGTTTCCTATCGAACTTCGCGAAGTATCCACTGAACGACATCGAAGCTGAGCGAAACTGAGGAACCACCGAATATGTATCAAACTAAACGTTAATGAAACGACCGAAACGGGAGACTTCTGCCCTTTTACAGTTTCTGTGTTACCCAGCTGCAATCCCTCGGTCATAAATTACACGGCCAAGGAGAACGTGCCTAGTTTCTGTCCGAGTTCCATGAAACATCGGAAACTCGGTGCCCGGAAGGGAGCCGGAAGATTTCTTCGTAATTACAGGACGAATTTATACGCGTCCCTAATGGAGAACGGCGAGGTGTACGGCCGGAAGTGGACTAGAGTTTGTTGTCGAATCCACGGGAGCGGCGGAGGTTTTTAAAATTCAAGCCACGCCATCATGGGATTTCTGGTGGCGTTGCTCGTTTGTTCACCCGCCGAGCTCTGGAATCCATTTTAATTACACACACAGCGGTATTGGTGGTATTATTAAATGTTTTACGTTCGAGGGTAGACTCGAATCTGGGACAATTAATGGCAGCGTAGAACTGAGATTGGACCGAGATTGAATTGAAATTGAAGAATCCCTTTTGACATTCCAGGCTCTCCTGTACCCGGCTCTATCTTGCTTGGAGATCTCGGGACGTAAACAATTTTACGAGTTTGTTGACTTTATTTACGACCCTCCCGCTCAAAAGTCACTTCCCCGCCACCCGTTCAGACTTTTGACGAATCTTCTTGGAAAACTAGTTGGAGATTTCAGTTATACCTAAGAGGTCTTTGCTCTCGCGATTAATCATCGTCCCCTTCGGATAGATTGCTTTCCTAAGTGGTTAAGTGGATGAGTGTTCTGGCAAACTTGAAGCTAAACACGCGTTCTTCTTCTTGCCCTCTTTTTCAGAGGTGTATTTTAAACGAAGAGGGAAGGTAGCATATTGTGGAGTTAGAAGTTAGCTAGGTAATTCAAAGTTGAAAATTTCCATCAAAACTAACAACTTCACGGAACTCCTTAGAGCGACTCTAGAGACAGCCGCAGCACATCGTTAACGAAATTAACTGAAAATGTTCCAAAGTGCCCATTTCACCAGCGTCTGTATTAGAGACGCATGCAATTTCGAGTTCGGCCCATTTCGAACCCGATGCTCGGCCGATGTTCGAGTTCTGTTTGAACTACGCCCGAAAACGGACTCTTGTGTTGTGTTTGTTAACCTGTTAACCAGGGAACTGGCTTTTGTTCAACTCGTTTCACAACGAAATATTTCGTCATACCCAGATAACAGGTTAAAGCGGACCCTCAACATCCTGGGCAAATATTGCCAGAGAGACTCGTCGTTCGCTGCTAGCTGAGAGCACAAGCCACCGAGTACGTAGAGTTTTATGACTTTCTGAGGGTGTTCGGCTGGGTGCATCGATCCCCTTGCATATGAAGTCTAACACAGACGCCGCACTTACGAGTGTTGCCAGCCAGGGTCAATCACGGATCAAAGGACACCGTAGCATTCGTTCGATATGAAATTCGGTTTGCATGCGGGGCAAAGCCTATTCCCGTGGCATGATTAACGGACACGAAGACGCGACACCCGACGCATGGTTTCGGTATCGTTGCCTGAATTCCCTTTGATCGTTTCGCGTGGTAATGATGGATGACATGAATCCATGATGGACGGTGAAATACTGTTACGTGTCGATAATGCAACGAGTCTTCTGTGTTCGATGGAATGTTGCTCGAGGATCTGGAGATATTTGAAATCGAGTTAACTGGAGCTATGTCGCTGATCGTGAGTGGTTAGAAAGCTTTGAATTGATAGGTCATTTAGATCACTGACGAGCTGTAATGACAATTTTCATTCCTCATTTACTGAATTTAAGTAGAGAGTATAATTAAATGTAATTACCTCAGAGTGTAAAACTTGTTACGAAACAAGTAAAAGGTGCAAACGATAGTGTATTTTCTCTGGAGTTTAAAAACATTTTAATGTTACCATAACAGAGTGAATAGAAATGTTATACACACAGAGCATGGAAGACTGCACTTAAGTTTTTTACAAAAGTTACTCTGACGGCCTACGCTTCTCTCTGAAAAATTCAAATTAAAGTGACCGCATATTTCACGCGAAGTACACGACACTGTACCACCAATTACAAAACCATGTTGAATTTTTATTAGGAAAGTTATTGAAATAGTTAGTCGCAAGTACTGGTATTATCAACCGCTTAAACTCTTACTTATTTTAAAATTTAAATACCACCTCGCGTGAGAATTCCATCGCAGAATAGTTTTCTACGCGATAATTTTCGCGCTATTGCTTTCAGGAATTTCTGAATTTTCACTTTCGGCAAAATTTCTTCCTGTCTCTCTGGTATACAATATCAAGAAACTTTTATCTTTGAATAAAATAATGTAGCGTGATCCAGATTCAAGGTACTTACTCACGAAACTTTGAATTGAACAAATGTTCCCCGTACTTGGAATAATTTTCTACTAACATCACCCACGCTATCATAAACATACCCTACGAGCCTGTTATAAAATTTGTCACGTTTAAAGGGCCAACGATGAAATCGCGTCGAACGACGCTTCTTTCGGTGCGTGCAACGTCGTTCACGCGAGTTCTGACATAAATGCAACTTTTATCGACGCTGGGAGCAACGCGCGACAAGGGAAAAGCTTTACAGCTATTGGGCATTTATTAACTCTCTCTCGTGATACGGCAGCGCAGCCACTCCCTTGCCATTCAGTGCGCCAAGTCGCGTCACGATAAAAACGCTCGTATTAGTAAAACACGAGGCCTGTAATTTACAAAACAAATACCCTAGCGCGTGTGTACGAACGCGTATGTTCGTCCTGGGGGCAAGTAAATTGTCGCTTAGCCGATTAAATCGAGCAGCGCAGAATTCGGTATTGGGGCACCGCAGAATTCAGGGAATTGGTTATTCAGCGTGTAATGAAATTCTGCCAAAAATATGGAATTGATTAAACGATAACAGTTCTAGTAAACAACTGCGGTTTCGGTATAACAGATCCATTAAGCTTAATAAATTTTGCAAATGTAACAACTACGTGTTAACAATGGTGAATTAGACGAAATCCCTGCTCTGTTCGTTCTTGTTTACCATATTTCGATTTCTGTGATTCGTTTTCATGAGTTACTTCTTTTTACTGCAGTCTCGTATTCGATCATTCCCTATATTATTTTTGTTCAGAACTTCAAGCAGCTCCCATGTTAATTTGGTATCTGCGCTATGTTCTCGTTCGTGGATCATTAAAAGTTCTGCAGTGTAACCTATACTACGTTTCCCCTGTTTTTTAGCTTATTTCTCCATTTCCTTACTTTCTACCCATCAACATTGTAGTTAATCTCATCTCTCTTAACTGTTTATTCTGAATTTAATAGCTACCTTTAGATTGGGTACAATATTAATAAAAACAGAAAAATAATATTATACTACGCTCTATGTAGCTGCAATTCTCTGAATTTTGCTCCAAAAAAGCCATCAATGGGAAGCAAAATTCAGCAGATAATAGTAAAGTATTTGAACACATTCTAGACCGACGTATTTTAACAAGCCTGACTCCAGTACTCCACCATGTTCTTTTAGCTATGAAACTGATCCATGTGGTGGGTCCTAGAGTTTCAGCTGTGGTTTGAAGTCGATTATTGAGGCTCTACTGTACTGTAGAGCTTCACAGGATTAGGTGATCTTCGAGAGTCAAAGGCCACATCCAACCGAGGGAGTATCATGTTCACACATAAATTCATAAAGTACATATCATACACATATAGATGTTTGGTTTCTTGCACAGAAAACAGGATACTTAAAATCTTCGTCGTCGAGCTAACGCCTTAAGTCTTCGGGGGGGAAAGTTTCACGGTTTCTCGCACAGCAAAATTGCTCGAAAAGTTCCAAAGCAGAGTGAGTCGGACGTCTAGCAGTGTCCGTTCACGAGCTGCCGTTCCAATGGTAATGCGGTCCCCTGTCCTCCGTGGATGCCAACGGAGGTCAGGATAGAAGTTTCCCAGGGATATTTGTAGGTTAGTTATGGCTTTTACACGCGAGGTCCCAACGGGTCACGCCACATTATGCGGTCCTCGCAAGGCGCGCGCGTCGCGCCACTCAATTTAACCCTGGCTACTCTACGCCACGAGTGGCCTACACTCCATCCTAGTTTGCTTTAATTGCAATTCGGCCTATTGTACTGATCCAATTGCCCTCGTTTGTGTTCCTCTGCTTTACGAGATTTTTCACCGATGATCCAGTGGAATTGTACGTTTAGAGTCAGACGTCCCAAGCCCGACAGTCGTGAGATTTCAGTATAGGTGCTGGTGTTGCTTCTGGAGAAGTATGATTTATAGGTATTGGTATAGGAATGCTTCATTATTGCTATTAATGTTTGGTTCTTGAGTCTACACAAGTTTATATATTTAATTATTTGAAAATTTAGATAGTTGAGGATTCAAATATTTGAAAATATGAAAATTTGAAAATTTAAATGTTTGAAAAAGTGAAAATTCGAAAATTTTAACAGTTGAATATTTGAAAATTCGAAAATTTAAATATTTGAAAATTTAAAAGTTTCAAACTTTGGAAGCCTGAAAATCTAGAAGCCTCTCATTACCCTTTCCAAAGCATTCCCCGCATATTAGAAAGAAAAATATCTGGAAATCTGGTCAAGTAGATTGCAGCCCTTCCCGACGTCTGGAAATGAAATAAAAACCTCAGTTCGAAATTAAGATTTCCCGCTGACCAATCTTAGACTTCAAAAGCCTCTGTACTTAAGTCTAAGGTAAATTTTCATCGCCGACAGTGTCCACAGAAGTTCCCAAAGCTATTCCTAAAAACATAAAACAGGTTTGAAATGTAAATCGTCGAAGTAGCTCACGTATAATTACATCCACCTTATTCCTCAATTTAAACATTAATACAGCCCCGAAAAAGCTGTCCAGAAAATTTCAGCGAGGATATTCCCCTCGTTCGAGGGCCCTCGAGATTTATTAAAGTGCTTAAGTCATCCACGATCTTTAAAACTTCTCAAGAATTCTTCGTTTCGAGTGATATTTGTGAAGCAGATCCTCTCTGGCTCTCTCGGCAGAAGAGGGGAGCGGGCAGAGGCTCTCACGAGAGGCGATACTCGCAGCCTCGAAATATTCGAACCCCTCCAACTCAGTCAATTATTAACCGTCCTTTTACCGTAATTGCCGCGAACGGATTTATGTGCTAGCACGCGCGGCAGGAGGAGATGCGCCGAAAACCATCAGGAATCGATCACGCCGACTTCCCGAGCGATAAATTTGAAATTCGAGCGATGCCGCTCGCGATAGGATGGATTCACGCGCGCCTCGCCGCTCCAGACTAGAAATTTCTCTTCAGGAAGGACGTGGAAAGTGGGCTGCTCGTGCCTCTCGCGAACCTGGTGCTCGACGATCGACCTGGGACGCGGCGTGTCGAAGAACGAGCTCGCGTTTCGGATTAAAACGCGTGCTGGGGGAAGTTCCTGTCCAGGATCCTCGACGGAGTTACGTTGCCCCGCACCAGTTCCGCTTCAATTCGGTAGAATCTCCCTGGATACGGATTTCGAATAGAATTCTACGTTCGAAAGACGATTTTCGGACCCTCGACATCCTTATAGATATACGTCGAATACGTTCAGGTATCACAAGTGGGGGGTTAATCTTCTTATAGGAATCGGGAAAAGCTCTGTGAAGGAGAGATTGTGAATTTTATTTTCAACGCGATAACCATTTTTTTGGATAGGAGCGAGAAACTTGCATTCGAAGCTCTCGGAGGTTGGACAGCATAATTTCAAGAGATTTCGTGCTGAAACGGGGCGAGGATGGATGGGGGAAGGTGAATGCATTCTGTTTCCATGGGCAGTGCCAAGGGGAAACACCGATCTGCTGGCCACCGATATTGCGTTTGCGTTACAATGATTAAACTGCCATAAATTTACGGGGGTCGCGATAGCAATCACCATAGATTGAAATTGCGGAACCGTGTAATCGTAAATTCGAGTACGCACACGAGAGGAGAGGTATTAATGGGAAATCTTTCATTTTCTGTTGCAGGTAAGCGATTACATCGTAACCAGTGTTAACGAGATAGAAAGATCCGAGTGTCTGCTTTGGAATACTGTGGTAAGTAATAGGGTAACGCAATAGAATATAAAGTAATGGTTGGAAGGGCATTTATGTAGTACTGGCAGTATCAAAAGAGGATTAAGCAAATAATTGAATTAAATTTGATATATTTGACGAGTTAATCGAAGAAAATTATGTTTCACTGGTTACATGGAAATTCCTCCGCATCGAGCATAAATTCATTCGCTGTGAAAATGTATAATAATGTGAATTTCAGCACGAGAGACGAGAATACAGAATTAATTCGCTTTTATCATTTTGGAATTAAAAATTTCGGAAATAGTGGAGGTTTCCTAATCAATGTGTGACCCATTTAACGAGTTAACTACTCGGTTAAACTAATCACTCAATGCGCACGGTTAACCACAAGCGTAACTGTAGAATGAGTACGACATAATTTAAACAGCAGGCATCGTGTTTCGATTTTACCTCAATGTGATTAAATTAAGCAAGTGTATTTAATTCGATCAACGAAGAACGATTTGTTTCTAATTTACTCAACCAGCTAACCGCGTCATAATTGTGAAATTGACCGCGTAAAGGATAATTTAAGCTATATCGCATGAACTACATCATCATAGGATAGTTTAATTCACTTAGGACCTAGCCTCGGTAGAGACGAAATTTTCAATAAAAAAGATATAAGTTCTATTTTTATATACAATTATCAATTATAATACTAGCCAGCGAAACAAGAATTTACTTTGAACTATAACAATATCGGCTGTTCACTGACCTCAGATTTTCTATGACGACAAGAGAAACCCAGAAGTGGATTTGAACTCTAAACCCTCACAGTAGCAATCTTAATTCAATTAATTTAACTTGGATAGTCTACTTTCCTGTTTCACTACTCCTCGGTTACCCAAGGCATCCATAAATTGAGTCTCAAACACATAAACCAGCGTCTACATTTAGTGTTGCAATATTGCATAGTACTACATTAGACAAATGGCATTAATAACAAACTGTGTGTACACCTTGCTCGAGGGACATGCTCCTGCAAAGGTTTTCCTAGAAATGCATTTCTCAATGTTAGGGACCAACAATCTCGAGTTAGCTTCTCAGTGTTTAAACCACGAAAGAGACTCAACTGGGAGGAGAATTCTGCGAGTGTATCACCCAGACTTCATGGAGATGTGAGAGTGTCGAGAGGGGCTAGTTACTGATACTCTGTAGTGGTTCTAGAAGTGTGTGAACCATGACAAGCGAGTGAGGATACCTACAGTTATTAGCTGCACTCTAGTCGCCTCGTTAAGTCCAGACTCTGGGCTTCTGCCATGAAAGCTTCCATCTTAAAACTAGGTGAGACACATATCTTCGATTTTCTTAACACTTTTATTCCTCCACACTAGGTATATTATTTTAGACATACCATTATGGATCCTTGTATCTTAATCCACAAGAAAAAGAAGACACTATATAGTAGGATCTTGCTTAAACCTTAAAGTTAGATACACCCTTTCAATACTGTAACCATTTCACCTACAGAAATACTCTACAAACGCCACTGAAAATTGGATCAATAACTATAACCCAATAATCAAGATCCACAATTCGTTATCAAGCTCCCCCTATAACATCCATATAAATTAAACCTAAATCTGATATCCTAAACCTCCCAAACCTAAATCTCCATCAAAACCAATATACTACTCATGAAATGAAAGTAACTATAACCTGTAAACACGTCCCCGCAGGGGACACATCGACAAGAGTCAAAGTACTCGAAACGCTAATACTATCTGCATCGATGTATACCCAATTGCGCGATCATTCGAATCGTGGGGATCTCATCAGGCTTTCAGCCGCGATCGTGGCCGCCAGGCAAGCCTAGGCCACGGCTCCAGCGAGCACGTACTCGCTAATCGGGCACAATGTTGCATAGTTACATATGAAATTAATTCGGCAGGGAGCATCGACGTGACACGGCCGCGGCGGGTGACTGTTGCAACCTAGTTCGATATTGAATCCAAGGGAACGACGGATAGGTGTGTACACGCACAGGCGTACCCCCACGAGATAGGCACAGTTGGCACTCAATGTTGTAATATGATGGCTGCGTAGTACCTACACCGCGGACGGTTATTAGTATTCAGTTTGTTTCGCGGTAACAGATGCAGTTAAGCCGACCTCCGTGCACGAAGCGGCTACACGTTACACCGACCTCCACGTAGGCAATGGTATCTCGCGATTCGCCGAAATTACGAGCCTGCGCCGACAGGATCAAATTATTTGCGATTATTATTTTCCAGGGCTGCGAGCATGGTACAGTTATGGAGCCTCTGTCTTCTGTAGGACCGAACAGATTCGATTTAGAGGTCTGTGATTTTCAGGGGTGGTGTACTGTAGAGTGATGAGATATTGGCTCGTGTGCCTTTAAACTGAAACAGCCAGGGGTAAAGGAATCGTTTGTTAGCTTCACTGAAAAATAAGAGCGATGCTCTGACTCGAGACATATTCATATTATTGGCATAGTCAGTCACGTGTTAGAAGACAGCTTAGTCAGTGATATTAATATATCTGTTTTTTCTTTTTATTAGCAGGTTTAGCTTTTATACGGAGGTGTCTCTGCAAGTCTAGGTACATAAGTGTATAAGGTGTGTTGTTGATACAGTCTTGATGCCCGAATCTGTTATTCAGTTAAATCATATTTAGCAAGTATTACTTATGTTAGATTAAAATAGTCGTAGGTATCTATATTTTTAATCTGTATTGTTTCAAGAACGAGTGTAGAAGTCGACTAATCCCTGAAGTGGATCCCCTGCTATGGAAACTTGCTTCTATAGGCGCAAGTAGTGAATGAATATTATAATGTAGCGTTAAGAGGAAGTACATTAAGAATACAGAATATAGCACAGAGTAATTCACTTTATGGCTTTCACTTTTCTCGGTATTATTAAATTCTTTCTACATGTAGCGTATTTTGAATACTTTTACTGCTTCAGAAGATTGAACTTATAACGCAAACCAAATTTTTCTTTTTCCACGGAGAGGTGGAATTTAAATCAATTTCTGAATCTTTAATAGGCTTTCGTTTATACTGAGGATATGCTTTTGTGCTGCTCGACAATATTCCACGTAACCATTTTAATGTGCCCTGCTGGGTTGTTTATGTAAATACCGAGTTAAATTGCACCAAAGCATTGTTGCATGGCAGTAACCGCGAGAACAACAGCGTTTCGATTCCGCCTACATCTCTGCATGTATATTGACAAACCACGATTTAGTAGCCCATAATTTACCGCGGTCGTAAATCGCTTTGAAACTGCTCGATACACTATGAATGTCTCGTGGTAAACTTTTTTTGTCCCAAGTCGTTCACACGCTCTTCGACATGTGAGAAATAACGTAGCATGAATTTTGTTAAATATTTATCGTACTTGAGCCTTGTTTACGATTCATCGGGAGTGTTTATAGTATGGGAGCAACGACTATCTAATTTTATTGCGTGGTCGAGGATTGTCTTCTGTTTCAGCCATCAAAGATATACATGGCAGAAACTAAGAATATTGTCACATCTTGTAAACATCAATTTTTATCTGTACTTCTGTTCTACTTAATTCTGTCATCTTATGTAAGTCTTGTATGAAATAACGTTCAGGTATTGCACATTGTTATGAATGCTGCTAATGAGATTTTAATATAGTATCAAGAAGTCAGAAATTAATTCAAAGTTATAAGCCCAAAGTTGCGTAAATGGAGCATTATTAAGAAAAAAAAAGAATCATTTTACTAACAAACACTATACTGTATAGATACACAGTAAATGAAAAAAGATCCAAACAAGTTTATGATTTACAAAAAACTGTTGTGTTCTAGTGTTACAAAAATTTGAATTTTTAAAATTTTCAGAATATTGTGGAAGCCAGGTAAGAGAAGAGAAATAATAACAAAAAAAATATTAAGCCAATTTTCGGTATTTGTTTCATAACAGTAACATGATGAAACAACGTTCAATATATAAATTCACTTAAAAAAAGGAAAAATGCAATAGTATAAATATTGTGTTTACGCAACTTTAGGTCTTCACGAGTAAACAATATTTATTTTATATTTTTTTCAAAAGTAAGAAATTGTAAAAAAAACAAGAACCACGATTGAGCAAAAAAGGACCCAATGAACGTAGTAGGATTAAATATAAGAAAAATACCAGAAAATAAACACCACTTATTAAACTAGATTCATGATCAATATGATCTATATAGCTTATTTCTGAAATCTCTCATTTATGTCTTCTTATTATCCATATCATGCATTATTTCTTCACCTGGGAGACCGTGACACCTTTTACAATTAATTTCCACCGCTCAGAAGTGACAATCTTTAATTAACATTCGCCTGGTAACGTAGCGTCACCTGCACACCTTCGAATAATGTTATTATACTTGTTATACCACAACGACGTAAACGTCAGTTTGCTATATTAAAGCCAATAACTAATTACGAGCGTCTGGCCCGTGGAAGCGGGGGCGGAGAATGGTCGCGATGACTCGAGGGAGCCCACCATATAGGGACTTTCGAATTGCCAGTTAACGCGTCGATAAACGACGTTTATTGTCGATTCGCCCGCTGGGAGTATAAAGTTCCGAATCGCAGCGACTCGCGGGTTTGGAAAGCGTGCTGGAAAATCGCAGCCAGTGGTCGAAGAACTTTCGGCGGGCCGGCGTGCGTGATAAGATTTGCATAAACGATTCACAGCTACCAGTGGCGACATAAAGCGATTAATATTCGGCTGACGACAACGCGTCAGCTGGCGCACACACGTCTGTTGCTACAATTATTTGCTCGACCAGGTCGAAAACACTGGTTCCTTGAACCTGAGTCCTGTGATCGTGTTCTACAGAGCTTGAGGGCTACGTTAGACTAGATGGTAATTGGATGAAGATTAATGTTGCTACTATTATTGGGGCTATGAAGGAATCGAAGTTGTGGCATTGAGAAGCTCTTAGAGTGTACTTTATGCAGATTTTTTTAGTGTTTTATTCTAGGGTATTTTAAGTGTTAGAGAGATGTTCTTAATTCCTTTTTATGTTGAGAAGATTGAACATATTAATTCTTTCTCACCTTTAGAGTTTGAGATGGGTACTATTATCTGGACTCTGCATTTCATGAGAATCAGACTGTTATAAATTGGGTTTTGCAAGGTGTAGAGAACAGTAAATCAGAGGTGCAAAAAATTGTGATTTTAGAAGCGCATATTATAATACTCTAAAAGTATGTTTTATACACAATTTTGTAGCATGGAAAAAAATATTCCAGCGCTTGGAAGTGAAATAGTATACTGGATATTGTTGCTTCTAGAAATAAAAAAAGTAAGTTTGACTTGATACAGCCTGGTTACAATATGATATCCCTTCTCGTGTGGCTTAATATCATAAAATTGGACATAGAGGAGAAAGATATGGCTTTAATATCATTTTGTACACCGCCGTTTCGAAACCTAAACGACCTAGAAAAATTTGATGCGAGAAACATGTAAAATGTGTCTAAAAAAAGTGGACTTAATACACTCTCACTCTAGAGTCTAGATATGAGATCTGAGAACCTGAGATCTAACATATTCAGAAG
Source organism: Calliopsis andreniformis (assembly GCF_051401765.1). Classification (NCBI taxonomy): domain Eukaryota; kingdom Metazoa; phylum Arthropoda; class Insecta; order Hymenoptera; family Andrenidae; genus Calliopsis; species Calliopsis andreniformis. The sequence goes on from NC_135064.1 coordinate 20,237,532, forward strand.
CTGGTTCTTACACTAGAGGGTGGATCCAACTGATAGCTTCTGAATACTTTTACCATGCTTTTCATCATTCCTCGCTGTGGTTTAGTCAGTAGAGCATTAAAGAGTCCTCTATAATATTCCCCATTGACTTCAGAACAATTTTTGATAGATATATCTCAATCCCCAAAACTAGGCCAAGACAATGAAAGCGTCCGACAATCTCAGCAACCATGCCTTTGGTCATCTGATAATTGGTTTTGGACTCCAATAGACAGCAGAGGTACTCAGGAAGTGGATGCTGCGCGGGGCAACGCTAACTGCCTCGATTGCAGTCTAGACGCGATTCGATTACCCGATGACGTCGGTATTACGTCCTAAGGTACGAATTTGCCCCCTATTGTCACGGATAATACAGTTTACCCTGAGGCTCGTAAATCTCTTAAGGCCAAGGGAGTGGGGTCTCGAAGGGCGATCCAGCGTCTCGCGGTGGGATTGACCTCCGACTCGGGTCGAGTTTTTAGTTTCCCTCGGAGCATCGGAAACGCTGCTTGGTCGCAGGTGGCGTACATTCAGTTAGGTTTTTTCTTTGCCGCGGGAACTTTAGAAAATCAAAAGTGGCTTGGGAAGAAGTTTCCACTGCCGAGGTGTTTGCGTGACGGCGTGTCGATTATTTCGACGAGCGTGTGGCAGCTTAATCGATAAGTAGAAAATAGTGTAGGTAACTAGGATTGCACCGAGTGAGGTGAAGAACTGAGGCTGGCAGAACCAGAAGACTGGCACGTGTTACGTGTAAAATTGAAGTTAGACGGTTAGACACTGTCAGCAGCGGTGTCTTGGAAGTCGAAACCCTTCTGACAATCGTACTTATTTGAACGGTGATCGTAATTATTGATGCAATAGTCGATTGCGTCAATAATAATTACCTATTCTTGGCACGAGCTCTAGCATTAAATTAGATGGAGATCTAAACCTTCTGTACAGCAAGAAAATATAGACAGAGTATTCAAGTTGAAGCAGGTCACCTGAGTACCTCCTTTGCTTTTAATAACACGAAATTTTAACAAACTAAAAAAAAGATTATTCTTTCATAATATTTCTCCCTTCGAAACCATTCAAATTATGACCATTCAAATTATGGATAATTTTCGTGTCATTGAAAAGAGAAAAGATATTCAAGTGACCTGCTTCAGCGTGGACACTCTGTAGATTTCGAAGATCTACAACCTAGAGTGTCAGGATCAGAAACTTCCTCTTTTCATTCTCACTTGGTCAAGGGATAAAAAGTTTCAAGAGTACACCACAACTCCGTGAAGCAATATTTCTCATTACGAATAACCAAGATTAGATTACAAGGATCGGGGACGTTGCTCAACGATTCATAGTCGTCGTACGTCGATTTATTCCTTCGCCTCACGAACCCATTAAAAAACTCGTAATCGAGTTTTAATTACCGTTACGACGCTTCGTTACAAAGTTCCCGCCTTGTAAAGAAGGGAAACGAGCTGGAAGGGAAAACTGCACATTCTGTGCGACTCGCGCCGCGAACGCGTACAATTAAATTCCCTATGAATAATTGCTCCTCGAATGAAGCAGTATCGCGTGCTCGATCGACTTCAACTTTTTCTTCCCAGCTCCTTCTATTCTCTATCAGCGACGAGAAAAGAACCACTGAGAGCAAACGATGCGAAAAACTGTAGTCGTGAATATTCATGAATAGTTCACGAAACGATACCCAGCGAAGGATTCTCATAGATCGATCGTCTTTACGCGACGTACCGCGAAAAGTGTTCGCGTGCGCCGCGGCGAACTCTGAAGATGTTACTTTATAGATGAGCGTCATGAATAAATTCCTTTTTTAGTATTTTTCACTTGAGGGGGTCGGCGTGCTGCTCGTATTTGCGCAGGTCGGCAGGGAGGCTAGCGAATTTTCACGATTCCAGCAGTTTATGGATACGAGGTATCCCCTCTTTTGGGTTGTAAACTCTTTTGATGGGCTACGTCGTCGTTACACCCGCGACTCGTCGTAAAGGAAATATTTCGTATCTCAGCTATGTAAGAACAAATGTGCGAGTAGTCTCTCTAGCTAGGAATGAGGGAGGAAAAAAGTACACTGTAATTCAGTTTTCTGCTGAGTTCGTGGGTAAGTAGAAAGTAAAGTGAATGTTATAGCTAATTTAACAGAGCGCAAAGTATCCTTCGAGACAATTTTAGAACCACTAAAGACTTTGGAACACCTGTGATTAGTACTCTCAAGATTACAGCTGGAACGAATGTCCACAGTTGGCTCTTTAAGATCACCTGGAGATAACTTTCATGACGCTATTGTATCGAATATTATTATTCGAGACACTGATGAAACACATCACAAAACATAAAGACGTGGAGATTGTAGAGAGCTTTCAAGGCTCTTATGTGAATGAAGCATAACCCCTCAACGTGGGAGCAGTCTGCCCAACAGTAGTGTAATGCTGCATGTAATTTCCAATTGGTGGAAAAGCTGGACCCTCCTTCGAGGCTGTCACTATGTAGTCGGTCTGGGAAAGTATTGGCATATTTGAGTATTATTCTCTATTTGGGAAAGTATAGTCACACTTCAGAACCATTAGTCGTCTCGCTGGAAAAATAAATGTGCAGACGGAGTCAAAATACAGGGTGATCAATTTATCTGGAAACCCTCACCCTTCCAATACCCATTAGAGGGTTTCCACTTAAACTGATCACTCTGTACATACGCCTTGTCCCAATAGACGTTGGGCCCAACTGCTTTCGCTACACCTCCACTCCAAATGCCTTGACGAGCTGGACTCATCATTCTATGCTTGGATCCATTTTTTCTGTAACGAGTAAGACTCAAATTGAGGGGTTAATTAGTTGCATGAACACTCTAGCCTTGTTGCACAAGCGAAAATGATGCTTGACCAATAACAGTTTTCAGAGTCTTGAAGCACATGAAGCACACAAAATTTAATAACTCCATGTATTGAAGTTCTTTAAATTTCTCAAGATTTCCAGGCCGATGGATTTGCGTGACTGTTGAAAGGATCTTGTAATTGATCACGGCTATACTGTCTGCAAGCAACAACAGTGATCGTCGGAGCGCTCGAAACAGTGTGTATTGTTCGTTCAGGAATTTTCGTTCCGGTTAGAGAGACGAAGATCCTGGATCGCGTGCGCTTCGGAAACACGCTTCTCAACTCGCGTTTCAGGATTACGAGATACTGGAAACTTCGGCTGTTCCATGTAACGGCGTGAGACGGCTTGAATGCGCATTGCGATAGAGAACACTTCGTCAATAAATTCGTTTCCCGATAAATGGTAACGATAATGACCCACAGTTTCGCTCAACACCAAATAATACGACAATACAGATCATATAACAATAAAAAGAGTTCATAGGTGAATACTAGATACCGAAGAACTTCTACAAATTTGTTGTTATTATTATTATTAATCGCTGAAACTAGTAAATATTTATCTCTCATTGGAACTTTTATTTATGAGAGAACAAGATGAGGTATAACAAGGATTCCCTCTATTTTTCTTGCCAATTGCAGTCACCACTTTTAGTCATGAATATTTCTGCCTCTCCGTTTCGCCACCATCCTCCTCCGATAATCCTTTGCATCCCGTTCGTTGTTACGGGAATGGAAATTCTCTTTCGCTTCTCTTAGACGAACTTCATTCACCGACGCGATTCAAGGAGAATCCGTAATATCGCTTCCCGACAAAACCCCTTTCCATTTGGATTCTCCTACGTATTTCGTTCACGCTCCGTAAAACTTCAATGTCCACGTAGGGAATCACGATCGAAGCACGAGCCGCCCCGCTGTCCCCTGGAAAGAAACGCCCGCCAAGGATGGAGTTTACTTTCCTCGCCCACGAAATAAAGCGTTCCTTTGCTGGCGTATTCTTCCGCCGTCAAGATTAAAGAATTTCAGATTGCCTTCGCCCGAGAGTGGACGAGATTTCATCAAATTTTTAAGGCGATCGGATTGAAGCACGCTCGATGATGCTCGGCGAATCGTTCCTTACTGAGTGGATCAGCTCGCGTCTGCGCGACTCGAAAATTCACTATCAATTTTTAAACTCCACTTAACATAAAGCTACGTGACTCCAACGAATGCATTCATCTTCTGTTCTTTGTGATTTGTTATCCCTTGCTGAGAAAATTTGGATACCTTCAGTTTGTTATAGTGGTAGCACGTTCTTCATAAAATACTTTGTCTTTAGAGGAACTTATGCTTAGTAGTATATCATATTTACCATTTTCTTGAAAGTAGTCACTTAGCTAATCTTATCTATAAATACAACCCTCTGAGATCACTTGACCATTCTCGTGTCGAAGGCAGGGGATGCTTAGGTAGTCTTACTGATGAGTCTACTAGCAGGCTCAGGACAGAATGCTTTTCTTTACTCTTCTTTTCCTTTCTCTTTCACAGTTTCATCAACCATCACACTATATTTCTTTGGTATATACTACTCTGAACAGAAATGAAGAATAGACAGCAATTTTAACAGGGTGTCACAGAATTGATGGTACAATCGAAAATGTAGTGATTCTATATGAAAAAATAAGTCGAAAATATTGAATAAAATTCTGTGATATCGTGCTCGGTTTTCGAGAAAATTGAGTTTCAATTTCGATGGAGTACAAGTGCACAGAAATACAGTTTTGGGTGCTTGAACGGTACACGGAATAAAGGGAACACTCACGGTCTGACCATTGTTTCTACACCAAGCTAAGAATATTCCCCTTTCCACATTTATTCCTCAAATATCTAAAACTGTACTTCAGCACACTCGTCCTTGGTTAAAATAAAAATTAATATTCTGAGAAACGAAATATGAAATCAAAAAAAATGTATTCTACATTTTCAGCTTATTTTCATCGTAGCTCCAATAATAAGAAATCAGTTTAATGGCGATGCATTTCAGGTGTAGAGTCGATAACTGGCGTCGACGCCACGGAATATAATCGAGAACAAATCGTAAAACGGTTCCAGCAACGTAACGGGGTAAGGGAAGCTATCGAGTTACGGCGCGCTTACTTGCTTCAACTTCGACCCTAACCGGAGGTCACGTGATTTGATCGTCAGATCGTGGACGTTAGGCAAGCCAGAACCAAATTAGAAAGCGGGCTAATTGCAGGCCGTTTGCACGCCACCGGCAACTGACCGAAATGCTGGAAACAGGACGGTGCCAAGAACGAGCGAGCTCCCAACCCTCGAATTCGTTGCTTGTTCCCGATTTGCGTGAAACTGGTTTTATGGGTTAGACGATGCAGTCTTCGGTCGGGATAGTCGAAGGAAGCTTCAGGATACTGAAGAAGCTGAAATAATTCCCTTAGTACATTTGTTAAGGGTATCTACTTCGCGTAGATTTTTCAGGGAGGAGAAAAACATTTGTAGGTGATTAAAGGAGGAAGGGAATTAGCTAACGTGAAGGGGCTGAGGGAGGCAAGAAGAGGAAGAATAAAATATGGGGTTGGTACTTGAAGGTTTTAAGGGAGGAGGATAGAAGAGACGGAGTAAGGGAAAGTGAGGGAGTAAGAGAGGGAGGGGAATAGGGCAGCTAAAAAAGAAGGGAAGTAGGACAGTGAGGGATTTAGGGAAACTGAGAAAACTGGGAAATTAGATGAGCCAGAAAAATAGAGAAATTAGAAGAGTGGAGGGCTAAAAAGTATGGAAATTAGATAACCTGCAAAAATTAGGAATCTGGAAAATTTAGAGGAACGTGATAATGTTACAATTTTTATTCAAAAATCTTTTGTACCTAGTTTCAATAAGAAATATTATATTTAATGTTTCTGATATAGAAATCACCACAAATTTTTGCAATATCTCTCATACCAAAGCGACATTTGATTCTTCGAGCTCTCGTTAGCTTCGGCGTCAATGGGATGTTTGCGCAATTTACAGAACCCTATTCGCTTCTCTTACTCTCCTTGTATAGTATTACCATTACGATTGCCTAGCTTTATAGACGACATTTCATTCCAGCAGCAAATGTCCGTCGTAACTATTCGCAATGTACGCGTGTTCCATTAGAGACGCGTAGAATCGAGGAACGCCTACAATCCCACCCTATTTCACGAGTGAGATACATAGAACAGGATGATTCCACCAAGAATTCACCAAGCTCATCCTCTCGTAATAAATGAGGACGCATACTAGAGAACACGTTAGGGTACTTCGAATACAGCAAATTACACGTCAAACGTCATGGAAAACGTGGAAATATGAGTGTACTTACCGCGGAAGGAAAATTCTACAAGGCACTTCAGAGTCGAATGATTTAAACCGTGTTTCAACATTCTGCAAATAAAAATAAATTGAAGAATAATCACACTACATACAAGCTACATTAAATAGCACTAAAGAAAAGGAGACATAGATTTAACAACTGTCGCGCAATTCAACGAAACATTTGTTTCAGTCACAGGAATTCCGTCGAGCTACTAGCGGAAATTGCGCGCGTTGCTCGGTCACCGAGCTCGTGGTTTCTTGAATTTGCGCCGCCAGTAGTAAAGGTCGGTCTTTAAACCGTCGGACGAACCATCGTCTCTTTAAGAGTCACGTGCTTTGAAACATTCAGAGCTACACAATCTGGAAACTGCTTGAACCGTTCATTCCCATTATCGAAAGCGCTCGGGTTTTACGCATCGATCGATCCAACTAGTAGCAAAGGTAGAGCTAGAGTCGGTAAAAGAAAACGAAGTCGTAATTCCGCGCAGGTATGTTTCTTTGAAGTATAAGTTATAAAATCTCGAAACACGAAACGCTTACGGGCATAAAATTTAGTTTTTTTACAGGCAGAGAGTTCTGTCCCAGCGATTCGTGTTTCTTTCTCGTCTCGTCGCATGGAAAACGTATTCACCTTTCGTTTCACGTGAGATGGAGCATGAATTAAGGTACATTTATGCAACGGATGAATCGAGCACGAGCTGAGCAAATGTTACACATAAGCAGGGAAAAATCATAAATACACAATTACAAATGGTAAAACACTATCAACACGTCGTTACATAAATGGACCTTCAAGGTGCGAAGACATTACTGTCGTTAATGTGTTACGTTACATACTATAGCAGATTCATAATGCGACCTATGATTCTTCCTCTATTTTAGACCTATTTTGCTATAAATTTGCTATAATATGTAACATGATTCCACGTGACGTGACAGTAATATGTTCGTACCCTAATGTCTTCATACTCTTAAGATCCTTTTATGCAATCGACGAGCTCAGTACGAGCTGAACCGAACGATTACACGAACGAAACACGTATTGATAGTGTTTTATCATTTGTAATTGTGCATTTGCGTTTTCTTGCTAGTATGTACATTTGTTCAACTCGTGCTCGGCTCGTCGGTTGCACAAATGGACCTTTAAGAGAGACTTCCTCTTTTTTCAGTCCCTTTCATTTGATGCATCGGTTATAAAAGTTGTTGAATAATCCCTGGTAGCGGAAACCAAAACCAATTCATTCGTTCGCGTTCTCCCGGAGATGAGATATTGTGCTCGCGGAATGCTCGCTGCGAAAGGAAAAGTCCATAGGTGTAGTGTCTTCCTTGGGGTGAGTGGCGACCTACATACCATTCGGTGGCGTTCGTTTTAAGAAGCGAGGGTGGAGCGTCTTTGCGAGGACGATGAAAAGAAAATCGCTGCGCGCCTAAAGTCCCGAGAAGACACTAACGCACTACAATGAAAAACTCGTATTCTGCGCACTTTGACGAACTTTAAAGCCGCTTAAGGAATTTCTCGTCCCTCTTCGTGAATCTTCGTCGACACTCGTCGCGAAGGTCTTCTTACACTTCTTTTGTTCCATTCATCACTCTGCGCGAAGAAAAAGTAATTGTTTTGAAATATTCGTTTCTCTCTTTTACTGGGAGAAAATTATGCGCTGTGGAGTAGGTCTCTAAAAAACTATAAGTTTCTGGTTGTGTTTTAGTCGTGAGGGGAAATTTTGTGAAGTTATTTTCAAAATATATGTTCCAAATATCGTGTTATTGATGTATATGAATTTATACGGAAGACTTGGAAGTTCAATGCACTTGGAGGTTTTGAAGAAGTTCCCTTTATAAGTGGAAGTCCAAATAGGAATGTCCCTTTAATATGTTTAAGGCTATCGGTCGATACAGGTACCATTTTTCGATTGAGACTTATGATTGGTATGTCATAAATAGTGGGTCGATTTCTTGGTTTCTGTCAAGCTTTTCATGATGCTCATTCAGAATAATGAACTCGAGTTTCAAGAAAACGTTTACCTTCCAGGAAACTTACAACTTGGTCTTTTACTTCTACCTCAAGTTGGATCTGCAAAGTCTAACTCAAAGTGAAACTGTTTCTGCTGTTCCGTCGACTCTTATATACCATTTATAATGATTCTGCTTAACTAAAACTTTCGACGTAGTATTTTTATTTATTCTTTGGCGTGTTAGGATTCTCTTGTATTTGCAACATTTAGGTTAATTATTATTTTATAACTCGTAAGAATTCTAACTTAAATGAGACTTTTGTAGAAAAAGACTTTCGTCAAAATTTATTATTAAAAATAATGAATGTAATTTGTCACAGACTTGTCAACAGACAAGGTAACTGTAAAGGATTTTAGGATTCGTGTGGCCGGTTTTTTAATTAAAACCCTTTGCTACAACTCGACACTATACGCAGTGGCGCTTTTCAGAGCTGAGCTTTAGAAGTCATATGTAGCGCATCAGAGATAACTCAAATGTCCCAAATGCAAATTCGCTGGTCCGTTTGTGTTTCCATTCACCAATGCTATCTGGGAAAATCAATCTGAAAGGAATACTGTGTGTAATCATTGAATGGGTTGACTATAACCTTTGATCAATCATAGACAGACAAATGTAAAATTATAAATACACATGTAGGAATGATGTCATTTAGCCTTTGAGTGTTTCATGTGTGTTTATATTCTCTATAGCATCATCACTTCATCAATGATTATATAAACAGAATAAACCCTCCGATCTTCGCTGAATCATTTTAGATAAGAGGGAATTCAAGTAAAACAACTTGCCTCTTGATCCATAAGAATCCATTAAATAATCGATTAACTCTCACCAGCAAGTCAACGAAAATAGTAATTAACAGACTTAAAATAAGTCATTCAAAATTAACTCATCCTTATTTAATTTCAATATCTGACCCTCCAATTTGTGATATTTGCAGCTTTCAAATTTCAGTAGAACATATCCTCTTGAACTGTTCTGAATATACAGACCCTCGTACAAAATTTCAGATGAACCAAACTCTAGAAAGCAACCTCAACAGCAGCGAACAAACATCTAATATTATTTCATTCCTAAAATATCCCTCACTCTGTAATAAGTTCTAACAGTCACATTACCATCTACAACAATCGTCACTAATAACTAAAATGCAGTTGACGCGACGTTAAAAAATTCGTGGGAAAAAAAAAGTCGATGAAGAACAATCTTGGTAGAATTTCCGAACTTCTAAATGACTTTCGAGCGTAGATGCACCTCTTTCGACCACTCCAATTCCACTCCCGCTTCGTGGCGGTCTTTAATTATCCGGTCCGAGAATTAAGATCACAGTTCATCGCGAAAACTGCTGACACACTCAGCCATGGTACCCGCCAGCACAGCAGTAAGCCGAACCACCGTGCAGACCCTTCAGATCCACTTCATTCAGTATGCGTGCTCCGTTGTTGTTCGACATGGTAATTTGGCACTAGAGGCAATACCATGAAACGCCGCTTAAAACGACGATATTCTCGCGTTCACGCTAATTCTAACTGCATTCGACGTGAAGTTTCTCTATTAAATCTTAATACCCATGTAAATGGGATGCTGAGCCCTTTGCACGGCTGCGTGCGCGTGTATTCCTTGCGAACTTTCTCTTGAAAACGCAAGTGTGTCACCGTACTTCGTTCCTCGATGGTAGAACGACTTAATCGAAGTTCTACGAGAAGTTCGTGGAATCTGAAACACTTCTACTGAATACGTGCATGCATTGGTGGATTCTACAGTTCTGTGGATTGGTTCTCTTTACTAATAAATTAACACAGCAAAAAAACTACGCGTCAGATACCTGTATAGCACAGAGACGTGTGAAAGTCCTAAAAAATTCTGTTCCCTCCAATAAAGTTCTAAAAATCAGTATGTTTTTAGAACGTTTTAAAAGACATTCATAAGACCTCTTAAAGATGTCGAAGTTAAGTCCATAAGACGTTCAGGCATAAAATGGACATAAAATAGACGTCTTCAAGACATCGTGTGTTATCTAGGTATATTTGTTCGTTACACTTTAAAGGGACAATTTCAATTAATTTCTTATTGTAATAGATAGAATCGAATATATTAAATTTTTAAACGTAGAATTCTTTAGTAAAAATGAAACGAGACATTTTTGTAACTCGGAATATGGATTTGCTAGAAAGCTCGAAACTGTTAAAAATTCTGTTATTGAATTATTAAAATTCCCTTATTTCTACTGGCTTTTAGACTTTATTAAAAATTCTTTCTAACGGACATCCATGATAAAAGGAAAAATTCGGACATCTCTCCACTTGAATATGACCGTAGAAAAGGACCCTTTTGTAGAGAATATATCCCTCATATTGCAATGAAGCTTCATTAAAATCCAAATTTTTGGCTCAAATAGAAGAACGAGGTCTCCCATACCTGACGGTCCCGAAAACATGCGACAGTGTGCGTAGACCGATGAGAAAAGCCAATTATATCGTGTTAATATCGAATGAAATGAATATCAGACGTCTGCGCTGCAAATAAACAGTAGCAAAGGAGTCTTAACCTCGTTGAAATATTGCGTAAATGTCTCGTACGTTCCCTGAAATTCGCTTCGATTGCGGCTAGCACGATGAAAAGGAATATTTTCCACGTTTCTCAGAAAATTAAGAAACTTCAATATCATCAAAGATAAACCTAGCCTTCGCGTGCTGGAAAACTTGGGAAACGCTAATGAAAAGATATATTCAAAAGCTTTGCACCATCTGAAACATTTTGCTCTCTTAACTCCATACTCAAACGCTAGTCGCGAATTGTAGGCATAGAATCTAGTGGACAACTTACAGTCGTCTAAGAAAACAATTTCCTTTAAAGTGGAGACCTTGGGCCAAGCCGAAAGGAAAATTGTGCTCTTTCCTTTCCGCGAGGCAGCCTCCTTTTAGACAAGGCAGGTCACTCGTCTTAGTAGAACAGAAAATTGTATTGTTTCCTCTGCGACGTTGACAAAGGCCAGCCGAAGATGCGAAAACAAAGCCAGCTTATTCGCGCACACTGTACATCTCGAGAGTTCGATTGAATCGGAACATCAAAGCATTAACGGGAGAAGAGCTTCGCTGGTTGAGGGGAGGTTAAACTTACTTTTTCTTTTATTGGCAAGAATTTTCAGAGAAATGTTCCGCTGAAGAGGAACACGTTTAGTTTAAGGATTCTTTATACTAGCATTCAATTATAAAGATACTGAACACTCAGATATTGTCTTAATCTCTTATCTTATAAAGAATCACATCGTGATACAAACTATGTCTTAAGTATTCCAACAAATGCTACGTCGTCAAAATTAAGGAAGGATGAATGAAAGTATACGTAAGATTAAGGAGTTAATCTCTCTACAGCAGTAGAGTCAATCGCCGTCGTTAACTTTATAGTCGGTGTTATAACGTACCTCTTCCACTGTGGGTCCTCATCACAACGAAGTAGCATTATTCGTCTTAAGTCTCGCTTAAGAATCAGTTATCGCTAGATAGAGCAACCACGCTGGAAAAAATTATCCCCGTGTTTTATTGTAGCACCAGAAAGGACATTTTAAAAAGGCATATGCCACGCTCTACTTGCGCGGAACACGATTTCCTGAAACGTCTTTGAGCAATGAAAACGTGCTGGTGCTTGCAACACGTTCATCCAGGACGAAGGCTGACAGACCACCGTAAGCTACGATCCATGAACGTGACAATTTCCTCCTGTTTTCAAAGCAAAAAGTATCGCACCTTTCCTGGCAATACCGCCCAAAGCCACGAACGCGAAAGAATGGTGCTTTGGAAAACAACAGCAGGGGAAAACACGTTATTCACGTGTCCAGTATCAATGAGGGATGAAAGGAACGCTTTTTGAGAATGTCCTCGCGTTTATGGGTACCGTTTCGTAAACCTGTTTCGTTTCTACCTACGTTTGATATTTCATGCATCGAAAACTGGACAGAGAGGGGAATCTAGTTCCACTGGATGCTTTTCATATTTTACAATAGCGGCAGCTCTCACGTTCGTTTCGTTGAACGTGGTAGCCGCCGTTGTATGCTGATGCTCCGATTATGGAGTTTATTTCTGCGGAATATTTAAATGCTGTGTAATAATTTTTCTTCTGTCCCCTTTTCTGATTTATCGCAGCGTGGACCTGAATTTTAATTAGAGTAAATTGGGCCATGGATATTCTTGTATGTAAATCTCAGAGATTTTATTTTTGTTTCGGTCAGAAGAATTAATCAGAATTTTTGGAAAAATATGGAGGTAGTAAAAAATAATGAACTCTATTTTGTACGAAATTGTGGCTTCAAATTCCTTTTTTTTTTTTTAGTACACTGGGAGCTAGAACATTCAATTTCCAACCCTTCGATATTTAATCAAATTGTCATAGATTTTCTATAGTAGTAAACCCGAAATAATAAAACCTGTGGATTATATTGTTCCTTATAGTAATTATGTTAGAATGAATAATTTGGAAACAGAATGTCCGATTTGTTCCACTGTTCAATAAAGAAAATTTCCGTGGATCGTCGTAAAAGTCAATGTTGTAAAGTCATCACGGTACAGGCGGACGGAAGTAGATGAAATTTTAATACGTTTTAGTGTTACGTTCACTCCTACTGGATACTAAATTTCCCATAAAAGCTGGGACAAAGTGGAGTGAAATACTTACGGCAGTCAGCCCCAACGATCAACACTCCGTGCACGCAATTTGAACCAACATAAGTTTTAAAATATCGCAAACTTTCCAAAGTTATGAAGACGTAAAGCCCGCTGTCGACGTGCTCTTTCGTAAAATTTGCAACGTCCACGTCCACGCCCATGAAATTTTCAATTACACTCAATCCTTCGGCCATGGCTAAACAGAAATCGTCTCGTTTTTCTGTCGGCGCTCGTGTGAGCAAAACTTGACTCGCCATGGATATAAATGCATCGACGCTGTCGTATTATTGCATAACTCCGTAGTTAAAGTACTTACAGTATCGTTAAATTGCTAGTTATACTCGAGCTTAAATAATTCGACAGCTATAATACAGTTTCCATAATTTCACAGCTAGTGATAGTCGAATTTTATCATAATGAGAGCCATGGCGCATCTATCACAAATACTTGAGATAAAATATTGCAGTAAATATCACTTTATGGGGTTATTTAAAAACAGGTATTAAACAAAATATATTTTAAGAAGATAGATTTACCATGAATTTAGTTTAATTAATTCTAATATTGATAGTCAGAAGTAAGGAATCAAAATACGTACATGTGTACCATAAAAGAGCCGCGATTTATCCACCCTTGCTCTATAATGAGGAAAGCTGAGCCAAGGGGAAACTGAATTAATTGATGCGTCAGATGACTGTAGAACAGACGAAACTTTCTATTTTACAGATTATCTCTCTGACCCACTTACCATGTTCCATATACGCTTTCCTGTTACAACATAATGAAACACGTAACTAAATTCCGTAAGGAACATTGTAGACATTCTCCTGCCAGGAAAACAAGAACATCGAGTCTGTTAAGACTCAAATACACGTCCCTCGCCAGCAAAGGGTTAACTGTTGTCTCTTCCTCCCTTAGTCCAAGTCAGATACAGAAATCGATATCCTTCACTTAGCCCCCTGAGGAAGCAACGATAAAGAGGGTTAAGATTCCTGGTTCGATGGCGCGATTTAGCGTTCGCACGAGCACATCGCGCCATCCTCTGTTTCAGAATGTATGGCACGACCAACTCGCCCTTTCAATCCTATCAGCCACCTTTTGATATCCATATAGAGTGCACGACATTAGATTTCCCATCTTTGGGCCGTGACTTCCGCTATTGTTCCTTCCCTGCAGCAAATGTCCTCGGACTTAGAACATTTAAATTCGCGGCGGGTCGCGACTTCCCTGCCGCTCCTTTCGACCGTGGGGGCTTGATTTCGCTGATTCAATTGTCCCTCCGACCCCTCGCCTCGTCTCGAGGGCGCATCACCCCCTCTCCTCTCCCATTCTCTTACGTCTCGGTCTTCTGACCGATGTCTTCGGCGGGGCCACTCTTACGCGCTCTATCGACCTGAAAACTTCGCGCTCATTGATTCTGCCGGTTCAGCAGCCCGATATCGCGCGACCTGTGTTCGACAGAACCTTTTAATTTAATTCTCATTCATCGATCTACCTTCAAGCTTTCGTTCTTACCTGGTTTACCATGGATCTTACGATGATCGATCGTCAGAGGAGGCTAGTCCTCTTTTTGGAACTATGTGGTAGCCATTTAAGTTGATGTAAGGAGAATCTGGCAAGTGGGATTGTCATAGAAATAAAGAATTTTTATTTGGTAGGATACTATTTATTATTTAGCATTCTGTGATCTACAGCTGTAGATATTAACCAAATACAAGATTAGGAACTCAATACAAGACGGAACTCAAATACAAGATTAGAAAGTGTTTACTGTAACTCATCCACTCGACTCAAGAAGGTCCCAAGACTCCCAAAAAGTAACAACACATTCCTCATTCACAAAGCAAGGGGCCCAGAGTTCAAGCCACCCTCAGTAGATTTCAATTTCACCGAGTAGTCAAGAATCTCTCAACTGGAGGGCAGCGAATTCCACGATACACGTGGAACAGGGAGAGGCAGTAACAGGGGGAGCATTCCCAGCCATCCATACGGCGCGCTGCGAATTCCCTGGCTGATAAGGTTACGAACGGAGTCATCAGATAAAATGATTCCGACAGAGCGACGAAGGCCGCGCGAATACGTTAACGGGGCGAGAATAGTCGGGTTCCCGCGGCGATATCGAACAGATAGGACTTCACGGTTCAAAGGGCTCTCGAGTTCGAAGGGGGGGTGAAGGAGGGGGTGGGAGAAGTGACCCAGAACCGTGTCTGACGGCAGGTCTAACGCGAAAATAATGAGACCTGTAAACCGGAAGCTGCTCGATATCGGCGACAAGATCTCACGTGCACGTACCATCTATCTTCTATGCTATCGCTGCGCGATGTGCTGTTCTAGACGCGCGCTGGTTCGCTCGCACCCGCGCATCCACTAACGCGCCTGTGCATCGTTACACATGCTTAACGACGATTCGTTCCCACGTTTGTGTACGCGGGCAAATAGGATGGATGATGAGTGTACACGTGTTGGGTCCTGGGGGCTTCTCGTGTGCTACAGCGTGATGTAATCTATGAACATGTTCAGGTAACGTGGAATAATGTTTCGTGTGTAACATTTATGGTTTTGTGTTGGATAATGTTACCACTCTTGTCTGGCGATAATTAATGGAGGTCGAAGAATTAAAGTAGGGCATTTTTGTTATTCAATATGTGCGCCTAACAGCAGTCGCCAATCTCTTTTGTTTGGTATTTATTTCGTGGAAGTCTTGGAGTTTTTTCGTGAATGAGAAGCTTCCCTAAAATAATGCACCCTGTATAGTTTTATACAAAATCGAGGGTATTTGGTTTCACAGATGGCTGTGTGTGTTTCTCGTCTATTTTTGCTGCTTAGAGACAGCGTTGCCGAGTTTGTATGTGTAAAAGGGAGTCCTGACAAATCGTCTATTTCTGAGAATGCTGAATCCTTAAGAGCATTGTCCTACTTTTAGGATGTATTTTCAGACTGTAAATCGCGGCGGAGGGGTGTCGCAGATATTAGTCACTCGGAAAATTTCCTTGCTTTTTTACTTTGCCATTTCCTTGGGGAATTTGACGCTCGAAGAGTCACAAATGACAAGACTTGAAACGAGCCAAGCCTGAGGATTAAAAACGAAAGCCTAATCCCCAACAATTTTTCAAGCAAATTCGTGCTCACAGAATCTACCTCCTTGGAAGCATCTGTTCGATTTAAGCTTCCAATTCCGAAGCTCGAACTTCGTTCCACTATTTCTCTGGCGATAGGAGAGGGCACGAAATTAAAGTTCACCGCGCCATCCTCAAGGACGTCGCAGGATAACCCCGAAATCCCTTATCAGTCGTATTTTACCCCGTGCTGAAGTTACAGTTTACAAGCTTGTTTACATTCGAACTGGCATGATCTGATAATTTTTACATCCCTACGTATACAACCTCCGTTACACGAACACTGGAGTTAGTTCCTTCTTCCTTGTTTGCGTAACGCGTACAACGGGTTGCAAGCTCAGGCAAACACACACGAATGCCCCGATCCATAATCCTCCATATCCGTGCTGCGCAAACAGTATCGCTATGAGCTTTCGTCTATACGCAGACGTTTGAGCTGTTTATTTGCAAAAAGGTACGCGTATTGCTTGTCTCGATAGTGTACTATTGGTTTTTAATCATTTTTTCAGAACCCTTATAATCTGGAATAACAGATCCTGTTTTCTTTGAGAGTGTATACAGTTTCGTTGACTCAACAGTATTAAAGCAAAAAGAATGTTTAATCGCAAGTGAGTAGCTACAGTTTCTTCGTCATAAAATATGATTATCGCCCCAGAGAGTAGTTAGGTGTACAATTAATCCTCCTCTGAGAATTTGGATAAGAGGATGTTACATTATTCACTCTCCAAGTTACGTTACATCGTGTAGACGTGTCTGTTGAAGTACTGCGGAGAGCTTCCGAAGGTGAGAAGCAGGATTAGGAGGGCGTCTTCAATCTGTAGTATTAGGATAGTCTTGTAGTGACGTTAAGTGTTCAATATTTTCCATGCCACATATAGCACCGTTTCACCATTCTATCTTCACTTTCCTCTTACTATCTTCGATCTACCTTCCAGTCTTATTTCACTGTTTTCTGAACCCCATGCTTCGCAAAGCCCTGTAATCTTCAAATCTATTCAATCGTAAACTCTTAAACCCTTGGATTATTTTGTAGCTTTACGCTCGCGTTAAAGAAACTCACTTCAAAATACAAAATAGCTTATTTATTGATGCGATCGAGTATCGAGTCAACTTCCTTAGATACAGCTACTAAAAGGCGCCCTTCCTTTATCTTCACTTTAAACGTATTTTTCCATTAAAATCATCGACATCTCTAAGTTGCCTACTAGGTCAACTACCTTACTCAAAGGTTTGAGAAGTCGGGAATTTCCTGTCCCGAAAATCTCCAACTTCAATTTCCATGTTATTCTGGTTCTTCAGTGACTCTGCGCTGGTATCTTAAAGCTGAGAACTTCTCTCCCTCATTTTCGCGCAAGTGAACGAGCCAGCGCATACTTCGAAAATTCATCGTAATCGGCGAAGAATAAAACGGGACCGCAAGAGAACGAACACACCATTAAACAATCTCCCAGCGACCGCACCGACAGAGACTATCCACAGGCTCGTAAACTTTCGCAATTTAACGGGGCGCCGTTCGCCATCAATTCGATGTTTCTTGTCGTAGATAATAGCGTTAGCCTGTTTATTTACCGCGCGTTTTATCCAACCGAGACGCGAATTCGTGTCGGAGTTAAGGGTCGTGGCCCGCGCGGAAGCCCGAACGACCGCGTGCCAGGGCCTCGAGGTGCATGTGTGTCCCGCCACGTGTAGCCGCACGCGAGGAACGTGGTCGCGAAGTTTATTGGCAGTAACGTGGCAGGGGTTGCCACCCCGTGTCCGTGTTCGAGCGAAATTATGCGTGCGTTGCCCCTGCCTTTTTCTGCGTTCCCTGGAAGCTGTACTTTCGCGTCGCAAAAACGCCTTCCCCGCTCGCAATCTGGCTAGATAATCGCGACGCGGAGAATGGACACGCTCGGGCAATAACGTACAGCAGAAACGAGCAGTTTATGAAGGCGTTCTCTTTGCTTAAGTCTTATACAGGAAATTGCCGTTTTTCAAGGCCTGTACCGCGATAAGATTTACTGTTCGTTCTGCTCTCGAATGGACGTGGCGGGGAACGCGAGTGAATTCTGAATGTTATCGTCAGGGGTGATTGTTTAGGGGTTCGTTATAGTTCGCTGGATGGTGGTTGTATCTTTGTTGTTTCGCAGCCAGCTCCTTCGAGGATAGTATTCCGATTCTTTAGACAATGCAGCTGTTTACTATTCTATAAACTAGAGTTATTTAACTGGGTTCGAAAGAGCTAAGACGTGGATAACTGCTTGCGAGGGGAGCTAAGAGCAGGTGACGTCGCAGGCCATAAAAGAGGGTAAGAGAATTGTAATACAAATGCTTTGTTCCGTGGAACTTGCTTTGAGGAGACTGAGTTTCTATGTACTTGAATTACACTTAGCAAGGAGGTGTTGTTCTTGGAAGCATAGCTTAGTGTTCTTGATCTTGTTCTACTCTTAATCAGCGATAAATTGTTCAGGAAACAATTCAGGAAGTAATTTCTCATAATTGCTAGAAGGACTCTCGTTTGATACTTCATAACTGAAGGACTTTACGACACAATCTATGATACTATTTGAGTTCTCCTTCGCGTTTAAGTTTCCAGCATAAAAAGTTGAAACTGTCAGCCTCCGTTTTATTTAAAAGTACACGATTATTAATATAAGAATCACCCAATCAGTTTTTATCGTTTACTGTTGAAATTCCTGCCAGCTGCCTCAGTCTGAACACATTCTCTCGTGACTCTGTTTGAGGAACTTCCGGATTAACGTGCAGGCTTTTTCGTTCCTTCGAACGAAGGGGGTGGAGTTGGGAAAGTGCTGACTTGGTCGAGAAAGAGTAAACAGGGAGCTTAAACGAGGAAGGGTGTTTACTTGTACTATAGGCAGCGTACGTTTCTCTAACATTATGTGTCTCATCTAGCTGCTGGATCTTATCTACTGACACAATGTAAGTTGGTCATCTCGTTTAGGAACTATTTTATTAGCTAACTGGTGAGCATTACGTTTCTCTTATCAGTAATGTCAGTGTACATATCCTACATCGTACAGACATACCTAGCCGACATGTTATTGAACTATCGTTATCTGGTAACTAGGGATCTTTATGGTATATTTATCATTTTCTAAAAAATTAAAAAACAATTTTAAGTTGTTAGAGAGAGAAACAGTGAAGTAGATCGAAAGTACTAACAATAGGCCAAGGAGACAATTGACCCATATCACGAATTGTAAAGGCCTATTATGAAAGTTACTATATCTGTATGAACACATTAACTTCATTGACTATAGAGGACTGATGGAAAAGTTATATTAATGAATGAAGCACTGAATAGCAATTCCAATATCTCTTCCAACGTTCCATTCAATTTTCTATACTTCGTCACGTATTCACTTCTCTCTTCTGTTACGAACAGCGATATCCTGGATATAGAAATAGACATATTAAAGTACTGGAAAATGAACAATTAGTGAAGGCAGAATTCCATTACAAATCTATACTTCTCACAGACTTAAATCAACTATGACATGTATACTACACGACCCAAGGAAACTGTGACAAAGATGTGGAATATTCACAGTATCTCTTACTTTTTGAAGAAACTTCTTTCTTTTTAGAAGAAACTTCTTATGGTTCCAGAGTCATTAGTTCGATGAAGATTCAATCGGCGTCGGCTATTCCAAACGTTTTCCTGAAATTCGTCGGAGAATTCGGATCGAAGTAATTTGTCGACTCAGACGACGTGTTGCACGCAGGCAAGAAATACCGCGATCGCGGCTCGATACTTGTCCCCCGTCCCTGTCGTCGGTATTCGACGAATTCGTATCGATCGTGGCCAGCGAAATTTCAGCGATGTGTACGTCCTCCGCTAGCTCTCGGTCCCGCGGCGACCTCTCGTTTGGCATCGCGTGCATAATGCTCCGTACGTCTGCATATTTCCGACACAGGACGGCAATTCGCCTTTCATGTACGCGAACGACGGTACACGACACGCGACGAATGTTAAAAACCTCTTGGCGCATTCTGCGGGACACGCGAGCCTCTGCCCGCCGCGAACGGAACCTGAGAGCCAGCCGGAACTCCTCGAGGTTGAAGGGAAACAGTCTCAAAATCTGCCACTCGATGAGACCGCGACAAAAGTTTGAAAATTTGAAAATTTAAAGATTTGAATATTTGAAAATTGAAAAATTCAAAATTTGGAAAATATGAAAATTCAAAGATTTGAAAATTTGAAAATTTAACGGCTTCAAAATTGGAAAATTCAAAATATTTGAAAATTTAAAGATTCAAAAACTTGAAAATTTAAAGATTGGAATATTTGAAAATTTAAATACTTGAAGAGTTTAAATTTAGAATACCATTTTAAAGATTTGAATATTTCAAAATTAAAAACTCCAAACTCTATATGGAAATTTAAAGTGATGGAATCCTTTGGAATTTTCAGTCTTCCTTTCGTTATTGGTACAATTTGTTCATTAGTTGAATCTCCCAAGATTATATTGCCACATTCATCAAATACGATACAGATGGCATTGAGTTTGCCAAGCTCGTTACAAGTGCCACAGAACTTGAGGAATCCGATCAAGATGATTCCGGACTTATGGGATTCAGTACAGTGATTTTAGATCCATGGGCTTTGATACAGACAACCCTAAATAGATTTGATGCAATATACAACAGCTGTAGTCTTGTAGCGTAACCCCCAATAACCCTCTGAATTCCAAGTTGAGGGACAAGATTAATTCTAACAAATGTAGGAATTCGAGATGTGTCGTGAATTTCCATAAGTTGAGTCTTTGTCAGTGGAATGTCCATTCATCCTCAGAAAATTGAAATTTCTAATTTAAATATAAAAATCTAGGTCCTCTGGACACCTGAAGCAAGTATCGACCAGGATTCTTTTCCAGTTTATTGGCTACTGCCAATCGAGTGCAAAGTGTTTGAATATGCAACAGCATTTGTTTTGCAAGCTTGAAAGGAATAAAGAAGTCTGCTATCCAACATCAGTAAATATCCAGTAAATAAAATTACTTTCGATTCGTAGTCGTTTCACAATTACGGATTTATAATATTGACGTTGTTAAGTACAAGTTTAACATAATATAGCAAACAAATGTTCGTTAGCTCGTATTTCCTTCGGTTAAGCATGCCGATCCTTAATACCCAGCGGACGCGTAAATTCCTTTAAATATATATTGTGTTTGTTATACAAACATTGCCTGAATTTCACGGTTGATAATTATTCTAATCTGACAATTATTGATTTTCCACCCTTATTGTCTGGGGTAAAATGAACGAAATTCAATTATGGAAATTACTAAATGTTTTATAGCGTGCATAAATTCAATGAGATAAATGGTAACGTTGCAGCGTAACTATTCTAGCGCATCTGCTTTCTACGTTCGTGGATTTTAAACACAATTTATTGAATACTATAAACCGAATTCTCGGTGATCGTTTTATCTCATAGAGAATCGTAGAGAAGAATCAGAAAAACGAAGCCACTCAAGTGACTTTCGAATGCAATGAGAACAGAAGTGTATTACAGAACGACTTTGTAGGTTTCTGTCACACATAAAGCGTATCAATTGAGAGCAATACATACGCGGGGTGGTTTAACGAAATCTGGACGCGCGTCATGTACAGACGACTAAGCTTATTTCATTCTAGTTGAGTCGTATATAAATAAAAATATTCGAAAAAAGTCTGAGTACTTAAAAATTTTACAATTTGAAAACTTGAAATATTTTAGAAATTATTATGTATTACAATTAAGTATCAAATTATTGTGTACTTTTCATAGACGTGCATGTTGAACCAAAACCAACTTAGGAATTGTACAAACGTGTGAACTCTGTATTACTCTATACTACTCTCTGATTGCTTTATTTTAAATTTTCGGTATAATTTACACAGTATTGTAAATAATATTTGTTAGAGTACTCCATGCACTTTGAATCGAACTCAGAAATATCCTATCCCTCGTTGTTCGTCTCACCATGCAATCAGCAACTATTCATATCAACGGCCAACAATGGTCGAGGCTTCCATTTTAACCTGGACAAATTGTACAAAACCTTTTTCTGCATTTATAGAAAGATCTAAATTTATAAGACAGCATATCTAAAAATTGTCAATCAAAGATATCAAGTATTAGTAGTGACTAATTTCTGTTTTTAACACAGTAAGCGAAACAAATTAAGTACTACATCAGCTAAGCGTAAAACCTATATTTCGCTTCCCAGAAAATTTAATTTCGCTATTAGTCAGGTATCTGATTTATGGAACTTGCACACACAAACGTTGCTTATCATCAGTGGAAATACTTTGAAAGTTTAAGCAACTCAATCTATGTCGATGAAACATTCACGATTCCTTTTAGCTGGAATATAACAGACTGTCGATACCAATCACAGGGAGGCAAAAAAAAGCGCAATCTTCGTTACGGAAGGCACAATGTCCGTCGCTTGGACGAGACAGCATGCAAAATAGCGTGAGTGGAAGGAACTTTTAAATTATGCGACCTGTCGGCCGCAGTCTTTTAGTTGGCTGAAGCGATAAAGCCTCTTTCGAAACAATACGAGGTATTTCAGTCGTCTATGAAATCTCGGTTGTACAGAATACTGCAGGAAACGTTTCAACGAACGGGCTAGCGTGCTTCGACGAGTATTATTACGACGACCGTCGAGATATCAATCTTTCCTTCTAATAAAGAACAAATCAAAATCTTGAAATAGCGTATTTGGTGCGAGGCTTTATTTTCTGAGAAAATCATTGGCGAGATTTTATGATCGTCTGTCTATGAACCGCCGATTCTACTTAATCGTATTTCTTTTACAATTTTTTTATGGTCGTGTTACTGTTGTCTTTTTTTTTTACAGCTGAAATATGCAAAATATTAGAACTATGCGTTATGTAATTGTATTGTTAACACTATTAAATTTATCCACTGAAAATAGAATAATATTTGAATTCTCGTTAAAATTTTTTCAGTTATGCATTCATATTAGTTCGCAAGTTGCGTTTCGTGCAAATCTCAGTTATTAATCGTGAAAGTTGAAGCGATTCAATCAATCTGGAAAAATGCAGCCTGCACGAAAATTATTTCAGAGTTTCCTTTTGTGATTATTCCAGAAATAAATTATTGCCGTGTCCTATATATGTACAGAATAATTTCATAAATCGTTGACGTGTATGTAGCCATATTTATTGCACCATAAATGTCGCGACTAATTGATTGACTAGCTGCACGCTGAATTTATGATAATGAACGATTACGTATACTATTGGAAGGAAAGTGTTCCATTGCACGTAAAATGGCTTAATGGGGTCGCGATAATTAACGAAATTATTGCGCAACTGGCATTCTGAAAAGTTCGATTCTTTGCAAGGGAAAACTCCTGTCAACTGATTACACTGTAATGAATCCTCGATCGACTTTACCAAACGAGTCTTAATTGTCAGCGAAACAAAAATCACCTTCCTTTTGCACTCTTGACACAATCTTTTTTTCCTCCTATTTTATCAGGGGAAAAATAATGATGTTATATGAGAGTTTCATTATCCTACTAATGTAGTGTATGTTTCATTCTTATTAAACTCTTGGTTAAAGGTTTCCTGTCTCATCCTGCAAACAAATATATGTGCTAGAAATGGAATAGAGCTTGAAGCATTCACAGGACAAAAGGAATGAAAGGAAATATTATTCGCGACGATAGCGAACCCGAATTCGATTCGAATCTGCGAATCCAGGTTTTACCAAAGGAAAAACAGCTCTTCGACTGCATGGTCCCACCGAACAATGCACGATCGGTATTAACAAGGAGGTTTTTGCTGTTCACACGAGATCCATATGCATGCGAACTTCCTTTGATCGATCGCTAATATCGGCCCCGTTGATTATCTACTACTCGAATATTGCGCGTAATACCTGGATATCATAGTTTCAGATCAGCCCAATCACTTCCACTCTCACAGAAGAATAGACTGCATCGCGATGACACCCCAATTTTGGCTGATAAAGCGAACGAATGTAATAGTCATGAGTTATGAGAGTTATGAAGGTTTTTCGTTTTAAATGTCTGATGATATTTCAGAATTAAAACTGCTCTGGCGATTAATAACATTGACATAACAGAAAACTCGATGTCAAAATTTTAAAAATAATTCATGGCTGAAAAAGAACGAAGAAGTGTTGAGATAACGGTATCTTTTCTCTACGAGAGTATTCCATTCTTCGGTCAAAGATTCACAAAGAACAAAAGTAAGATTATATTTTTTCAGTTAAACCGTAGAAGCTTTTGTCACAACTGACAGCAGGAAATTAGATTCATTCTGTGACTCGAACCGTGATAACGTGAAATCTATTTCAACACCCTTGCCACGATTAAAAAAGATTCGACTGTTCCTTTTTATTCCTATCCATTTGTGGTTCACAGGGGGACGAATAATGAGCCGTGCAAACGCGTAATGGCCGCTGGAAATACTGTTCCATTGTACGGACGTTAATTCCGGAAAAGAAAAATATCACTTTTTCGCGTTCAGCGCGAAAAAATGCTGTGAAAAAGCAGGGACATTTCGCTCTTCGAGACTGCGATTTCCTAGACGCGACTCAACAGTCGCGCTAATGTCGTTCTAAGTGACGCTTAAATATTAAATACAATTAAAATCAATGGTCGAAAATTTTCCCAGCTTACTTCAAACAAAGCATGCATAATTTTTAAAATATTTCAGATAACATAATCAAGTACTTAGAATATGAAATATTACAAAAATAGTGATCCTATATTCTGTATTTCCTGAACCGTAAAATAATAATTCTGTCCCTCAGAGCCAGACTAACTCAAGTTCATTTTTGTTATTTTTCAGGGGAGCTAAAAAATAAATACGATTACCTATTTCTTAACATAGTATTTGAAGTAGTTCATACTATTAAATTTCCTTAAAAAACTTAATTTCGAAAAAAATAGACTCGAGTTACTCTGACTCATATGCAGAATTTACAAACTCCTTTCGCTATAATATAGTATAACCTATGATCTACAGATCTTTCCTTAATTTCACTTTCAATAAATTGTACTAAAAAAAAATGTTCAAGGGCTATAGATCTTGAACCCTTTACCTAACACTCAACTGATGGTAACAGTCGAGGGTGCACTACCATTCCACAAAAGTACGTCAAAATCGAAGGCGAGGAAGGTGCGCGCTTCTCTTGTTACCTACAAAGGAACTCGCTTGTCTCGACCAGTTTCAAGTGCACCCCCCAGTAACGTCTAAGCCATAATTTCTTCTGGAATAGCCTTCCACCGACTCTAAACGAGCATGAAACGCGTTTTGTCGCATTCGCGCCGCGAATAATCGAGGAGCGCGTTTCTCTCGATAGTTAACAACGATAACGCACAACAATACGAAGCCGTACGCGAAACCAGCGTCGTCTACGTGTAGCACGTCGAAAGGGCTGTAACCAGATATAGGCTAATCTCGTACCACGTAGGTTTCCCCACAACCCGCAGCCTCTTCACGTGCCCGCGCTTTTCGACGAACGTCTCCGCTTGCAGTTTAAAGAAATTAAGCGGACAGAATAATGGATGTAAGCCAGCCGATGTAAGCTTCGACGCAGGGGGAGCAACGCGTGGGAAGGTATAATCCAACCTCGAGGTGTCTTGGGGTCGGGATGAAGACTTCTGATGCAGCTGAAGGGTCTAGATTGACCTAGAAGTGAGACAAGTAGAGACTGACTGGTCGCTATCGGGCATGATTGCAGGGTTTGTTAGGAAGCGTAGATTTGGCGTGCCAGATACGTGAGCTGATGGAGATTTCGTGAAGTTTCTGGATGTTTGCGTCTAGCAAAGTTGTGTTGTTATTATTTTCATTGAAAATTGAAAATAGGGTGAGAAGATTCAAGTGGAGGTAAAGAGAGATCGAATTTTTTAATTGTTTCTCTTTTTTTGAAGTTTGGAGACAAGGTGATAGTAGGTAGTAACAGAGATTATTATTCGTTGGTTGAAAGTGGAGTACACTGATAGATCGATGGAGGGAGATATAAGTTGCTAGGAAGTTCTTGTTCTTAATGATGACGAAAAAGTTTTAGGGGAGGGTACAAGTGATGCACGGCCTGGCAATTAATAAATAGGTGTATGAAAGTTTTGCGATTAGGACAGGAGAGTTACATGATTATCCTCCAGAAAGAGTTAAATGACTTCTTGAATTTAGCTGCCTGCTAACGGGAAGTTAGCCAGTCTGAGTCCCTTTTATTAATGTAGGGACTTACAGAAGAGTTTCTTGCAGTAATTTCAATGATACCTGAACAGTCTTCTCGATAGTATTCCTAAAGCGCCAGTGTCTTCTATGGAACTTGATAAAGTTAAGATAATTTATTGGTATCTGTATAAATATTTTTCCTAGAAAAGTTTTAATGAATAATTCTGATGTACAATGTATACTAAAATTCTTGTAACAAAGAAGCAGTCGGATTTCATTTGTTTCAGCCAAGCTTCCCAACATTTCTGATCTTTCGTTCACGCGCAGTCTTCGCTTTATGTGAAGATATCGCTCGGAAAGGAAAACCTTGGAGGAAAACTCGAAAAATATTGAATCGATATCCGCTCGCATATACAAAGACAGAAACCATTCTTTCTATTTCCTTGTCGATTCTACTTTGTCATTATTGAACGCGTCTATGTTACTTCCTTCCTGTTTCTTTAATCTTATTCTCACAATCATATCTGTGTTTTACCTTGTGCTCTTTGCTGAAAGAAAAGAACGACGATGCAGAAAAAGTTAGGACAGTCAAGGGAAAAAAAGAAATCAGTTAAGAGTAGGAAGAGAAGAAATTTAAGGGAAAAAAGGAAAATTTAGGGGCAGGCAACAGTCGAAGAAGCAAGCTAAAAAAGATGAATCAGAGGGCAGAGGAGAAATACAACACCGTGTAGCAAAAGCAGAAGATCGAGTTAAAGGAGGACATGTAAAAAGAGTAGATAGCACAGGAACACCTCTACACACGCGCAAGCACCAACTCCCTTCTCAAAGCTTTCCTTGCTTCTCTCTTTTTCCACCCCATTTTCTCCTCACCAACTTCACTAATGCATACCTACAGTCGGAAGCACAGGACTTTTAATCTGATTCTATTGATCACGATGCAAAATCCAAGGAACATAATTTACTGAATGAGACGTTATCCAATGTCACGAGAATTAGTGACTTGTAAAACATGGCAATTGCATCACTACTCCTCTCCTTTCTTTATCTCACATTCCCTCACCTTCACCACTCTATGCTGTATTATACAGGGTGATTCACGCAACTGTATCATCTGAATTTTCTCGTACACTATTCATTCTACGAAAAAATGTTTTAATAGAAGGATACCAAAGAGAAGCATACTCACAATACCAAGCAACTTTCATTTCAAACATTCTCTCATACAATAAACAGTTTCCAAGAAAATTCAGGCGATACAGTTACGTGAATCACCCTGTGTAGAAACACTTTAAAAAACCAAATTCTAAACCTTGTCACAGCGTCGGCCAGCGTTTCGTCACAAGACGGTTCGCAGCCGTGCAACAACCACGTGCACATAAGCCACGACCTCAAAAGAGAGGCCAGGAAGTTGTGGACTGGCGGCCACGCGTCGTCGGCTATCGATCCTTCAACGCCACTTTGTGGCGAGCGTGTCTCGTGACGAGGGAACGAACGCCAGGGCTGCTGCCTCGCGGATCATTCGGTCGATCGTATCGACTGGCTGGATATTTGCGGCGGCGTGCTTCTGGTAAACATCGCCGTCGTAAAGCGCCCTCGACAAAAGCTGGCTCGTGTGCGGTCGCGCGCCGTCTGCGGCCACGGAACGCCGCAGAAACGAAATTTCGCGTGTTCGAGCGAGCAACTGCTTCCTCGGGCTCGTTCGAGCTTCAACGAAAGCCCTTGTCGTCGATGAAACGCCTAGATGCGCCGATCGATCGCCGTTCCGCCGACTTAAACGATTATTTCATCGCTCGACTGGCCACTAGGACGCTTAATGCCCCGCAATCTCTTAGGATCGGCGCAACTGATTAATCGAAAACCTCGCTGATTTATACCGCGAAATCCGGAAATCCGTGGGTGGACAGTGTCGCGATTTACGACCTGGGGATACACCCAGACGATCAGCAGTGAAGAAAGAAAGGGAGCAGGCCGCGGGAAGGAGAACAGAGGAAGAAGGATACAGTCGCTAGTGGATCGGGAATTTTTTACGCTGGCTCCGTGTCAGCCTGGCGGAAAGGTCGAAGAATGTCGCGCGATGGCGTATCGGCGCGTTGATAGAAATGCAAATTTGCGCTGCGTCGCAATCGAGGGGGCGGGAATCGAGCTAGGCGACACGATTACACAGGGTTTCACAGACCCAATTACACGTGTGATGATCAACACGCCGCTATAACGGCATGATTAGGGGGATATGGTCTACGCCAGCGAAATGCTGTCCGCCTATCGACAGCCAGCGGCGACGAACATCGCCGTCCGATAATAGCATGGCCTTTGCTGCTGGACAGTATGATAAAGGAAAAGATTCCAGTGAATGTGTCGCAATGGTTCGTTGCACCCGTTTATCGTGGAAACATTGATGCGCGGTGATTCACTGGGGATTCAATGACCTATAGCGAGAGCTTCGAAGAATTTCTTTTGCTCTATTATTTAAGACAGCCTCAGTTCTCTGGAAAGGTACTAATTCTCTTCTACATTCAGGTAAGCGATACAGGTATCGCAAAGATATTGAAGAACTCTAAATCTATTTTTGTACGTTAACACAGTTGTTAAAAGAAATAGAAACCACACTTGAACCAGACTCGACGAATATACCAATAATACAAATTTCAATTGAGTAGAATAAGATACATGTTCATCGAAACGAAACAAGGATCATTCCTCAGTGAAAAGTGCTACAATTTCATTCAACTTCACGAGTACTGCCTACGTAGTCGCGCAGAAAAATTGCAGACAGTAGACCCTCTGTATCGCCTTATGTACTTAGAAATGAACTCGAGCTCGCGCAAGGGAGATCATTCCGCGTCGGAATGGATGGAAAGCTATCCAATGCAGATGCGCGGTCATCGTCTCTGTGCGAGTGTAGGTAAATATCCACCGTTTCTAAATTCATCGTTGCATTCCAACGCGCAATATCCTTTTTATCGTGGAGGAACGGAAAGGCGCGAGTACAGTTACTGTTAACATTCGAGTCGCGAGTGTGGCGCACACGGCGCACGCTTCGACCGACTCGCCCGATGACTGCGTGCATGTAAACGCTATGCAGCAGCCGCGTCGAAAATCGGTTTCCCGTAATCCCTGATCGAACTCGAACGCGAAGATGCTGCACTTTGAAAAGTGTTGCTCGGAAATGAAACGCGATCGAACGGGATGCAGGCGTTTCCCTGTTCGCGATAACAATGCGACGTTGCATCGGTTGCGAAACGATAATCGCGCAACCGGCTTAATAACGTCATATATACACGGATAGTAGTTTAGATGCTGCTTCTAATGTGAAGGTAAAATGGAAGTTGAAAGTTTTGAAGGGTTGTAAATTACTGAGTTGAATACAAGTTATGTGGGTCATGTTTTGTGAAAATGTATTTAGTGAACAAGTCTCTTCTTTGCTTCAATTTTTGCGTGTTAGTAGAACTAGTAGAATTCATCTTCTGCGTGAAATATGTACCTCTGTTTTCGCTATTTTTTAATGGTCGTATGTTATAGATAGATTTCAATTTTGATGATATTATAAAGTCACACGCCACTCATTTGCTACAGCTACGACACAGCTCTAAATTTCCTCATTTTTTGAGAAGCCACGATTTTTTAATTATGTCACTCTCGTAGTAAACGAACAGTAACTCAATTCAGTTCGCTTAAAATTGTCATAAAAATTGCTCACATAAATTCACCCTCCGCCAATCGAAAGCACTTCGACCAGAAGAGCGCATTAAAAGTTCCATCGACTCGAAAATGCATGTCTGCCCTTTGCAAGCACACTCTCCTAGACAGCTGCTTTCAGCCCACAGGGCAGCGTACCCAGCCACGCTGGCCAGCTTGCCCACTTTCCAAATTTCTTGCCCGAAGTGGTTTAAGACCATCCGCAGCAGCGGGCTGCAATTTCGGCCGAAAAATAAACGAGAAAAGAGGAACATAATGGAAACCTACATTCGGTCGCGTAAAATATTTGACCGTGTTCGAGTCTGTGGCGTGCGCGTGTAAAAATACAGTTGGCCCGCGGCCAGTGTAGACAATTTTCACGTAAATATACGCTTCAGCTGGCTAAATGGTTTGTTTAACGTTAGCAATTTAGCGGGGGGCCGTGACGTGAATTAGCTGGTGATCTATGGCGCGTCGCGAGACCTCGAGACGTACAGCCGACCCGCTCGAGACGATCGACGGCGAGGATCTTGACCTACGACGCTCCCACCGCGGTGTATCGCGATCTGCTCGCGGGATTTCGGAATAAATTGACCAACGTCGCCGTTGGCGGTTGTTTATTTTCGAAATTAAATTGAATTGGCCCATAACTTGTCGGTCTATTAGCCCTGGGGACTGGGCTAGTTTGCTCGTAAATCTCTGGAGTATCGGCTTCGGCAGTGGCATACACGCACACACGCATACACACGGAACATGTACACGCAAACACGTACACACGTGCACACGCACGCACGAACACTCTGAGTGAGGCGGAGAGAGAGAAACAGGGGGAAGGGTAGGAGGAAGGGAGAGAGACAGAAAGAGGGAGACCACAGCGAGCGAGGAAGGTGAAAGAGAGAAAGGGTGGGGTGAGGCTGCGAGGGTATGGGGATTCGATTCGCCCCCGACAATGCGTCCGGAAGCTCCCAGGAAATACATGGGCGTGGTGCCGAGATAAATGTACTCTTGCATTTGCATAGTTACCTCTCGCCCTCGGCCTCCATATCCTCCCGGTGTTCGCTCCTTTTCAGATTCTATATCCGCGTGCGTCCAATCCTCGCGATACGCGAGTCGCTTCGTCTTCCAGGAAGCCTTCGCGAACATATAGTAGAAAATTGTATACAGCGTGTTTCGTAACAAGTGGGAGAGTCTTTAATCGTTAAACAGTAATTTAGAGGCCAAGAGATTCTGCTTCTTGTTTGGACCCACATACATTCTTCTCTCTATAGGTTGTGTTCTCGTTTCTATGTGGCAACTAGTGTTATGCTGTACTTTGGTATAAATATTTGATAGCAATCTGTTTTAATTTGGAATCTGAGAGATTCTAGGTCAGGATTGTTATCCAAAAATGGGTAGCAGTAGTTGAAGGTTGAAAGGTTAGCTAGGAAGGACAGGCGATGGAAAAATGTTTATACGAACTCACATATGTGATCTTCTGACCTTCCCTCCCCAGTTATAACTATTTCAATATCCCAGTACATATATCTATTTGTCTCTATTTATCTCAGCTTCTGCTACATTTAGCATAGCTGCTTTCATTGATTTCATGTCCTCTGTCCTCTACGGAAATAAGTCACACAGGTTTATCCCTAGAAATCATTCCTAAATTTATCTCGAAATGTTTCTCAATATATCCAAAACTATAATCAGTCTCAGTTAACCTTACGACAGGCTTATTCTTAGAACCCTTGCTATTCCTATTCATTACTATTAACCAAAGTAGGTCTAATTCACGTCACCTTCAGGTGGATTCAATTATGGACAGAAGATAGGGACGTCAGAGGTGAACAAGGTAGCTGCAAACTCTGCTGGTCAAGTGAAAGACAACAACGCTAACGACGCACCGGAAGCCGACCTCGAAAGCCGCACCGGAGGCGAATCGAGTTCCGGATGTCCCGCGGGACGCTGTTTCCCGCGATCCACTGGTAAATGGTATTATTTGTCGCGGTGTCGTTCGCGATCGATACCAGCGAGTTTTCAGTTTCGAGGGAATCTACGAGGGGATAGGTTGCTGCGAGTTTATTAGAGATTCATGGGAAACACGAAATGCATTCACGGATACCCTCGAGTCGCGAGCACATTTTGGCAGCGGTTCGGTTTTCTTGCGCGAAGGGGTGGCCCGTGTTATGGCGATAAATTCCCTTCCCGAGACTGCATCTATTTATGTCCTTCGAAGCGTTAATCCCCTCGCCAGGGGCACGTGTACCTATTCTTGTAAGGAATAACTTGCTTCCACGCCACTTCCGCGCAGTTTGTCGGGGCTAGTGGAATGGACTCGCATGGCAGACCTTGCGAATGATGTCTGTGCGAATGGTTCTCAATAGAGAACGTGTCCCGCTTAGCATGCATACCTGAAATATCTTAGTTTGTATGGTGGAAATTGCAGACTTTGAGGAAGGTCGTGCTATTTTCACTTGAAGGTCACTGTTATTTTCTTGCGAGGATCTGTATGCAGGGTATTGGACAACAGGTGTCAGGAATTTTAAGGAGTGATCTAAATCCATGACCAAATTGAACTAAATTGTTGGAGTAACAGCAGAAGTTCGTGATTCTGTGTCTGACTTGGGACCTATTCTACTGCCCCAGTGTATTAGCCAGGTCAGACGCAGCGATGTCTGTAGAATAGGTCAAGCCAGACACATTTTAGGTATAGCTTTAGCAATTGATAACTTGGAAAGAGAGCCTCGAACGCATTTTTTTAGGCCATATTTTTGTATAATTGTAGCAAGTAGAATTACCTTCTAATATTTCTGACGTCTGACATAGGTCAATCTGGGTCCAAAGATTACAAGGTTAACTCCTACAAAATATAGTTACTTGCTTAGACATTCCTAAGCATCTGGAAACTATCTAGGACCTTTCTTATAGTTATAATCTTTATAGTTCTTTGAACACTAAAATTAATAAATTAAATTAAAATTAAAAAAAATACAATAAAAGGATGCAATTTCAGATCCAAAGAAACCAAAACAGAATAGGTATCTATATTCCAGACATGAACATCTTAAAAATCCTTAATTTCTCAAGACTTTTATAACATCTTCAAGATATGACTCCACTCTGGAATGATATTTAAGTTCACCTAAAGCTATCAAAACGACCATTTGGATCCATTAGCAGCAGACGAGGTATATTTCAGACTCCATGGAGCAAGGATACCCGCGGCCATACAACTGAATCGAATGGCACAAATAACACCAAAGACCAGGATGGAGTTTTCGTTGGAGACAAATGTGCGTTGTCGACGAACCGCAGCAGAATCCTCGTGGGACACTCCTTTTCGGGATACGCGGCTGGATGGATTTATTTGTCCGATCGAGCTACGCCTTTCATTATCAGAACGAATCGCCTATCTGCGAGTGCCTGGCTTTCGTGACCCGGTTACGAGCCCGCCACTGTCGCCGTGTCGACGACACCGCTGATGAATATTTCAGCTGGTCGAAATCGAAGATAGGATTCCTCTGAGGTGCGAGCACGGACATAAATTCGCGAGATACACAAGTATCGATTTGTTAAGCTAGGCTGCGAAATCGAACGGTGAAATTCGTGTCATTTTACCTCTGTGAATACATTTTCCAGTTCCTTGGACTGGCTGGTGGATAAAGTCTGAAGAACAGTAGGAAAGAATTGGGTTGACGGGCGAATTAGTTTTAATCTTTACGTGACTAATAAGATGGTAACTCTTGGCTGACATAATTGGGGTCACAGCATTTATACTAAGTTACACAACTTTTGATATTTCATAGAAAGTTTTAGAAAGTTGTGAGTTTTCTGTTGTAGTACCATTAATCATTTTTTATCATGGATCTGCGTTGACATCACACCGATGTGGATCAAGACTCGTTAGAATTTTATCTATCAAACTGGGTCATTCTTTAAATTCCTATGTGTCTTTAGGTGTATATTAAAAATTATACGAGTGAGTTAACTCTTCTTCTGTTAATACATCGACAGAGACTGAAGTTCCAGAATCTTGTAAATTCTGAAGTAGTCTCTTTCGAAATTACGCTTTAGCGTACCATAGAACTCTAAGTACATAAACATTCATACTTCCCTACTTGGATTATCACACCCTCGCACTTCAAACTTCCCTATTCCAGATATTACAGCCTAAACAGTTTGAACTTCCTACAATACCCTTTGAACTTCTCCATCACCACTTTGGTTCTCATTCGCCATTACCATCGCGCCTAACACTTTTGTCGCTCTTCCATTATTGCAGGAATCTCCCTCCCAAGCGTATCAAAACTTCTCCACAAAAAGAAACATGTAATCAACCCCTGTTTCCTTCCACTCCGTAAAATTAAATCCAATTTCTTTCTCTCCTATCCTCACTACCCCTCGTTATTAGATATCCTCATCGACCCCATCGAATCGCGTTAAATCTCATTTTCCACCCTCGAACGGTCAGCAATCTCGGGATCCCATTATCGAATTCTTAATTTCGTGGAAAGTTGGGCACCCAGTGGGGACAGTCGAGTGGCTGTTTACGAGTCGAACTGAGACTGCTTCGTTCCTATAGCGAGGATCCTCTGCCCGAGTCCTCGACTATTAGAAAACTCTGTCGAGCACAGGATCCTCGGCTCGAACTCGTAACTAGCAGAGTCCGATTAAAATGTCCCCGCACGTCTTGGATTGCGCGCTCGTTTCGGCCGATTTAAGTACGCCGAAGCACTCCTCGCTGACTCTACCTGTTCCCATTTCGCCCCTCGAACATTGTTCCGCCTCGACAATCGTTAAGACCCGCTTCAAGCGTTCCAAAAGTTCGACCGCGAGTCTTGCACCCTCTGTAAGTCCGCATTCTTCGATCTTAACAGGCGAACTTGCTCGCTGGGAGATAACTATGCGAACGACGAGACCGTTCCATTACGAACGGGCAATTTGCGGCTCGTTTGACCGTAAACGATCGTTCGTGGTCCCGCGATGGCCTCGTGGAACGTATTTCATGTATTGTTCTGTTAGTTTTATAGATAGTTCGGGTTTCTCAGAAACTAGTTACGTGGGAATTGGGTGCTTTACTTCGTTGTGTGTGTTTCGAGACACTTTCGACGTGTGCTTTTTTTTAAGAGGGATGCTGGATTTTTTGGTAGATATACAGGGCGAGTCAGGTCGACGTATCTGGTTTTTTTTGTAAATTATTGAGTGTATAAAAAAGTGTTGCAAATGAAAGTTGTTTGGTATCGAGAGCATGCTCTTCTTTAGTATGTTCTTCTCGAAACCAAACAATTTTCGTTTGAATGTTTCTAGTGAATAGATAATAAATATATTTTCAAAGTGTTAAATTATGTATAATGGTTTCCAGCCACCAAAGAGTTTTCCGAGTTATTAATAAAATTGTATTATCCTTTGAATGAAGGCTATATCAAACATTAATTCCTACCATTGTACACAGCTTTACAAACATTGATGAGTACTATTAACTCTAAAATCCTTTTTCATAGTTTATGCATTGCATGGCTCACATTAATATGTATTTCCTGCTGCCCCATGATTTAATGCGATTGTTATCAAAATGATTTGGAAGTATTAAAATCGCATAAGAGATAAAGCTTCATACGTTTTATTATTAAATTTTACATTTTTGGCGCATAGAATAATGAAAGAGAGATAGTTAAAGCAAATGTAATAAAGAAAGTACTAAAAGCCAAATTGTCACTGCATTCATTTAAATAGATGCTCTGGCATTCATCCAAACGTGTACCTACAGATAGAAGATAGAGCCATCGAGATTCATATTTTTTGACATATTTCCGTATTTGCACAAATGACGCGCTTCAATAAAAGCCAATCCAACAAGACACGTCGCGCGACGTCACCGATTACGAAAGCGACACTGATTGCCCAGACACTTCAAGTCGACATTTAACTTCTAAACCTTACACTTTCTTTCGTATTCAAATTTCTCGCATGCTCTCGACTACATCTACATTTCATTAACACTGTGTCAACGCAACTTACAAAACTCATAGAAAAAGCATGAATTGTTTCGATAAAACGCAATATCGAGGCGGGGAACTTTTTCCACGGCGATTAAAATATAATGGATTGTCGTAATTAATATAATGGCAGTTTATCTGGAAATAAAAGGCTACGTATCACGTGGAAAACCAATTAACCACTGCCTCTTGTTACTTGTCGATAACGCGAAGTCCATAAAAAATTACTTGTTCGATTGTCAGGGAAAATAGGGCAGCGCGAAAGCGTAACCATGTTTATAATTAAAATCCTCGTGGAGAATCGGCGTTATTACTTATATGGAGTAGTCGCGCTTTAAATCGCGGAATACAGGGACGTATAATTTTCATTAACGCGAATCGAAGGATTTACATAAGCCAAATGACTTTGGCGCGATCGAAACGAACAGAGTGACGTGAATATAACGAGAGTTCATTCGCTTCGACAATATATAGTACCAGCTGTGTATATCGTGGACGAACGTAAACATGTAGTAGATCTTGTGTTATGTAAAGCGATATACTATGTGCTCTGCACGCACCTACGGAAGGTTTCATTCGATTTTGTAAATATTGTTTCATTAGAGATATCGAGGCTTTTATTACACCGTGCCTGGAATCAGTCGAGCCAATATTGTGTCGCGATGAATTTGATCTGACTTCGAATTTAATTAATAACCTTTGTAAAATCTTTGAATGGACAGTGCCGTATGCAAAGCGGTGTATTAAACGTGGAAAAATAATATCTTTCATATTATTCCACTGCAAATTAAAACCATTAACAAGAATATTCGATGGACTGAATGAAACGAATCATTTTATTAATATTTTATTAATTCTGTTACGTAATCAAACGTGATAGAGAAAATGGACATAATAAACGTAATACCCCATATGTTTTAGTCTCAAGTTTGCTTTTCCTCTTTATTGAATTTCAATCCAAATATGTTTCCACTCAAACATTATGCGATAAATATTACAATAAATTTAAGGTTTCAAAATATTAATTCTAACATAACGTGTTGGTTCATTTTTAATATACCATTGCGTACCAAGCACTGGAAAATGCATTACATTGAAATTAAAATTCATTCTTTGTACAAGTGAAAATTTCCACTGAGGTACGACACTTTAAATTGGGCTACACGCATTTAATTGTGAGCGTGATTTAATCAAGTGTGAAGGCGCCAAATAACGTTTACGGATGAAAACTTTTTGCAAAACGAGCATTTATTTTTCTTCGTGTTTAAATACTTGCATCCTCAATGATTACAGCTGTCTCTTAAAGTACAGAAAAATACTATAACAAACAAGAACGAATCCGAGTGATTCTCAGCCATAAAGAAAGAAAGGAAACGGTACGTTTCTTTCGTTCCAGTCAGAAATACCTTTAACGCGCATCTGCGCCACTTCTAATCACAGAACTCGACTGAGACGTTTCGCTCTTACATCCTTTCTCTACTTCGCCACGGTTCGAGTTTCTTTCCGCGATCGTTACACGTCGAGCGTAATCCTAGCCGCGGGTTGCGTGTGCCAGCTCCATTTCGAGCGCGAAAGTATACTCAGTCCAAGTCGACGTCGTTCGTTCCCTTTTTTTTTTTTTTCTTACTTACGCGAAGGCACGCGCAACGAACGAAATTTAACGGGCTTAAAATTCAGGTTAGAGCGTAAGTGAATTTCCCGAGAGACGTCGCTGCCGGCCCAAAGAAAATATATGGAAATGACAAAGTTTTTCTGCGCGCGGGCGCACGCGAGCGGCCCGATTTGAAAGGCAGATCCGTGGTTGCATAGGCGAAAGAATAATTTCGCGCATCGTCCTGGCGCCCCCTGCCAGCGAGCTTTATTTTGCTGGGCATGGAACAGCAACCCACGTACGCACCCTTCCAAACAGCCGTTTACTCGCGCTGTTACACTCGTCGCCCTCCCGCGCCACACGCCCTTTGAAAATGGGACCATTTCCGCGTCAACAAATTCCCTGATAGCGCTTTATCACTAGCGCTGGAACTCCACGTCACGAATACTTGCGCGGTAGAGTAGCAACTGGGTCTAATCGTTCGCTAATGACAGCTTTCAACATAATTCACGCACTCAGAGCTAATGCCATGTCAAGTCTTTTCAAAGGTCTTCTTTTTTGTAGGTTTTTTCACAAAGTATGGACTATAAAGATATAGACGACTTTTTTTTTTAGATTAATATATATGAAGGTTTTTGAAATGACTTGATGGTAGAAGTGAAGAGATAAATAGTTTTTGATAAGGCATATAGCAGCAGCTAGCTTTCGGAGCAACTGGTTCCCTTAATTAGCTTTAATATTTTAATATTTTAGAACTGTCTTGAATAGGAATTTTAGACATTGGTTGCTTGGAACACAATTGACTAACTCTGAAAATAGATAAATAGAAAATAATCAATACATAATACAGATGTAGAATGTATCGTAGAATGTAATTTCTAGAATTAAGAAATGCGCGGGAAAGTAAAATTGATCAATTTAGCTTCCAAGAAGCTTATTATATATAGGTTTTTTTTGGCCAAATGGTGTCAGTTTATTCTACGAGAAAAAATAAGGAAAAAGTGTCATATGAAGAAATAAAAGGAAATGAAGAAAAAATTCGCAACATAGTACGTTCAATTTTTCATAGATATCAATGCTCTATTTTCAAAAATGGGCGACACATTGAAGTGGAAGTATCATAGATAAATATTTCTAATTTATCTATGATATTCTGTGATATGATCTCAGTCTATTGTTATTTCCTATTTTTTTTCTAATTTTTTAATCACTCATTTTCTAACCCACGTTTATATGACATCTTTTCCTTATTTTCCCTCGTAGAACATATTGCCACTGATTCACCGAAAAAATCTTTATCTAAATGACTCGAGTGACAGAAGGCCTCGATTTATTGTTCGTATAGAGGATGGCAATCAGCGATAGACATAATACAGTCTATGCGTGGTACGTAACTCAATGTGTGTCGTAGTAGTAACTTATCTAATAATTCAGTTAAGCGTATTCTTGAATGCATAGCACATCTACAGTCAACAGAAGTGGCTGACTAAGTACTTGATAAACTTAGATCAAGATAAAGTCGTGGAAAATCATGTAACAGCCATGACAATTAAATTCCCACTCTACGATTCTTGAGTACATTTTCCCTGATGCAACTATACAGTCGATTTATATCCACGCTTCGTCATCAAATTGCCTTCTGCACCCTCGATCCACTTTACAAATCTCAAAGCAAGATCGTTCTATTGTAGATCTCACGAGATCCCCAAATCTCAAACGATACACTATATCAGATGGTCCAAGCAACCAAATTCCTTCAATCTCAACAACAAGTTCGCCAGGATCTCCGAAAGCTCGTCTCCGCCCATCTCGCGTATTATTTTACCCCACTCGTATATATCTAACTTTACCATATCTTCTAGTGCCATTTCGTCCTTGCCCATCAATGTACCCAGGAAGAATGATGCGATAACGTACCCAAAAAGACCTCTCCTCTTATAATCCTCGTACAGAGCCTCGTACGAGTACTTCTCGCAATCGCTCATACCATTCTCCATGAGGCTCTGTTTCAAGGCGTCGTGATACGCTTTCAGAAGGCTGTCGAGCATGTCCTTGTCGAGCTCCTCCGCGCAGTGGAGACACAGAAAGGTGGACAGGTCAATGACAGGCGATCCATACCTCGTCAGGGCGAAATCGATGAACATTGTCTTCAGCTTCCCACCTTCTCTCTTGAAAAAAGTGTTGTTCAGCGTGAAATCACCATGACAGAGCGTTGCAAGCGGCTCCTCAGGCTCCACAGCCGGCAGCACCACGTTCTGATACGCATTCTCAAACTTCGTATGCACTTTTTCACAGAAGTCCCTGTCGTAACCCTGGTCACGCAGATAATCAACACCCCTGCTCGTCGCCAGGTTCGTCACAACTTTCAGCCGATTCTCTGGGTCAAGATCGTACCTGACCTCCAACAAGTCCCGAACGAAGTCGAAGAACTCCTCTTTATTGCGCTCTTTCATTACGTAGCCTTTCGTGTGGAAACGCGCGATCTCTTGAATCGCTGCCACGATGTATTCTAAGGGAACTCGGTACTTGTACTGACACAGCTCGTACCCACGATGACTGATGTTCTCGAGGATGATCACTGAGTCTGTCGGTGGTTTCTCTTCTGAGTAGATGCAGCGAGGCAGGTTCTCGTGGTACTTGGCGAACCTGTTATAGAATAATATCTCGTTGTGAAACTGGAAATCGGACCGAACCAACTCCCTCGTGTCTTCTGTCATTGACGGTTTCTTCACCACCATGCTGACAGTCTTCTTCTCCTCGTTCTCGCTGCTCGAGTTCGCGGTGAGGTTCACGAAGAACATTGTCGAGACGAAGAAGCAATCGGTCGGTGACGATATGTCGTAGGACGCATTGGTGAACTCTTTACCGAGACTCTCAGGTATTTTAGCCACCAGAGCTTCCAACCAAGTGCGACAATCAAATTCCTTGGACACGGTTAGGTTCCCCATGATTCTTGCCAGTAAACGAGGCAGTGGCTAGGCGATTGACGTGACTGTGGTAACTGGAAACAGCCTATGCTCGCTGCACTCACGATAACATTGACTGTAGCAGAAGATTGAAGCGAGCGAGTGGGAACCGCATCGTACTGTGGCGAATCGTTGCTGGCGAACGGCCTTAATAGCAGTGCAGAGCGACGTAAAGATAAGGGGAATGTTGACAGAGAGCATCGAAGACTTTCGGAAGATAGTGCAATAGCGCTGTCTAGTCCTTAATCAGAGGAAAACACCAATCATTTTTGTCGCTTCTCATTCTAAAAGTAAACGTTTGCTTTCTGTTATCTTTCATTTCTTCGAGCCATTCATTAAGAATAGACAACGCGATGGGATTCTGGAGGAAGTTTTGTTCATCGTCATGGTTGTCAGGGAAAAAATGAAGGAAAGGGGCAAACGGAATTTCTGCTTTGCTGATTTCTTTGGGTTTTTGTTAACCTCCACAGTTAACCACTCGCTTCTCGATTTGTCATTTCGTTTGACGCTTGGCTCGCCGTTCTCTAGGGCGGCTGTGTACGAGACTTAATGGAGTGATACGTAATTACGTGCGCTTCAAACTCAATTCCCGACTGACGCGTAAAGAACGATTCAATAACAGCGGACGGTAGGAAAAATGGGACGTGCACATGACGCAAGAAAAATAGTTTTACGAGCATGTGATAATTGATGCCTTTATCAAACTTTGTTTCTTCCCTGTACTAATTTGGGAGGTACATTTGTACTTACGCTGTTTCCATTGGAGCAAATATTCGAACACTTCAGAGCTTCCATCG
The DNA here is from genome assembly GCF_051401765.1 of Calliopsis andreniformis. Lineage (NCBI taxonomy): Eukaryota > Metazoa > Arthropoda > Insecta > Hymenoptera > Andrenidae > Calliopsis > Calliopsis andreniformis. Next base: position 20,278,717 of record NC_135064.1, read on the forward strand.
AGGCGTTCGATTATGGTACGAAATCTCACTTTTCTAGTTTTATAGTCTCAAACTCAATGAACATTGTTTTAAGATAAATATTTGTTATGTTACTGAGCAGTAGTTAAAGATCCATCCTCGAGTTAAACCTTGGCACTTCAAATAGATTATAGAAGAATGCGTCTATTCTAAAGACCCACCTAAGCTGACTTTATTTCTGTCTTCGCTCTTGGCTTACTTTTCGCAACTCATAGCATCATATTGCCACTAGATTGCGTAACACTCTTTGCGCCTGCTTCATTGTTAGTGTGCACACATAGCGTGACTAGCTAGATAACCTTCATTGTCCCGTCATGGCTTATTAATTGAAAAATTACAGCTGACTATGACTAACACACCGCAGATATTTCTCGAGTGTATGTACAAGCTTGACTGAAGGTTTACAGAACGATTAAAGTCACTCTTAAAACCTCTACAGAGTGAAATCTCAGATACAGACCTTTACCTATTTTTTAATCCAGTAATTACTGAAAAAAGGAACAATCTCGAGCCCCTTAAAAGTGAGTCGAAAACGTAGAATAAACTCTGGAAGATTTCCTCTAAAAATTCTTCCCGAGATATTCATTCACGACAAAGCGTTATTCAGAATGACAAACGACGAATTTTGGTTACCCTCGCTCCACGTCACCCGCAATTTTATCTCTCATCGCGGCTCCCGGTGGTTTTTTTTTTTTCGTTCTTGAAATTCGCTCCTCGAAAGGCGCGATGATATCGACAAAAAGGGACCTCGAGTGGAATTTCCCCGAACAATACGGTAGAGGAAGAAACGCGCTGCGGGGGTGGGTTAGGGGAGCAACGGGACACGCTCGAAGAAGCGGAAGCCGCGATCCAGAAAGGCAAGCAGCGCGAAATCGTCTTCTTGGCTCGCGAGACGAAATTAACTGAATTGGCTGCGCACGAGTGGACCCTCGTGACGTACGAGGTAGAATGAAAACGGGGGATGCGACGGGAAACGGCCTCGAGTGGAGACGCTTAAAGAGCGTTCGCGAGTGAACCGACGCTGCCACATAAATTCCACCCCTTTCTTCCGACAATATATGCAAATAACACGGTCATTCTTTTTGAACCGCCGAAGCACATCCGCCAGAACCTTGGAGCGGAAATCGCGGGCTTGTCTGACGTTGCTACTGCGCGCGCATACACCCTAGGGTTTCTTACCCTTTTCTGCTCTCTTCTTTCAATGTTGAATTAAACATTTTTCAAGTTCAAATATTAAGGGAAATTTTTATTCTTAAAATTTAAACGCTTTTACAATTAAAAGCGTCAGTAAATTTGTCAGGATTTCGAGATTTTCAAATTCAAGTTTGTACAGTTCAGAAGTTAAATGGTTACTGATACTATCTACTTGCTGTGTATACTTAGAATGTACGTACTTAGCGCTTAACTTATGATCCACATATTACAAATGCACTAAAGGAAATAGGAACAAGAAAAACTTTAAATTCTATTATTTTTATAGTAACTCATAGTAGTTTTACTATACTACTTCCATTATAGCACTAACGTCACATCCAGTGATGGACCACAGAAAAAGAACTCATACGATGAAATTTATAGTACCCTTTAAGCAGTTCATCAAAGTGACTGTTTCCGAGGGCCCTGTAATTTCGCTGAATACGAAAATGCAACTTCAAGGCGTCCTGTTTGTACGCGAGGAAGCGTGGAAAGAGGACGTTTAACTAAAAAACCGCCATAATTCTCTTCCTCTGTGTTTACGCGGGACATTCGACCGCCGAAGAAGCTTCGAAAGAAAAACACGAAAGTCAGTGTTTTAGGGAGGACGAAAATATTTCTCGTGATTCCTTCGGCCCCAGGAAGCGGGAATTTTGCATAATCGCGGTTGACGTTGCCTTTTTAAGTGGTTTTGCGGCCACTCGAGTTGCGATGTAACCCAACGCTGTGGCGCGTTGTACCTTAACACGGTGGAAATGCAAATTCGATCGGCATCGAGCTTGAAACACTCCCACGGCCCTTGAATGAAATTTATAAAATTTTGGAGGAACTCGAGGGCGAAAGCTCGCTCGCGGGGCGCTTATGAATTTTACATCAAACATCGAGGAACCGTGCTTTGTGGGAGAATTTGATATTCAAATAAATTATCCTTTCGCGTCCGCTCGCCAGGAAGATTCTTCTTTCGCGGATGTTGATTTCCAAAATCCTTCCTCGATCCCCCGTCGCCACATGTGCTTTCAGTAAGAACTCGCTGAGTTTTAAGGAAAGTAGATACAAAGGCGTAATTCCACTGAGGCAACACCAGGCGCCTCGTAGCATACCAAAGTATTCTTTAATTCAAGTTACTTACAACTTCAATTCAACTTACTTACCTCTTGAAATCAAGTAAGTTGACTTCTGTGGACATAAATTTGACATCAAGCTACATAAAAATATAATAATAAAAATGGCTTCCACTCAACTAACTTGACTAACCTGAACGAGGATTTAGATCACTTTGCCATAGAACCATAGAAATATCGTGGCATGCTACAAGTCGCCTATCATTGCCTCAGCGGACCTGCGTCTTTATAAGTCTTTATAATTTAAGAGACAAGATTGAACTTCCTTTTCCCAGCTAAAGTGATTAATCCTTGAATAAAAGGTTCGTGCGCTGCTTTTGCTGAGAGTCCTCCGGCGCTATCATCCCTCGCAATTAGGCGCTCTTCACCAAGGACAACTCTTACGTGTCACCGTGCCTTCGGACGCCCTGGTATTTTCCATCGAAAGCGCCGCGAGACATCGAGGCGGACGATGTTAAGAAGGAGCGGCCCAGTGCTTCGGTACAAACCGAGGCAGATTAAATTTCCATTGCAAATTTCATTCGATACGGCTCTTCAGCGACGTGACGATTCACCCTCATCCCCCCGACGCTGTCTTTCATTTATGCAGCGCGCGACGAAACGCGCCGATGGCTCCGAGGCGGAAAGTAATACGCGTCAAAATTCTCCTAGAGCTTCCTTGAGGATGGTCGTGCCATAATCAGCCCATCGGACCGGCAGACTGCTGGCGCATGAGACTCGCGTTAGCGAGACGTTGAAGAGCGGTTTAGCCTCGTTATACATTCTCCAAGGGCTGGGAAAGGCGTTTCTTAATAATTCGTCTTCAAGATTGTGGGAATTATGGGTTATCAAGGTCTTCTGGTGTAAGCCGATTCATTTTTTATGAGATGCAACACTGACATTTTCTACCCAGCTTTCTGATTTCCTCTTGGGGAATAAGAAAGGTTGATCATTCTGCAACAATCTATGGGATAACTAATGCAAGACTTGTGAATATATATTTCTTCAGTTTTAAATTATCTATTTTCAATAGTAGATATTTTTCCTGTAATTTAACTTTTCGAGTATTGTCGGCTGCTGTAAATTGCATTTTAATGTTTTCTCTTGGTCACTATTATTGGATAATTTTCAATAAAAAATAGTTCGTTTTCTCATTTGGAAGATGCTGTGTGAATTATGACGATACTATTATTCAGAAATAAAAATCAGAAGAGAGAGTCGGATAGCAATATACTTAGATAAGGATAATCAGGGAGTATAATGAACAATGAAGACTGAACAAAACATTTTCTTTCTTTAATCGTAAAAGCCCCTCTTCTTCATATCTCTTTCTTATTAATACAAAACTAAGCCATGACAAATATTCGATATCGCTTAATTCTTCTATTCATAGCACAAGGAAAATGATATTAACTGTGTTTGCCGCGCAAACGATTCATAAAATTTTCATCTCACGATTCTTTCCTGTTATTGCAACTGTTATTGTCTGCCTCGCGACACAAGCTCAACGTATGTATTTATTGCAGGCACAATACAAAATCCGTGGGATTTTTTGAAATGCGAAACAGCGATTCATCGCGAGTGGAAATCGGAAACAAAAATTTCCATTTAACTGCGCCGTTTAATTCGACTCGCTCGAGGCATTATACTCAGCCACTCACCTATCTCTCTTCACGGAACAGGAAGTTTTTCCAATGGTACAAAAAACAGCCGATGGTTTTTGCGAATTCTTCTTACAGGTGGAAACCACCCCCGCCAGCGAATGAAATTAGTCGCCAGCCATAACGATCTAGTTTCCTGGAGAACGAACGATAACGAGAAGCCCCGTTACCGATTAGCGTTACACGCTTCGAGTGCGACACTCATTAAGGTAACGAGCACCCTAAAATACTTCTTGATACGATTTGGCTCGTCACAGATAGGGATCAGGGGACCTCGAACGTCATACCTGCTCATCAACTCGTCGCAAACTCTGCTCGAACTTTGCCCTTCTTAAGATCATTTGTTGTTTGTGATTAGGTTCTGCTGTGTGTCTGATATGGTGCTGTGTAAGCGGTTAATAATTCCGGAAAAGAAATATTTGCTTCATTTTGGAATATGTATTTACAAGCTACTGGATATGAGATGGATATCAGACATTGTGTTTACTTGAAATTGTGATTTATGATAGCTGTTTGGAGTTGTGACTCCTTTTCTGTAATTTAAGAATTTTTTTATATCTGTTTTATTAGTTACATTTCGTTTTTGGACAATAGAAATTAATTGTATCAATCTATTACTGCACACGTTCGTTCAGTGTTTAAATATTCAAATTTTCAAATATTTGAATTTGAATATTTAAAAATTTAAATTCAAATATTTGAATTTGAATATTTAAAAATTTAAATATTTAAATTTTTGACTATTCACATATTCAAATCTCTCAAGAAGATAAAATGCGTGTAGCAATGTTGGTTCTTAATCTAGTTACCTACTGTAAACTATTACAATAGCGATATACCTCCAAAAGAGAATATACACTGGAGTATTATATTTAACACATTCAATGCGGCACCAGAAATCAAGGGTCCTATCTGATGGCGGCAATAGTCGTTTACAAAGGATTCTTGACACGGACATACGATAGGAAGTCCCCATGGCACATATGTCCACGTCAGCTACATTGAAAGTGCTAAAGAGGTTTACAACCTGGCAGACTCATTAAGGGTACAAACAGCTTACACCTTATCACGTCGTGTGAAATCACGTTACACACAATAGCAAAGTTTCATATCATAGCAAAATAGGTCTAAACCAAGGCAAAACCCACAGTTCATAACATGGATTTGCTATAGTATGTAATATATTATAGTGTTACTATAATATAATGTAATATAATATAGTATTAATAGTGTGTTCGCAACCTAAAGGACCAGAGTTCGCGATCTGTTCGCGAACAATAAATACATTCAATTTTCTAGAACTTCTAGAACTTTTTCAGAACTTTTTCCAGACCTTAGTGTTCGTGAAAAAATCAATTACAGATAATAAAAAGTTTGTGATCTGTTTGCAAACATTACTTGCGAACCGTGTTCACAGATCGTCCCCTAGCGTAGACCCAGCTTAAGACCTAGATGCTACACTTGTACCCTACAGCGGCCTCGTTAATTTCCGATCGCAAATATTTTCAGGTCTCAATAGAGCAGTCGAGTAACTCCTAAGTACCCAACCATCCACATCCCCTTCCCTTCCCTCCACCCTGCTACTTGGAAACCCCTATACGAGCGACTTTCCCTCGCGGAATCGGCTCGACCGAATGGAAAAACACATCGGCTGGAATTCAGGCGCAAGTAGACTCTCGTGGCTCCATGGATCCTGGAAATCAAAGGATCGACGGGGAGCCCGCCAAGAGGAGATAAATACACCGTCGAAGTCGGCATCATAAATAACGCCATTCGGCGTTGGTGCTCCAGCCTTCCCAGCGCTCTTCGCCGAATCGATACGAGTATTTCTACATCCAAGCTGGCAGGATATCGCGCGGGCACTCGTAATTCTAGATTCTCGAAGATAGAGACGGTCGTTTTGTCGCTTCGTCGTTCGGTTGCCGAGTCGGAAGGGAGAGGACGCAGACGGCTCGATCGGGGATCGGCTCGGCCCCCGTCTCGGGACCGTACCAGGCATATTGTACGGGGAATTGCAGTAAAAAGTTTACGAGCGAACTCGTCAAAACCCCCGGAAGGACGACGAGCCCGTGGAAATCGGCGAGCTGGTTCCGCCGGTCGACTGGATAAGGATAAAAAGAGGAGCAGCTGGAGGGGAAAATGTAAAATGGCCAGTCGATGAATTCCCCCTGGCGGAGGAGGATCGGGGCGAAGAAAACCGTGCTCCATTCAACGCGGGACGGTTCCCTCGATAAATAAGCTCGACACTGAGGCTATCATATTTCTTTTGTCGTGTTGCGGTGTCAGGATGCTATCTACCGTAGCATCGTTCACGATTCGTCGGAAGATTTATCAGTGAATTGATTTTCCTTGCGCCCGATTGAATTAATTCTCGCGTTCCTGGCCCCTGAGACTTCAGCGTTCGGTGGAGCTTTTTGTTTCTTCTAGTGGTTTGGATCAGTCCCTTTGCGAGGGAATCAAGCGAAGATGAATAATTTGACGAGACGAAAGTAGATTTAACATGGTCCCTGTTGAGAGGAAACTGACGCTCCATCGGAAGACTGCCAGCAGTGCAGCTCGCTGTTTACTGAATACAGTTGTCTTATGATATACCGCGCGATACCACACGACACCGCGTGGACAGCACTTGCGAAATTTTTGACATGTATCATAAATGGTACACGTGGCAGGGAATGTCTTAGCAAACGTATAGATACGTATAAAGGGTAAATATGGAAATAACAACTCGCACTTCTCATTCTTTCTCTACTGTTGTGGTATTCTCCCTCTCTCTCTATTTGTCTTTCTAGACATGTGTCTGTCCTCTCTCATATCATGTCACACATCTGAAACAATGCCCAAATCATGTTTTCTCAGTACCTTCTTTTCACACCTTAAGATGGCTCTCAGTCTCATTACCAACCTCTCATTACTTATCTTTCTAAATACTTATTCTAGAGACAAATATGTTTAGGTCATCTCTCACGCCACCACATGGTCATACGAATACACGCGTTCATACGTAGCTCATCACTCACACCATAATCTCACATGCATACATATAACCAATTCCACACCCTTGATTAAGGGTGCTTGTCCTTAGGAGTGTAGTTGTTCTTGGATGTACTAGATTTCGAGAGTGTTTGATATACAATTTCCCTTAGTCTAAGAGTTTGATGTTACATGTATGGTTATTGGATGTATTTGTTATACTGCACTGTTGGAAATTCAGGGATCACTGATCGAAAAACTGGAAAATTTGAAAATTTATCATTTTTAACGTTTCTCTTAGCACACAGTATTCTTGGGGATCAACCTTATCGATTTTCAATAGTATCTCGTTCACATCTTTTAAAATGACTCTTAGAGACATTATAGTTTCTAGAGTTAGGCAGACATATGGCTGATAAGCTAATAAAGAAGATTTGCGACATGAGATACTTGTCTCTCAGACACAGACTTCTCAGTAGACGTCTAGAAGCCTTACAAAACAATAAACGGTTTCTACGAGCCTAAGCCCTTCGTGGACACCCTTCTTACCCTCTCTCAGACAGTAAAAGGATACATGCTCCAACGGTGGTGAGAGTGACAGTGACTTCACCAATAACTGCAACTACTTTGAAATACAATAGAATTAACCGAGTTTCAATTATTCTTTCTAATATCAAATTTATTCAATCATCTAATTATTATTTTTATTATTATGAATAGTAATTGAGACTTAAACTATTGTACAAGTTAGTAGTCTACTAAAAATAATAAAATTAGTCATTAATAGACTCCTTCAACTTTAAGTCTCTGTCAAGTCAGTTAACCAAAGTTCTAGGGTATACAAAAATCTGTACCAACACTGACAATAGATTAAGAAATAAAAAGCAAGGAACTTCAGTCCCAGCAAAACAAGAAGCCCTTACATCTGCGAGTTTCTCTACACAGTATACCGCGTAGAATTTTTCAGCAGCAATCGATGCCCCCCAGCCTGCCCCCGCAATCTCGAACTCGCCAATAACGAGGGTAGAAAGTTCGCTGGGCGTGCGTCTTGTAACGTAAAGTGGGCTATCGAAATTGCATTGCGCCGGAGACTCCTAATGCCCTGGCCAATTTACTTATCGAAGATTGGCCCGAATTCGAACTTGCCACACACGTTTCTCCCTCTCCTGGCCTGCTCCCCCTCTGCCACCAGCGCCCTTCCCTCGACGGGCCGTTTTTATATCGCGCTGCGCGGTTCAGGGCGCAAAATCGAATAGTTTCGGAGGGGGCAGGGGAACAGCGGGGTCTGAGGTTCTGAAGGGACTAGCGCAGCCATCTCGGCTATCTAAGAGACGTTTAAGCAAAAGTTGTGAATTTGAATTTTAAAGCAGACCTAGACCCCCGCCGCCCAAGCAGCCGACTTCCTGCTCTTTCTTCGACGAGCGCGGTGCACCGAGGCTAGATTGAAAGATCCTCCTACGGCACCTCCCTTTCCGCCCCCGACAAACCCCTACGCTCCTCGCGCGCCTCCACGTCCGTGTTTCTCTCGGCGACGCGAATGTTTTACGAGCTGGCTTCGAGCTGCAAGCCGTAAAATCTGAAAATTTAAGAGAGAATCTTCTCGCCTACCCCACGGTGACACGGGTGAAAGGAAGGAAGGGCGCGACGAAATTTCACCCCTGCTCGAACCGCGAACGTGCGAAGAGGTCGTGGAAGCACCTTGCGCGGTGCTTCGTGCGCGTCGTGGTGGTATCGAGACAAGGGGGACGTCGTCGAGGTTTTTTGGTTTATTTATTAAGCTATCAGCTTTGTATAGGATTATAAACGATATAGATCCCAGATAGCACGCGATGTCTTGAGGACGTCTATTTTATGTCCATTTTATGCCTGAACGCCTTACGACATTATTTGGACGCGTTAGAAACATCCAGTGTGCGTTTTAAAGACTTGCGAAATTTACGTGCACAAGACGTCTTAAAGACACACTATGTGGATGTCTTAAAGACGTACTGCATGTACTCTATATGAAATTAAAGAGGATTCAAATCGTCTGTCTAGTTTCATAACTTTTATAATCATCTTTTATAGTTACCTGTCTATCTCCATTCCATCTTCATGAATAAATCTGTAGGTGTCTATATTGGAATTTAGAAATTTAGATGTTGAGAGATTTAAGAATCTATAAATTATGGAATACATACAGACATTTCATTGATTAAGTTTGAATTTAATTATTACGTAAAGCATCGTTAATTTTAAATAGCCCAATTTTCCATCCTTCAATTTCGCAGTACTAATGAAAATGTCAATAATTGACTCGTTGTCAGAGAGAACCGATAACACCGTCAAAATCGGGGACAAAACCTGATACGGGTTAAACAGAAGAAAGGGAGGAAATTAGGAAGGAAGGAAGGAAGGAAGGGTGCAAATAGGAACGGTTCAGACTAAATTCAAAATTCCGTGAAAATCGCTAACACGCATGGTTCGTGGCTCATCTGTTATGAAACGATATTATCCTCGCACAGGCGGATTTAATGGACCGTCGATGGAGATAAACGCGGTACAAGTATCGCGATTAAACTCCTGCTTCGAAAAGGCTGGCATCCACGAGTGAATCAATTTTCATTCGTCTGTGCGTGATCGCCGCGCATTTACGCATGAAAGGCAAATTTCGAGCGATAAGATGAGCGGCACAGAATTTACGTAGGAATAATTTTAGCGTTCATAGAGGAAGGAATTCCTTAGGAAGCAATACATTTTAACACTTTGGATTTCTTAGAAATTCAAAAACTGAGTAAAATCATCTCTGTTCAAAAGATATAATATAAAATTTCTAAAATAATTCCTCTTGTTGCAAGAAGATGAAATGTCTGAGTAATCTACTGTTAAACGATGAGAGGGTGACAGTGGAATCTAATTGGCTGTAGCCCAGTAGACTTGCCTTCTTCTGATCTGACAACAGTACTTACTGAGTTATGCAAGAAATGTAAAATATTTGCATTAAAAAAATACACTTTTCTTATCCTGGCACTCTTGATTAACACTCAAATAATCGATGTACCAAGTTTCCTATCTCTAGAATAATTCTTCAGAGTTTCCTAAAGGCGATAGATCAATAAGCAACTATAATTACCTATGGTTCTATTCTTAATTATCACGAATGAGTGTTTTCACCCTTCCCGTTTTCGTGTTTTCACCCTCGTGTTTGCGTCATTTTGCACCATCTCAGTAATAAATCCACGCAAGCCCTGCTTCCTTTTTTTCTTTCTTCACCTTCGAATCATAATTTCGTTTGTACGCGACGAGACGTATCAAAGGAAATATCGCGGGGAGAACAAAGCGCCCCTAGGGCGTCCCGTAGGGCGAGCAGGATCGCAAAACCCTGGAAGAATAAAGAAAAAGGTTGGCTAGCGATGAAACACGCTCAGTAGGTGGACTGTTCTATAATTAAATTAATTCGAGTTCATTGTGGGTGCTCGTGAACCAACCTACTGAACCATGTTAACTTCAATCATCCGGTTGGTCAACGCGAAAACTCGATCGCTTTGTCGCGGAATAATCGCGTGTCACTTTCACAGAATTTAATAAAGAAAAGATACGCGATGGCTAGCTGAACTGGCTTCAATTCGCTGTTTCGAGCTCGAACCTCTATCTGGGTGGCCATAATTTTGAGGCTGAAATAAAAGCCACGGTAAACGATACTCGGGGTAGTTTAAAAAGTGGTGGCGAAGTTTATGTTCGCGTAAAATTGAAACAAAAACACGGCAATAGAATGGAGCATGATGAGTAAATGAAACTTTTACTTGGATCTTTGTCTTTAACTAATATAGACACATATATTAATTTCAGTTTAACGTAAAATTTGTCGAGACAAAAATTGACTGTTCTTTTCTCTCCTGTTTTCTATAGGCAGCTTTCCTCTTAGATTCTTTCTGTAAAAAGGGTCTTGATACGTAGCTTTGGGGCTTGCAATCGCGATCAGATCGAAATTGAATTGATTGCAGAGCAGTGTTCGAAGTTTTGCATAACACTGTGCTGCAAGACAGAACATGTTGAAACAACAAGCAGTCAAAGGGAAATGTCGAAGGCTCTTCTTGAAACAATTCAAACTTCTGATCGTTATTCGCGAAGAAGCACTTGCACAAAGAAGCATCTCGAATCAAAAACTATTTCTTTGCTTAGATCCCTTTCCATCCAAGCCCTAGCTTCCACACATCTCTCAGAGCTCGTCGACTCTTTAGAAATTTCAAATGCATGGAAACTTCGTGTCTTATCAAGAATCATCTCTTCTGTGCTAGAATGTCTAGAACAATGTTCTGGTTCCTATAGGCTAAATTCATATACTTATTTGTCATTATTTTTGAATCTCTTTTTACTAGAAAAAGCTCTTCTTTGGAAGCTATGATTATTATACATTGCCTGTGAATAACAACACAGATTTTGGAGATCATTGACCCGTTTTCAAGTACCTACAATTAATCATCTATAAGTGGAAAACGCTATTAATATCAAGCTGTAATCTGAAGATCCAATCGACGTAGAATCGAGATTAGCCGTGCAAACGTAGAGGTATTCAATATTTACGCAAGTCGTCCGCGCTTGTAATCGTGTCGCAATTAAGAGCAGCGAAATTCGATTATGTACTTGCACGGTTCTCAGCAGTGGGCTGTAATTAGCGGCGAAACCTGTAGAAAACGAATCGTGCGGTTGGAACGTCTGCCAAAGCGATAACAAGCCAATTATGACCTGCGTTCTGCCCTTTTCTCGACCGCTCTACGAGCTTCACCTGTTCCGCGGAACAATATCTGATTGCAAAATCGCTCCTACTTTACTTCTTGATGCCAGACAATTATGAAAACGATCCTCCGTTTACGCGGAAGCTCATTTGTTGAATGGTTCACGAATATTAACTTTATTCTAAAAGTACTTCTTAGATATCATCAGATATCGTCTTCAGATGTTACTAATATACTGTAGATTTTTATGCAATTTCTCATCTTTGTAAGTAAAACTAGAGAAATCTTCGTAAATAAATATAATCAGCGAAATTTCTCATAAATTACATAAAGATCCGCAGTCTAATTGCTAGAATTGCAAGAGAACTACTGAGAATCATTGTTAATTAGTCATCCTTTCGATGTAATGATCACGTAATTCTAGTAACAATTATCTTTGATTGTTATAATGTAGCCAACGAGGAAAATGCCGCTTTCATTGCAGCCTCTATTACCGAGTCATCGTTCCGTCAGAATATCTTCACGGATTACATCGTCATTGTGTTCTCTCTCAAAGGTGATAACTGGCCAGCAGCTCATTCTCTTTCCTGGCGCGATTTTTTTTTGCTCTGCATAATCTTCAATAGCCTTCAATCAAAGTAAATTGAAAATATCGAGTTCCGTCAATCGTGACTTCAGACTTACTTACGTACAATTCTTTCTGTTTACTATAAATAATTTTCTAACACTCCTTATTATTATACATGGTATTATTTTCTCGAGATAAATGACGTTGTTACTTGCGTATATTTTCACTGTCATTCGATTCAATTTCCAATGACCTGGAGTATGGAGTACCATAGAAGACGCTCGAGAATTCCATATCAAAATAATAAACACGTTCCGTAATTGCTTGGTACAGCGACGAAGTCAACGTTTCTTCTTTTTCTATCAAAGTTCGCTGTACTGCGTTAAGGTTCATTCCGAAAGTTTGCTCGACAACTCGACAAGCGCGAGATCGGTTAGAAACAGTATCCCAGCTCGTTTTTAGGAACACTTTTCCCGTCTTACCGAGAATCTTTCGCTCACGTTTCGAGATTGAAGGTTGGAGATCATTGATTTAAATTTATTTTAAGGAGAAGAAAAATACAAGGATATTCAAAGTTAAATATCTCAAATGTAAAATGTTACAGAGTTGTATGACTATTGTCTTGTATGATGTCATACATATAACAATCTTTGGAATGTCTCTAAAGATTGGGATTCTCGGTATGCAATGAACTCAAGGGTCTATTTGTACAGAAGATAATCACGCGAATAAACGTTTTCATCAGCAAAGATAAAATATTCTCGACGCTACTTCATCTACTAAAACCAGAAACGCCTCATAATTCCATCACCTCAATTTTATACAAACATTTCATAAATTTCCCTGAAACAGGTCATAAAAAACCTCACATGGCTTTCTGCGTATTGCTCTCGACACTAGCATGATCTCTTGATCTCTTATCAAGTATCATCTCCATTAAATACCATTCAATTTGTCATTGTTCCTAAAATATTCATCTGACTCATCTCTGTTACACGAAAGTACGAAATCTTCCAGTACTAAGCTTCCCCATTCGAGCACCTGTCAAACGCAAACCCAAACAGGCCCGACACCAGTTCAACACCCACATCTCAGCTCGTAACGTCTCCTAGATCGCGATAATTTAACGCAGCGCTGACGTTCGATGGCGCGTAGCAAGTTGTGTTCTATCGGTTCAATTTATCTTCCTATCGGGGAGCATTAATAAATTCATCAGCGAACTCGCGCGATAAACGAGCAGGACGAATCGAGCTCTCGCCGTGGCGGTCTCCGCGGAATAATAGACGATGCCAGCGATTGTTGCGAGCAAATGGCTTTGTCTGTTCGCGAGAGTCTCTGGTTGAACTGATTCGCCTGGGAAGTTTACTTCGCGACCGTCACGCGTAAAGATAAAAACGTGGACACTTATTACTGACGACCTGGCGAGCCTCAATGCTGTTTGACTGACGTTTTAATCGAATACAGTCAACCCTCCTGTAACACAATTAATTCGTACCGCGTTACAAGAAACTCAGAATTAATGTTGAATAAAGAAAATCACCTGAGCACGCGAGAGCATCGTCAAGTTGCCACAAAAACAAAGCAATGCTGCATATTTCTACATTTGGTGCAAATGGTGATGCATGTGCATGAAAATGGGAATTCCCCATTAATTTCAACCGTAAAAATGTACTTATTATGGAGACATCGCGTTTTAAGACTACCGAGTTATATGGAAATTGCGTTTTAAGACTACCGCGTTATATGGAAACTGCGTTTTAAGAGTACCGTGTTATAGTTTGAGTGTCGCAATTTTTGCTCCGCGTTATGAGAGTACCTTATTAGAGGAGGGTTTACTGTACGCGAGACCACGTGAAAATATTATTTAAGTGCGCTTAACTTGCTCTCATTTGACGTGTGAAATCTTGATTTCGAAATAAAATTTTGTCTTTCTATTTTCAGGCGCGCATTGTTATACCATGCTACAAGGAGGCAGCGGGAAAAATGGCAATACTCACCAGAACAGCCTGACCGACAGTAGTACGACACGGTCAGGTCCATACTTCGACATATCCGCTTCGAAGAACGTGACTGCTTTGCTGGGCAAGACCACGTTCTTACACTGCCGCGTCAAAAACCTGGGAAACAAAACGGTAAGTGAAATTGTTCATGTTTCAATTACTAGTTCTTTTTGATATTTAAGAAACGAAAACGGTATCTTCTGAGGTTAGGGACATTTCTTTTTTATTTTCTAATGACAGAGTGAAGTGAAGCACTTGTTGCATACTGAGAGAGACTTCTAGGTGTAAGAGGATGTAGCCTTTATTTGTTTTATCTTTCTATGAATATTCAAAGCATTATGATTCATAGCTTTCACGAAACATCGAGTATCTCTAGAAGCTACCAACTTTCGACTCATGGCTCATGAAAGTGAATCTTCTCACATCTATTTCAATAAATCTTATCCTTTTACACTGGAGGAGTTATACTCGACTTATTCTACTAGCTTAAAAATTCAGTGCTTTTATAATTCAGACTCATTCCTGTGTTAATTCTATTCAACTTAAATCAACATGCAAACTCAACTCTTGTAATACTATTATTAATATTTAATACAAGAATTAATTATACAACCTCCTCTCTGTACCATTCAACCCTTCTTGCTTCGTCTACTTATTATAGAACAGTAGTTCAAACACTGTACCCCCATAGTTATCGAAGGTATAGAATTTTCTTCGTTCAAGGAAGAAAATTAGATCTCAGGTTCCTCGATGAATTTCGAAATTGGTAGAAGTTCGAAGCGCGAGGCGAACGATAAACAGTCGGTTTCTGGAAAGTGTGGAAATTAAAATGATTGCTGGCTTCGCGTTCGTGCCTAAAGGGATAACGGGGGAAAATTAATATCGATGAAAGCGTCGTCGGAGACCTCGGCAAAAAGCGTGGACCTCCATCACGGAGATGAAGGCTTACGTGTAAACGTTTTTCCCTCCGTGCTGAGTGCAGGAAAATATCGAGTGTCAATATTTTACCGGCACAATGGATCGTCACCTGTCTGTAGCAAACTGCAGGGGATGCATCGGAAGTGCACTTGGGCGCCGTCGGGCTCTCCACAATGCCATTGAACAAAGTGCGCCAGTGCTACGTGTACATATACATATGTGCATACGTATTTTATACATATATATAAAGTCGACATACAGAAAAGAAACACGGAATACATATTAAGTTTGAGCTAATGTTTTTGGATTTTTGTAGTCGACAGCGCTGCTGCGGGAAAAATGAAACATTCAGGTTTTCTTGAGATTTGAACATCTCAGAAATGTCTTTTGTAGAATTTATTCCTCTATTAAGTAATATTGTGGAAGAATAATTTAGTCTGGCGAAGAGGTAAGTGAATATACTTGCTTATTTGTGAATTTTTTTAAATCACTATAGTCGATACGTGGTCACATGAAACTCGTCGAAAATCTTTAGAAACTGAGAGATCACTTTTCTGTTTGAAAAACTAATGTCAATACTTGATAAGTTACTAATTGTAAGTTGGTACGTCGAATCTACTTTTAGAAATTAGAATCGGGATTGTAGAATCGTGTCAAAGAGGCACTTGTAACATTTTCAAAGCAGTTTTTCGTGAAAGAAGAATGCAAAAGGTGGGCACAAGAATAAATCTCCTGTGGCACGTCGGTCCTTTTACTCTAATCCGTGCAAGTTATTTTTCAGGGGCAAATTTATGCATGAAAATTAGACGTATATATAGAAAAGTAAAGGATGAGAAGATTCGACGATCGTAATTCATGTAACAAGATTTTATGAGACTTTTTGTCGTCGTCACCTTACCAGGAAAGATTAGATTGTCTGAATTATTCACGGCCTGTTTCACGATTCATAGCTATCAAGACTCACGAAATGACTAGCATGAACATTTACACGATTCCATGTTCTCCTTTATCATAAAACCATTAGAATAGACATAAGCTGAGTCTACATTACATACTAAATAACAAAGTTACATATCTTTTTAAGAAACAGAAAAGACAGATGTTTTCTGCCTCTTTTCTGTCTTTTAAAAAGTTATATAACCTTGTTACATATGTAACATATAGTATAGACCGATCTTAACAGGGACTAGAATAAAGACGAATTTCCTCTTAGTAACACTTATTAAATCAGACAGTCCTTTTCCAACATAACAACAGTGGACAGTGCCTCGAAAGATTATCGAGAAAGCACAATCGACGACTCCCATTGGAAATATCTGTCGGTCCACGTGCTTTTCGTGTCCAACATCTCGTGAATCGGAGCTGGTCGACAGTCAGTGCTCGGAACGAAACATCTGGCGGCTCAGGGTCCACACGCTGCCCGATCGTAATCGGATTTGCGTCCGTAATCGAAAAACCCGCGTCCACTAGTCGACGACGAAAGTGTCTTGACGCGAACTCGCCTCGGTTAATCCACAAATCGGGCGCTCGCGATCGCGGGGTTCCGTGTTTGCCGACGAAAAGATGCGATCATTCATATGTATGACGCGGCCCATAGCCTGACTCGAAATCTGAGCCGCAGATGCGATCAGTTTTTTTATCCTCGCGGACTGTTCGTGAAATTTTAATGACGTCGAGTAGAATCGACTGGAGCGGCCGCGGAAACTCTGTGAAATTGACTCGAGTAATTACACGCGCGCGGTCTCTCGCTCGGGAAAGTTCGAGCCTCGTTCCCTGCCTTTCTTCTCGCGGCAATTAACGGGGAAATAAAACGAGAGGCAAAACAACGTAACGAGGAACACGCACGAGAGCAATCGAAACTCTGTTTGTAGTTGGATACCTGCTGCTAGACAGTGAATAATCGTGGATGAGGGGTGGCTCCGATTGACAGACATTTTGTCCCGCGAGAAATTCTAAGTGCTTTTATTTATTTATTTATTTATTTATTTGAGAGTTGTAGCTTGGTGGTTTTAATGCACCTGGTACTCCAATATTTATGTTACATTTTTATTAATGGTAAGATGATTATATGTGTTCGTTTTAGTATTATGAAATTGACATGGAGGAGTAAATAAGGAGAAAATAATAATTTTGTTGTTTGGATAGAATTTTCAATATTAAATAAGGTGAAGAGAAATAAATTTCTTTGAGAGAAAATGAACTTCGAACTTATATTTCGCATAAAATTCTACGTAATTCTAGTCGGAAGACTCATCGATATACCCTTGGCGCAACTAAGTTTATTTGGCGAAGTACGTTCCTGTAATTGCAATCGAGTTTCCATATTTGATTTCAGGATCATATTTATGCTCTTATTCATTAAAAGTTTGAAAGAGTTTGAAATTTGATACGCGGCGGGCTTCTATCAGTAAGAAATAAACATAAAAATTCTGAGTTTATACATTTCAAATACGTATTTCAAGCTGGACTCGAATACATATATTTGAAAACAATTTATTTCCCATATATAAAGTGGAAAATTTATTGCACAAAAATACATACCTAATTTAAAGATAAAAGAGGAAGCCAACATTTCACCTCAAACAATTTTCATTATTAAATATCGATGAAACAATAAAAACAGATGATAAAAAGCATCAAATAATACAATCCTCTCTCTAGCACCATAAATCATTTCACTCGTCTCAAAACCTAAACGACAAATCCTGTATTCCTTTAACAACGACAGGTCCCAGGACTTTCTTCTGCAGGGCTTTTTACCACCAAAACGTGAGCTAAATTTCTCGCCAAGCCGCGCAAAAACTCTGCACTCCTCAGCACTGCGTCGACAAAAATCAATTCTTCATATCTAATCCTGATCATCGACGAGTCTAGAAACGAGCTCGAGACACGAGCATTAATCCGACTCACAATTAATCCAAGATCAAAGCGTCCGAGTATTTCCACGATCAGAAATGTCTGCGCGAGATCGAAGGAGAGAATTCGAGAGCAGAGGGGCAGAGGATAGTCGATCCCAAGAGACGAGCGGAGGACAGTGTTACGTAAGAAGGTGAAATCCTTTGTAGCACTGCGGAAACCTGTAATGAGCGCGCTAGGGCTACGGAGGGTACGAGTGAAATTTCATCGGTTACGATTTACTGCGACGTTCCAAAGGCGACCCCGATACCTTTGTTAATCCAGGAATTTCTCTGGTAACATGATTTTCGAACGACAAACGTATTACTGTGGAACTATCGGGATGCACGAGGGCCCTTTGGCTGTTTGAAAATCGAGCAAACGTTTGTTCCTCTGATTCTCGGTAACGTAGCTGCGCGCAGGACAATGTTAAATGTTTGAAAAGCGATTTTGCATCTACTTTATAGCCAGTTTTCGATTTAAACTTGTATGTAATTACAAGCTCTGTGATTCATGGATTACTACTCATAACCACTTGCAGTGTATTCAATTTTAAGTAGCTGACGATTCGTCACGACAGCCACAGACACAGTGTAGATCAAGAAAGACCCCTCTTGCGCCTGTGCCGTCCTGGGGATCATCTCTTGAGTGGAGCACAGTAGAAAGCTCAGTTTTGACCGAACAGTTTAACCTAAATCGCTCTTGACTGAAGACAGAGGATCGACAAACCCTCAAGAAATAGCTCCCAGATTATTCTTCCTACCGAAGGAAAGAAATGCCTCAGACAAAAATTCTCACGCAGCACACATCAGTGTCTCTAGCGAAACTAATTTACCTGACGTCGCTTCCCTCAGCGATTCCTCGGCGGTGCAGTTTTCGCGGAGCACGTGCGAACAACGAGACTCGAGGCAATGCCTAACCCACGCCTGTTCCGACACGTTTCTGACCCTTCCTCCTGGAACCCTTCCTCGTTTCCCTTTCCCTCGAAGTCGTTTACCTCAGCGTATGGCTTCCAGCCGATAAAGTACAGCGGTACCTTTCCTGTTACTCGGCCGATCAGCTCGTCCATGTATCCTCTCGCGCAGCTACACACCTATCTTGCGTACGCGAGAAATTGAGACGTCTGTATGGGCAACGAAGCGTTCCCCGATCGGCATCGATCCGACAGCAGCGGCGAAGCCAGACGGAAAGGTGAAAATTACATTGGCGTGCCCTGTGCGAGGGAAGAGGGTAAGGCTGATCGCTTAAGGGGTTATATGTATATACTAAGATGGGTCAAAAGAAATCGATTTTTCGTTTTTTTACAGATTTCGAAAGCTTCGAAAATTACGAAAATTAGTGATGTTGAGTGCTGCTACTTAAATACGAGAAGCTAATTTTATTTTGAACTTTTCAATAATTGAAAAAAGTACGATTTTTTAAGCGAAGTTCCATATTTCATTTTCCTTATAATACAGTTCTACTGTTACTTAACATTTCTTCGTGAAAATTTAGAATAATACAGCTAAAAGTTTCTTCTACAGCAAAAACATTCACGTCATTTTTATTCATAATTAAAAAAAAAAATTCCAGAACTTATGTAACTTTGTCAGGCTTTTAGGTACATGCAACCCCTTAATCGAAAGGAATCATGCGAACTTAATCCTGCGGCATTATTGATTTAGGCTTGTTTATGCACGAAGGGAACAACGTCGCGTGTAATCTCTAATCGCGAGGTAGCGCGCTATGGGAAGCGGTGGCTGCTGCCCAGCTTAATTATTTGCGAAGTTATGAACGGCGGAGCCCCTTACCTCAAGAGCGAGTTCAATTCCGCGAGGAAGAAATACTACGCCCCAAACATTTTCGAGCGATACAATCAGAGGGAGATAAGACTCGCTGCGAATATTATTCGCAGCTTCCCACAAGTTTCGAAAGTCTTAGGAAGTTAAATGGACTTAATGAACTCGAACGTTGTGGAAGTCGAAGTTCGTAGTCAATAAGGTTGCTGAGCCAGGTTCTGAGCATTCATTCGGTCGTTTGCGTTCTAACATTGCGTTCGGTTTTGCTGGCTTTGGGTAACGCTTGGAGATTCGTAGAAGAGAGGTATAAAAGAGATTGCAGTATGAAACAATGCAAGATACATTCAGCAACCTAAGAGTAAACGCAGCGAAACCCATGAAAGAATAAAGTGTTTAGCCTTAACTTGGGGCAAAGTCGAGAAGAGTCCCATAGAGATCCATCAGTATGCCATGTCTCGTTCGTCATTAATTTTCTATTGTATCCAGCCTCGGGGTACATTGTCCAGACGAACGTTTCTATTTATTTAGAGGATCGGCTTGTCCTGCTAGCTTACTGTTCTCGAGGCTTTCGGTATTGCTAGGCGGCACACGCAATTCTGCTATCAACGTGATAGGAAAGTCGATTCGTAAGAGCGGGCATTCGATCAAATGCAAGAAAAAAGAGGGGCTGCTACCGATTCTATTGCATTCTCAGCCATCACTGGGTGTTAGTGGAGATGCAGCTGGCTTTCTTCGCCGATTCGATTCTACGCTCGCCCATTAAGCTGGACTTATCGCGAGGTACGTTTAATTTTGTATTTACGAGAATATATTGCTTGGATAAGTTCGTATTTGCAGGTGGAGGTTGTAGAATGGTTGTTAAATACAGTTTCAAGAAGTGAAATTATGTTTGTGCAGGTGGATTATAGAAACTACAGAGCAGTTTAGATTAAACAGAATTTTTAATTTCATCATTTTTTAACTTTCAGAACTGCTATAGAAGATTCCTTTGCACATGGAGAGTATATTGAAACAACTTCTAAATGAAATTTAAAAATTAAAAGAATTTTCAAATGCAGTTACTCTTTGGACTGTCTGTAGCTTTTGCCCTTAACATTCGAGCATTCCTCTCTTGTACACTTCCACTATTAATGATGAATTAGTGATATTTTAAGATTCTGTGGCCTTATTTGCTTGCTTCATGTGGTAAAGGAATTACAGAACTTCGAGCTGCTAAGAGTGCGACTTAGCTAGTTAGCAAAGTACCACTAGTACCTACGTTTCACAAGTTGCAAAAGTTTAATAGAGTCTTATTATCCTACAAATGTCACGAAGTTAGCGAAATTCGAATGTCTTCGATGTTCTCGAGTTCAACTTAATCGCTGATGTCACACTGGAAATTAAGGCTTATTATAAACCAACAAAGTTTCCTTCCTAATTCAGCAACTGAAACAATAACAATTACAGTAGCTCATAATTTTCCATTGTGATCAGATGATTAAGACGAAAGCACTGTACAAACAAATTAAATTTATCACTCTGTTAAACCACAAATAAAATTTGTAATCTCTCACATCGTTTCATATCGTCCTCGTCGTATTTATTTGATGATTCGTTTCATTCTTTCAACCGAATAATTCACAAGATTAAATATTTCTCTGATATGAGCCGCATGCGTGCATAGTGTCGAAACATCGCGTAACGAAGAAGTCATTGTAAACTGATGAAAAGATAACAGCGCGTGTAGTGACGCTAATTTACATCTGACAATATACACTTGTATAGCAACTCATTTATCGTGGAAGAATTACGCAAACTAAATGATTAATTCTCGCCATTGGAAATATATTTATGACATAATAATCCACTTATGCCCTGTTGTTCACAGCTTAATTCCTTTATCGCTCGACTGAAAAATTGTAAATTAAAAAATAGTTAACGAAAAGTTGCAGATCCGTTCAAGAGACCTTGGCACGGAAATTCAGTGGAGCTCTGTTTCACTATGAATCTTTAAATATCTTTCGATATCTTATCAGAGACGCTTTACGTAGGCACACGCGTCTGGCCTACTGTGTTCACGACTACGTGCAGCAATTCTGTAATGTAAGTAAAATTCCTCTTAGTCAGCTGATCGTCTACTCGGTGAAACAAACCACATATCACATTGAAATGTTTACGATGTGAGTTCGTCTTTCACCACAATCACGATTTTAGTTCGTGGTTGACAAGTGTTGACTCGTGGTTGACTAGTGGCTTAAAGATGATGGCTTAATGATAGAAACTAGAGGCAACTATCCTATTGAAATCTTTTTAGGGGTTGAAAAATAAGAAATAAGTGCCCAATAAATAGCTTCGATAATTTAATTTTCTTGCCAGTCTTCAGCGACAATTAATATTGGTTGCAAGAGAGATGAATGAATTGATACCGATACAATATTCAGACCGTTCCATTGTTCACAAGAGGCTTTCATCTGCTCTTGTCCGATAATGCGGTGCACCCAGTTATTGACACGCTTTCATCAGATTTCTCAGAGAACAGTTTAAATTCTCCTTAGCCACGAACGTTCTTTAGTGAACGTTAATGAACATGGAACAATATAATCTGCTGTGTTTCCTTACCGTGGACTCTTTGAAAAGAAATCTGGGAAATCATGAAACATTTGCCCCCAATTACTCTTCCGTACGTTCCGTAAATCTGCCATTAAACACTGGAAAATGGCACGGAAATAAGTTGATGGATGGCGGTTGTAAATTATAGAGTATTGCAAAATGTAAATTCTATCGTATCTTTGTAACGTGTACTTTTTTAAAGAGGTTTCAAAGATTGATCAGAAAATAAGTACTGTTCTATTTTTTTCTTTTCAAAAATCCTCGTAACGAACTGTTGCAACCATGAATTATGAAACATTTGTATGATTATTAAAATCTAGTTCCATGTTTCTACACAGTTCACAGAAATGTCGTTTGAAATTTTGTACAGTGTGGCTTTAAGTAACATTCAATTTCAAAACAATTATTAATATATGTGCATTATGTGTGCAAGTACTCACATTCTTCTATTTTCCTGAAATATTGATGTATGTCAACATTTATTCTTTGTACATATCAGGTAGACCTCCAACTTCTCTTCAAGATAGAATTTCAAGAAGAAATTCTTCTTCAATAACCAGTGACTTTATTTGTACTCATCCTATTACTTATTCGAATCCCGACCTCACTGAATCGTCTTTTACTAAACTCTGAACTTGAGATACCCTCACCTTTCCATTTTCCAATTTCATATCTTTTGTATTGTTTTTTTCAGTTGGACAGACCTTGACAAACAATTCTAGATTTAATATCTATTGCATAACGCGACTTATATGTATAACTGTACTCTGAATAAACTACAATTAGTTCTACAGAATACAACACTGAAGTTGCAAAACTAACTAAAAATTCGAGAAGTTGCATTTCGTTCCCATTTTGCAAACGAAGATTCAACTATGAAACAATCAACTCGGAAAATTTGCACGCGAATCAGTCAGAAATTGGTATCGAACAAAACCGAAATACTACGAAATTGTCATTACATGAAAACTGTAATCCACTGTACGTCACGATAAAATGGACCACTACTGTCAAGGACCCAGTTACCGATCAGAACACAATTCCTGATCAATTTAGTATATAAATACATATACGAAATTTGTTTCGATAAAACTTTCTTATAAAAAATTAGTAAATGATTGTAAAATTTAATACCTAGTAGTGAGACATAATTTCAGTAATCAGCTATTGCACTCTTCATATATTTTACTTTAAGAACTTAATTATGATTCAATTATTACTATTTTCGCACTTATTTAAATAACAAATTTTTCTATATTGTTGCATATCCTTTGAAGGTTGTACGTTTCCACGTATTAAAACTTCCCATAACTGCACAAAGATCCGCAATCTAGTGATCAGGAATTGGGTCTTTGATGGCACGGTATTCCTTTCTCCGTCATCTTCAACAATCCATCGTTATAAAGTTTAGATATCCTTTCTTGACAAAACCAGGACTCGTTATTTTAAGAGGCGCGTTATTATTAACACTCTCGGGGAAAGTTTTAACGACCACTCAGGAGGGAAGATGCAAGGGAAGATTCGACTTATTGATTTTTAAACAGCTTAATGGAGCCGTTATTACGTTAATAAAGGGGCAGAGCTGATAGGAGGTGTCGCGTTACCGTTCGAGGGACTTTGGATTTGATAAAGAACCGTATTCCGTGTCCCGTCCCAATGTTAATGACTTATTAATGCTAACGATGCTCGTTAGGGGCACTGGCTCGTTGAAATTTCCACTCAGCGTTGTTTCATTCCGACGACAGGGAACAACGTCACCGTTTGGACAGCAGGCAATTCATCGCGTCTCGCGGCAAATTGGGTCGAGTTAGTTTGCTGGAATGTTGAAAAGACATTCCAAAGGGATTCATCCTCCTGGCGAGGCGAGGCCGAACGTCCAGGGATATTGCTCTCGTCTTACGAAATACCCCCTGCGCCGCGGAACTTGGAACTATTACGTATAAAGTTGTCGTAAGTTCCACGAGATTTTCCGCTTCCCTTCTTCCCTTTATCTTCGATTCTCGATAAGAGCCGCTCCCGATGCGACGACTCGCGGATCGTCTGCGTCTCTTTGTGTGCTCTTCTTCTTTCCCTTTGCGTTGGCGAACCTCGCTGATTTTATGCTATATTCCGTGGACTTGATTCGGTCAGAGAATAGGCACTTGTTCAAACGATCGCGTTCAGTTAGTCAGTAAACTGGGTATTTCTATTGTACAGAAAAATTATTACATGGAAGTGAATTACTGTAGCAGTAGTATAAAATATAGAACAAAAGATGATATGTTACAGCTATTCTATACACTGTGGTTTTTGAGTTCTCATTGCTAGGATTAGAATTAATTAAAATAGATTTATGCGAAACTTATTTCCTATGTAGAACACATTTTGAAACAACTTGTTGGAAACAATTTATAAGACTTATATAATTCTGTACAATATCCAAAATTGTGTGATGCTTGATATATCATATCACAAGGAGCCATGGGTTCTTTAATGATCTCCAAATTTCTTGAGAAGATAAAGAGCTAATATTGTAAGTCTCTGATAATACTGAAATCTCATCTAAATCTCGTAGGTCATTGAAACAATTCATTCATGTATAATTACTCAAGAGATACTGCTAAAAAACTTGAATAAAGAAAAGAAGAGGAACAGCGGTCTATTGAACGACTGTCTCCAACTGAAGTATCAAATAGTACTTAGAAAATGAGAAGATACTTGTCCATTAGAAAAGTGATGTCACAAACTGAATCTCGGATACCTTGATTCTCGATCGAGGAAACAATCGCGTATATTTTCCAGCAGGTCGACCGCGCGTTTTAATATTCTCCGATGATAAATGGACGTGTGCCCGATTTATCGTGCCCATAATTAGTAATTCTCTGGCTCGCGTGCGCTGTCTTATCGATGCTGTCTTAATAACTGTTATACCAATCGCGAGGGGTAATCTATCTCGCGTGTATTTATCTCTGGATTGTTCTCGTCTCGCGTTTATCTGAGCGTTCGTATCACAAGGATCAGATTAAATAGCTTGATCGAGTATGTTAGCAGACAATTAAAATGTTCACCTTTTGCTCTGTAAATTCTACCTATTAGACACTCCGACGCATAACACAAAAATTTAAGCTACAGTCCACAGCGGAGTACACACTTCGCAGCGCGGAATCACGTATGGCAATTATCAAATTTAATTAGGTTTTTAATGTCATGTTAGGATACTATCTACTCCTGTGAATCCTTTAATACATATGATAGATGAAATATAAACTGCACGTGATAATAATACTATAGCATAGTGAAGTCAGCGTGAACAGATTTTAGAATGCAATATCTTCTCAATATAGACTCGTTTCAAATAGTTACTTCATAAGCTACTTCGCAGAACACAAAATACTGTTCACTTTGTTAACATTGAAGCATTATTATTGCAAAATGTAAGCAGATCTGATACTATGTTATAGAACAGTTTGTGACCCCTCTCAGATCCCCTACCACCCCTTAAAACATTGAAGCGTATACGCGTTACACCCTGTATATTTCAAATAACTCCAAGAAATGAAGAAAGCAGTAGCGAATTTATGATTAAAAAATACTGTGCTTGCATTCTCTGAAAAATAGAATTTAATATAGAAGCTGAACACAATAGTAGCCGCAAAACGGTCGAATAATTTCACGTAGAAGGCACCGCGAAGCGAGTGTCTTTACGTCGAAAGCTCGGTGTCTTTGAACCTCCCACGAATTTCTTCTCCTCTATCGTCGAGACTTTGATCTCGCTTGGGATCGTCGGTGTCGTTAGACACGGAATAATTAAGGAGTCGAAAAAACGGCTCGTCCTTTCGTCCAGAATTCACCGCGTAATGGGCAGCGCCTTAAAGAAATTACTGCCGCGGCGGCGTCCGCAAAGCGCGCGGGAAAGTTTATTAAACGAGCTTGGCACGGGAACGAGGGCGAACAATTTCGCCCCAGGAAAGATTAGTTCGCCGCGGCGCTCTAATAATCCCATAATGTATCCTGAAAAAGGGTCTTCGCGTGAAAGAAAAATCGACGTAATGGCGCGTCTCTCCCTCCGCTTTTGAAAATTCCCGCGATCCGCTTCCTTTAATAATTTATGGATTATCTTTCACCCTAATCGTCGGCCATTTTTCTCGCCGCCCCCTCCTCGCCCCCGCCCTTTCTCTTTTTCATCCTACAGAAATCACTTTGGTTACAATCTACTTAGCGGCCTCGTTAAACCAAGCACCGCTCGCCTGTCGTTTCTCTTTCCTTTTGCATCCCTGTTTTGAGCGAACGATTAATAGGATCGAGACGGTGATTCGAAAACGGCGGGACAGAGAAAAAGTGGGAATTATTCATTGCTGTAGAAGGTAATCGCGTGACTTAATCACTAGAATATACTAGGATTAATTACACTAAATTAATATGGATGCTATGTCACAGGTTATTCGTCTCGCGATTGTTACAAGAGAAATTTCTTCTTCCTTAATGGAGCATTTCTTTCATTATATGGAACCTGGCACAGCACAATCTTAGACTCAGTAAAAAAAACTACACGGCACTGTGCTTGAGATCCACAGAAACTCAGAAACCCCATCTGTTATATTAAGGATTAATTATCCGCGTTTCACTAAATATCATTATTGCAAATGAGACAAGTTCTGGACTTGAAATTCGTGTCTCCATCCTCCTCCACTCAATCGGTCGAAATACCTCTCCATCGTGACGACTAGCAGGGTCTAATAAGATTGAATCAAACGTTTCAGGCAAACAGCCTCGAAATCTCTATTCCATCAGGTCTGCACCTCGCACACTATCGAAGCATCCCCCTTGAACATGCCCCCAAGCGTCCCACGATATTCCGCGAATGAAAGGATTGCGCTAGGCGCAGGCGGTGCTCATCGCATCCCACCGTGGCTCGGGCGTTTACGAACGATCCTGTAACGATTACCAAATACCCATACGTGCTCTGCGTACTCGGGCCACATATTTCGTGGCGTATATGCGCGTCGGTTGGATTATCTCTATTTATCGTATGTGCAATCCCAAGCGCCGCTTCAGGAAATACCGAAAGAGGATTACCAGTCACACGGGCGAATGCATCCGTGGCTTCATTAATTCAGGGAGCACATCCTTCCGAACGCTGTAGCGAGCGGGTTTCCCAGCCGCCACCCTCGAACTGGCTGCATCCGGTGCACGCGATTCGTACGTGTGCGCGTCGGACGACAGCGCGGCAAAGTCGACGGCCAGCCAGCAGTTAGACGCGCTATAGTAAATACGCATTACTGTCCCTCGCGGTTTACCTTCCTCTCTGCGCCACTCCCATTTCCTGCGACTCCTATCGAGATCGAACTTTTCGGTCGATTCGGTGTGTTCGGGCTCATAGGAGAACAAGAGTTTCGAGACCGATCGGCTTGTATTCTTCTGTTGTGAATTCTCGAGCTGTTTAGGAGTCTGCCAGGTTGGAAAGGTTTAGGAAGTTCTAGCAGTTCTGTGGCTGTAAGGCTTAATGACCTGTGTCACATTTTCAGCAAATTCGAGGGAAGACTTTAACCCCTCAACGACTGTAGTATATTTATGGCAGTTTGTGTTAATGTTGTTCGACGTGACGATTCGATGTTTGTTGCTTTGAATGGACCTCGAATGAGTGAGTGTAATTGAGTTACGATGCTCTGACACGATGAGCTATTTTTCGATCGATCTAGGCCGAACGCTGGATCGATTCTGTCTTCTTGCGCGTTCGAAGATAGTCATCCCCTCTCGCGACGTTGGGGTTGTTTTTGATCGTGATTGGTCAGTGTCCTGAGGGAACGCCTTTAGATTTCCACACTTCGTACAGTGGTGGAAATCCTCCCCTCGGGACAGCTGACTCGCGTGGGTCCACTTGACCGCGCTCAGTCCGTCAGTCTCCCAAGGGGAGGCGCCTTTTATGGCTCTATTATTCCTACAGTTTCGAGGCAGGAACCGACGATTTTCGGGCCTGGCGTTGGACGAGCTCGAATGGCGAGCAGATGTCTGGAATACCTGAATGACGGTCTCCAGATCTCTGGTCATAGCTCACGAGCAACGACGATGTATTTTTGCTTGGAAGAGCAGTGTGTAAATCAAAGCAGTGTGCATATAGCATACGTTTTCTAAGTGAAATGATTCGTACGTGTGTTATAATGTATAAAGGATTGTTTAAAAGAATCTTCCTGAATGAACCCTTAGTATGGTTAATTTTGTACATATTTAAAAATGATGTAGGGTAAAATGAGAGTCAATACGAAATGCAGATTCCGCCGCTGAGAGGTTAATTCAGATCTAGAATGTAGAACCTATATTTTCAGGAAGAAAAGACATTAAAAGAATTTTTTTAGTACGGTGACTGCCACACTAAATTCATTAAAAATTCTGTCACTTTGGCAGTGACACCACCTTGAATAGAAAATATTTTCTTTTATTGTGAGCTTAGTAACTGGGCTTTGATTTTCTCTAGAGAAATTATTGTATCTTGTTGCACCTTAGTTACGTGTTGCCTGATAATTTAATTATGTTTCTTAATCTGGAGATTAATTTTCTTTTCTCGTTAAGAAGGAATAAGATTGAAAATGGGAAGCATTTGGAGAAGGCTATGAAAAGTATCGAGTTTCAAAATGGCGTTTCTCTGATCCTATAACGTCTATGGTATTGAATGAATCGAAGCGAAACCTTGGAAAGAAAGAAGAAGGTGGGAAGGGAAGGAAGCTCGCAACTAGCCTGGTTGAAAGTAATTCTGAAATAATATTAAACGAAGCGGAAAAAGAAGAAACAGAAATGACTGCGACGATAACATAGCCATCTCGATATCAATTATGTAAATGGTTGAACTTTCCAGAAGTTCTGTCAAGAATATAATTAAAATAGTTTATTTTAACGTCACAAAAAAATTCAATTTCGCTTTCCTTATTAACAAGTATCTAATATTTCTGGATTTAATATTTCCAACCGTACCTCATATTCTTTGACCAATCTTCGACTCCGTTCGCGCGTCACTTTCCTCCTAACAAATTAATCAAAACTTTCCTCATTCCCTCCCTCGCTGCCTTTTACCTAACATTTGTCAAAATATAATACCATAAAGGTCACAATTGTACGTCATCAATGCACTTTTGCTCAGTATTCCGCAGAATATTGTCCATTCAACGCTGCTGCATATTAATAACTGAATCCCCATTACTGTTCAATACACAATTATTAATACACATTGAATACGTACAACCGAATACTTAATACCACTATACCAAAACCATTATAAGCAACAACAGAATGCTACTACGTATTCGTTACCAAAAGTTCGAAATCATTCGATGAAAATATCATACCTACTATCCAGCTCTGTTCTACCTATTCATCCAACAGGACTACTGAATTCGTAGGAAGTCAGGACGAAAAATAATCTGTCCAGCGAGCAGTCGCTCCAAGGGAAGAAAGCAGGGCACAAAGTTTGCGCCCGAGAACTGCCGTTCGTCGCTGTACCTACACGGCTAACCATAAGTGCAAATATGTGTACTCGCGCGGGCGTGTGTTTACCAGCGGCGCGCGAGTGTACGTGTTGAACGTGCACATACGCTGGTTGGTGGTCGTGCACCGCAGAAACCGTATATATTCGACAGGTGGACGGTGCAGAGCAACTTGCAGCGCGCCGAGCTTTCTCGATAATCTTGTTTATTTTCCGGCATGCACTGGCCAGCCACGCTGAATACGTGTACACAGGGGAAACTTCGAGAGCAGGATTCGTGCGCACCCCCGAAAGGGTTCGTAGCTGAGCGACGCTGCGCTTGTCGGACCCTTCCCTGATCATTTTCGGCCAACAGATCGCGATTCAATAATTCAGCGTTCCAGCGACGCCAAATTTATTGCTGCTCCCGATTTATCTGACTCCGAGTAACTTCCGTCAGGCTTATGGCTTGTTACGGGCTTTGCTTCCAGGTGGGGGATAACGATGATTTATCGCCGATACTGCACGACGGGAGTAATATTGAAAGTTGGAGGAGTATCGACGTTTCTTTTTGATACGTCAGCTCTGGCGAACGTGTTCGGGAACAAACTGATAACGCTACGTTTTGGGGGAAGGATTGAGGTTGACGAGACCACTCGGTTCACCTGCGTTTTTCTTTACTGATAGTGTTAATTTGGTGGCCGTGATACGACTGTGAGATGATTCTGAGTGGGAAATACTTTTGGCGTTTCGCAGGGTAGAATAGACTGATATAAAATTCTGGTATGGTGAAGTCAATACTCCATTCAT